>NC_041396.2:143754662-144354662 GCF_900747795.2 Erpetoichthys calabaricus
TTTTGTTTGCCCATTACATGCATAAATGTATACATTTTTTGGTGTACCTACCCAAGAACACGCGACATGACCCGGCAGTTAAAAATTTATCGCTCCAGCAATTTTAACTCTGTTACAAAGTCATCTAATATGGTATTGCAAACGGCAGCGGGAGCGTTTCTATAAACTCAATTTAAACTTACTGTTTACACCGTGCTTTGAAGATGCATAGTATGCGACACGTGTTTCGCCGTAATTGTGGGCTCATCAGGAGTACACAGTCACTGCACTCCCTTACGGGAATCGATCCTCGGACGTAGAGGCGAAGCCCCTAACGTTGTGCCACGGCGTGAGGTTCGTTCATTTGACAGCATATAGATCGGGGTAATTACATTGCAGGCATTCGTAGTCTGATTCACAATCTGATTGTATGGGTGGTTACCTACCAGGTAACGCTTGTGGTTGGTGAGCAAGTCGGCTAACTTCTGTCACGGTGCCCTCTTTCAGTTGCGAGAAGCAGATCATACAATGGTTGAAATAGTTTAATATATATAGCAAAATCACCGCGCTTCGCAGGGGCGAATATGGTATTGCAAACGGCAGCGTTTCTATAAACTTAAAGTTACGGTTTATACCGTGCCTTGTTTCATATTCTTTTCCTACCTTATCAATTGTGTAATGTGTTTTTTGAACAGGTTTGATTCATGGAAGAGATCACTCCTGCTGCGTTCAGTCACTTCACGTGAGCCACTGTCTTGTGTGATGTTGCGATGTCCACGGGTTTATTTAATGTTAGCTAAGACCCGGCAGTTAAAAGTTTCTCGCTACAGCAATTTTAACTCAGTTACAAAGTGATGCAAACTCTCGTTTATACCTCGTGTCTTCTCATTAAACTTGTATCTCGCGAATATGGCATTGCAAACGGCAGCGGGAGCATTTCTATAAAGTTAAGGTTACGGTTTACACCGTGCTTTTTTATACCTCGTGTCTTCTCATTAAACTTGTATCTCGCGAATATGGTATTGCAAACGGCAGCGGGAGCGGTTCTATAAAGTTAATTTAGACTTACGGTTTACACCGTGCTTTTTTATACCTCGTGTCTTATGAAGATGCTTGTATGCGTCACTCACTCGCTTCTTATTGTTTCGCTGCCTTGTCAATTGTGTAATGAATGTTTTCTTCTGTGCTCTTTGGGGCTCCTCCTTCTTTTCTACGTACTGAGTTCACAGTCAGTTCACGTGATTACGTGGGAGGCGTGATGACGCGACACGCAACTCAGTCTCCTACGGCCATCTTGCTGCCTACCATTACAGTATATGGACAAAAAAGAGGTTCCAGTTATGACCATTACGCGTATAATTTTGAAATGAAAACTGCCTAACTTTTGTAAGTAAGCTGTAAGGAATGAGCCTGCCAAATTTCAGCCTTCCACCTACACGGGAAGTTGGAGAATTAGTGATGAGTGAGTCAGTGAGTCAGTCAGTCAGTCAGTGAGGGCTTTGCCTTTTATTATTATAGATATAAATAAATATTTACATATCTACATATATACACATCTAGATATATATACACATATATATACATATGTACATATATATATGTAATTGTGTTGTCATTGTTATATATATAGCAAAATACCCGCTGCTTATGTAAACATATATATATATATACATATACATATATACATATATATACATATCTACATATACAGATATGCACATATAGCAAAATACCCGCGCTTCGCAGCGGAGAAGTAGTGTGTTAAAGAGGTTATGTAACTATATATATATATATACATAAACATATATACATATATATACATATCTACATATACACATATCTACATATACATACGTATATATACATATACACATCCACATATACATATATATATATATATATACATATACAAATTTACATATCTACACATATATATATATATATATATATATATATATATATATATAAATATAGACATACATATATACATACATACATACATTCACGTATATATATATATATATATATATATATATATATATATATATATATATATATATATATAAAATATACTGTATATATACATATCTACTTATTGGCTCCTGTATTTAGGATATAGCGGGTTGGATAATGGATGGATGGACATCTGTATGCATAGCCCTATTTGCCCATTTTCGTTTTTTTTCTTTCTTCAGTAATATTTCAGTAAACCCGGAGCTTGTCAGTTCAAATCCTGGTACTGACACCACTGTGTGACCGTCAGGAAGTCACTTCACCTGCCTGTGCTGCAAAAAACAAAAGTAATGTAACAAATTGTACCTCAGATGTTGTAAGTTGCTGGAATAAAGGCATAAGTAAAATAGATAAATATGTATTATACACATAGGAACTATTGATTTATTTTCAGTTAAGTCATCTGCAGCAAACTTTTATAAATGAGGGTTTCTCATTTTTAGATAGTTTTCTCTTGGAGAGCTTTTTCCATTTCATTGAAAATTAAAGCAGCAGCTGCCAAAATATGTAGCTTTCTTATTAATTTTTCAACATTGTGTAAAATAAATGTATAAAGTAACATAAAAGGTTTAAATACTGGTTATCCTTTTACACTAAAATATTACTAAAGAGATACAAAAAAAGTAAAATGGATATGTTCTTTTTCTTTAAGGAGATTAAATATTACTGAAGAAAGAAAAAAAAAATTAAACAGCCAAATGGGGCTACGCATACGAACTTAAAAGGTTTAAATAAAACAAATATATATTTTATTTTTACTTGCTTAACTTGTGGAGGGTGTATCCTGTAGCAAAGCCCTAACTTTTTTCGTGAAAGCCCGTTTCAGTCAATAAGTCTTAAAAAAACGTGTAAAGATATTGACAATAAGCTAAGCAAACCCAGGAAGACATGGAATCGTTTAAATCAAGTATCATTACATCTTCCTTTCTTAAAGAGAAGTAAGGCAGTACTTAAAAGCTTACATATTTATATATAGACATACATACATACACATATATATATATATATATATATATATATATATCCGAAGCCGTGCAAGCACACTCTTGAGAATGCAACGTATAGTTGTACAGAAGAAAAGCAATCTTGCCTCAAAGGAATGGCAACCTTTTGTAGGTCTATGAACTTAATTTAAACTTTAGGTTTACACGGTGCTTTCTTTCCTAAGTACCTGCACTCATGAATATGTCTGTATGTGTCAGTCGGTCAAATCCACGCGCTTCGCACCGGCCAAGTACCGCTTTTAAATTTTTATTAAGAAGAAAATAAAACCTTTTTAAATTGAGGGAAAGTATACTAATAACAGTTTGTTAAGGATCTGTTTTTTTGTGAAGCTGCCTTTACTCGAGTGATCACTTCGACCTGACTTGGTGGCCAACTATAAGCGTTACCTGGTAGGTAACCACCCATACAATCAGACTGTGAATTAGACTACGAATGCCGTGAATGTAATTACACACTCACTGCACTTGCTTACGGTAATCGAACCTCGGACGTCAGCGCTAGAGGGGCTTAGCAGCGGTGAAGTATTGCTTTTAAATTTTAATTAAGAACAAAAGAAAACCTCAGAGGTTCGATTCCCGTAAGGGAGTGAAGTGAGTGGCTGGTTACCTACCAGGTAACGCTTATGGTTGGACAGCAAGTGACGTAACATCAGCCACGGTGCCTTCAGTTGTGAGAAGCAGATCATAGAATGATTGAAAATAGTTTTGCATTTACCTTTTTAGTAAAAGGCGAGCTTTTAAGCCTGAGAAATCACCCCGTAAATGCACACGTTTAATTGCACATGTGTTAATATGTATGGTTACATAGTATTAAAAGACAGTGAACAACGTCATTTACCTTTGTTCCCGCGTTTGATAAAAGGCGAGCTTTTAAGCCTGAGAAATCACCCCGTAAATGCACACGTTTAATTGCACGTGTTAATATGTATGGTTACACAGTATTAAAAGACACTCAAAAATTAATGTCATTTACCTTCGTTCCCGCGTTTGACTCGTGCTGTAAATCTCTTCCTTGTTTTTAGTTCACGTGATTACGTAGGAGGCGTGATGACACGATACGTGACTCCGCCTCCTCCATTAGAGTATGTGACTCCGCCTCCTCCATTAGAGTATATGGACAAAAAACATGTTCCAGTTATGACCATTACGCATAGAATTTCGAAATGAAACCTGCCTAACTTTTGTAAGTAAGCTGTAAGGAATGAGCCTGCCATATTTCAGCCTTCTACCTACACGGGAAGTTCGAGAATAAGTGATGAGTCAGTCAGTCAGTCAGTCAGTCAGTGAGGGCTTTGCCTTTTATTAATATGTATAGATAGATATACACATATACATACACACACATACATACATACATACATACATACATACATACATACATACATATTATATATATATATACATATATATATATATATATATACACATACATAGTGCGTTGTAACACGGGCTGTGATTGTTGCATGGGAGGGAGACGACAAATCACAGCTTCCCGCTTTCTAATCGGGCCTGTGATTGGTGCTTTGACAGATGCCCAGATCCCACAGTATTTCCCCTTAGGAGAGGCGTTAGGCCAGTGTAATTGAATAGCGGTGCTGCAAGTTTAGCTTTACACCTGTTTTTAAGGCTTATTGACTGAAAGGGGCTTTCATGAAAAAAGTTAGGGCTTTGCTACAGGATACACCCTCCACAAGTTAAGGAAGTAAAAATACAGGTATATATTTCTGTTTTATTTAAACCTTTTAAGTTTGTATGCGGGCGGTATGGTGGCGCAGTGAAAGGTGCCAGTTAGGAGACCCGGGTTTGCTTCCCTGCGTGGAGTTTGAATGTTCTCCCCGTGTCTGTCTGGGTTTCCTCCGGATACTCCGGTTTCCTTCCACAGTCCAAAGACATGCAGGTTAGGTGCATTTGCGATTCTAAATTGTCCGTGGTGTGTGGGTGTGTGTGGGTGTGTGCGCCCTGCAGTGGGCTGGCACCTTGCTCAGGGTTTGTTTCCTGCCTTGTGCCCTGTGTTGGCAGGGATTGGCTCCTGTATTTAGGATATAGCGGGTTGGATAATGGATGGATGGAAATTTGTATGCATAGCCCTATCTATCTATCTATCTATCTATCTATCTATTTGCCCGTTTTCATTTTTTTTCCTTTCTTCAGTAATATTTCAGCAAACCCGGAGCTTGTCAGTTCAAATCCTGGTACTGACACCATTGTGTGACCCTGAGGAAGTCACTTCACCTGCCTGTGCTGCAAAAAACAAAAGTAATGTAACAAATTGTACCTCAGATGTTGCAAGTTGCTGGAATAAAGGCATAAGTCAAATAGATAAATATGTATTATACACATAGGAACTATTCATTTATTTTCAGTTAAGTCATCTGCAGCAAACCTTTATAAATGAGGGTTTCTCCTTTTTAGATAGTGCAAACTGTTTCTTCTTCATTGAGGTTTTCTCTTGGAGAGCTTTTTTCATTTCATTGAAAATTAAAGCAGCAGCTGCCAAAATATGTAGCTTTCTTATTAATTTTTCAACATTGTGTAAAATAACTTTATAAAGTAACATAAAAGGTTTAAATACTGGTTATCCTTTTACACTAAAATATTACTAAAGAGATACAAAAAAAGTAAAATGCATATGTTGTTTTTCTTTAAGGAGATTAAATATTACTGAAGAAAGAAAAAAAAAAACTAAAACAGCTAAATGGGGCTATGCATACGAACTTAAAAGGTTTAAATAAAACAGAAATATATACCTTTTATTTTTACTTCCTTAACTTGTGGAGGGTATATCCTGTACCAAAGCCCTAACTTTTTTCGTGAAAGCCCGTTTCAGTCAATAAGTCTTAAAAAGAGGTGTAAAGATATTGACAATAAGCTACGCAAACCCACCAAGACATACAATCGTTTAAATCAAGGTGCGAGTCGAAAAACACCATCCCATACTATTAGTTAACGATTAACACATTTCTATATGTATTGTAAGCATACAATACAACTGATAATATGTTGCGCTTATTAATCTGGTGTACCGACATTTTTGCTTGTTTAACGGCTGAAATCCAACGTGGTTTGTGCCCTTCAGAATTAAAACAGTTTGCATTTATCTTTTTAATAAAAGGCGAGCTTTTAAGCCTGAGAAATCACCCCGTAAATGCACACGTTTAATTGCACATGTGTTAATATGTATGCTTATACAGTATTAAAAGACACTCAACAATTAACGTCATTTACCTTCGTTCTCGCGTTTGACTCGTGCTGTAAATATCATCCTTATTTTCAGTTCACGTGATTACGTAGGAGGTGTGATGACGCAATACGTGACTCTGCCTCCTCCATTAGAGTATATGGACAAAAAACAGGTTCCAGGTATGACCATTACGCGTAGAATTTCGAAATGAAACCTGCCTAACTTTTGTAAGTAAGCTGTAAGGAATGAGCCTGCCAAATTTCAGCCTTCTACCTACACGGGAAGTTGGAGAATTAGTGATGAGTGAGTGAGTGAGTGAGTGAGTGAGTGAGTGAGTGAGTGAGTGAGTGAGTGAGTGAGTGAGTGAGTGAGTCAGTCAGGGCTTTGCCTTTTATTAGTATAGATTCAGAAGCTATGCAGAGCCATACTGGTGGGTCAGGTGCTCTTGTAGAAGGGTGGTTTTTGCCCTACATCCAATGTTGGAATAGGCTCCAGCTGCTAGGCACTAACCCTAAAAATGGGTGAAGCTGGGTTTAGTAACTAAATTTAAGTGTCCATATACAAATGAGGCTTTCTTTTATTTGAACAAATTTAAAAATGCAATCCACAGTTAAAGTATGGGAAGAAAAGATTTATGACAGATCATTTTTAAATTCAGGTACTTGCTCACTTTACAGGTCTTCTGGATGCGTTCATGAACACGACAGACAACGGTTTTTATAGTAACCAGCTTTGTTTGACATCTTTCTGAAATCATGCTACATTTTCATTTTTGACTTTTTAAGATGGGAAAATTAATTTTCCAGAAGGGTTTCAAAAATGGCTTTATTTTTATATCTTTAAAGGGCTCTAAGAGGCAACATTCTTGTTATGAGCTCTGTCTGTTTTGGTTGTTACTTCTCTGCCAAAGGCTAAAGAACAACAGGGGACAAAAGGGCAATTGGACAAATTAAGGATTAATTATCTGAGGGATTTTCTGCAAAAAAGGAAATGAAAATTAAAATTATAAAATGAAAGTACATTCTCTCTTTTGCAATTTCATTTTCAAGGTCTATGTGCAAGAATCCTGCAAGAATTAAACATGAAATGAAATAACATAATTTGCAATTTAATTTTCAAAATTCACACACAAGAATACTGCAAAAATTGAAAATAAAACATCATTTATAACTTCATTTTCAGCCAGATGCAAAATTAAAAAAAATTAAAACACAAATAAGCTCTGGCTCCACCTGCTGCTCATTAAATTTTCATTTTCTACTTTGCATTTACATTTTTAAGATCTCAACATGCAAATAGTGCAGGTCAATGGGCAGGGCTTTGCACCTCGATTTTCCACAATACTTTGTCCTTCGTAGCTTACAGAGCCACTTCAATAGATAGAATACTTCTCTCTTCGACATTTTAATTCACATAATTTTGATCTTTTCACCTCCATCCTGTGAGAATAGCTGCAAAACCATCTAAAAAAAATCTGAAAACCATGCATAATAGCAGTTCTGAAGTAATTAATATGCCGTTTAATTACAATATTTAATATGATAGAAATAAACCTTTATTACATCATATTTTACATTTATTTACACTGAAGTGGAAACTGGACACTTTGTAATTTTTATTATTATATTGTAGTGTCTGTGCCAAGCATCACAATGGCTATTCAGAGGAGATGCTGGAGAGTATTGAGGAGTGCCATTTGCAGCAGCAGTACAGGGAAGAAGACAACAGAGAGACTGACACCTGTGCAGCTCTGGTAAGGTCCATTAGGCCGGGTGTGCTAACACTAGTGGAAATTCAGGCTCATGAAGCTGGGGAAAACTGTGGCAGATCGAGTTGCCCCTGACCCCAAATGAGCCGTGAGAAGCAGAGCCATTGATGAAATTGAGCAGGCCAAAGAAAAGGCAGATCATAGAGGTGTTGCGAAGCAGCAGTGAAGGGAAAGCCTCAAAAGCTGAGATCCAGAAAATCAGGGTTGAACAACCCTGATGCAGTGAATGAAGGCACAGCACTTAATATCCCGGTTGTGCCATCTGCCAGTGCAGCACACAACATCCCTGCTGCACCATTTGACAACACAGCGCTCCCAAACCCTGCTAATGTGCCTACAACATTGGCTGCATGAACGAAGTGGGAGAGAAGACAACCCAAATGTTTCGACGAGTTTGTGCACCATTGCAAGGAGTTAGAAGTGGCAGCAATGACTTTGAAGGAAGGGCTATGCAACAGGCGACTGGAAAATGGATAGTGTCCTAGGGCCTCATTAATAAAGCTTGCATTCACACAAAAAGTCTCGAAATGTGCATATTTACTGTACTTCCCATGCAGACATCAGGATTTATAAAAGAAAACATGGCAGTTGAACATGCATATATTTACAGCAACTCTAATCCATGTGAATGCAACATTTCAGTGAAACTGGGAAATGACGACACCCTAGATCAAGCAGGAAAATGCAGACAAACCAGCTAAATGACAACTCACACACATAATTCATATCTCTGAGCCATTATTATAATATACATTGATGTGACCCCTCAAATACCTCAAAAACAATTAATATGATGTACGGAGTGTATTTTAGTTCCCTTTTAAGAGTGGCAATAAAACGAATTTGCACTGAAAAACTTTACTTTTTCATCTGTTTACATCAGCTACCTGCTGTCTCTTCTCAGGGAGAGGGTCAACAGTATCTCAGCCAAGCTTCAATCCATCATGCCCTACTCTGCTGGAAGTTATTAACTAACCAGTAAGGCATTACATCCAGTTTTCGTATGATGTAAGTAAACATACATAACATGTTTTTGTCAATATAAAAACCAAGACAGATGCATAATTTTTTTTAATGGAAAACACAAACCCACTTATCTAATTTACTCCTTTCATGCTTCCACACCAATTTGTTTTAGCTAAATGCTGAAACTAACATCACTTGCAATAGTCCTCCAATCCCCTACATGCAGCACATTGTCAGTATGTGCAGCAACTAATCAGGTTCTTCACTCACCCCTAAGATAATAAAAATGCACTTTGAGAACAGGGCCATGGAAATTTAATTTACCATTACTTATACAACTATAAAGCAGCTGATCCTTTATTTAAAAAGAAGAAAAAAAGTTTACTACTTCAGTTTCCAGACTATGGGTGCCACTTTATTTTTTAAGATGTGCTTCACAATCTATAGTAATTCTGAATATTTCAGTATGCACCATCTCATTGAACCTACCCAGTTTTAACCACTGTTCTCTTAGCTGTCAAGTCTAATATTCCTCACACTGCAGGGTTCTTTACATTATGAACCTGTTTAAAATGCCCTCCAAGATTTCAGAATAAAGCCTTTCATCAAGAACTATTTTGTTCATTGTGCCTGTTCTAATGCAGCAAACCAAAATAATGCTGACACGGCGCAGGCACCAAATCTGAAATGCTACATTTAACTTAAGAAATGCCAGATAGCACTTAATTTATATGTGCAATGCTCCTGTATCTAATGTTAGACAAAAAAACAACCCAGGAAGCCATGCTCAATGAAATGCAATGCCAAATGTTAAGTCATATCACAATGAACCCTAAAACCCAGTCTTTACTGTCTATTTAAAAGAGAAGTCTGTTAACATTCTCTTTCATTCTTTTTATGATAAGCATGGCTCTAATTTTAAATTCTTCACAGGATGCCAACATTGGTTAAAAAGTCTGCCTAACTAGACCTTGTGAACAGATCCTTTACAGAAGGCCCACAGATGGCTTCTAGTGGGATCAGGGGCCTATCAAACCAGGCTTTAAATTCTCATTCTATGAGATATTCAATTTTCATTCAGCAATTTCAAGCCTGCCAGGATATTTCTGATTAAGTGGATAATATTTTTTTTCTCATGTAGTGCAGAAAACAATTGATTAAAGAATGCATGTTTCTTGAATTCAATTAATCTTTTTCACATTCACACTTTCCTGATTAGCATCTATGGGTGCAAAGCAGTAACCATTCTGTAGAGAAGGTACCCTACACAGGAAAAAACTCACGGTGTAAGTCTGGCAAAACATCACTATCTCATTGTACCACACAGGTCAAAAAAGGCTATTAACCATAATGAGCAGAAACTCTTGGTCTCTCCAACCTGTTTCACCTTTATAGAAATTCCATGTATTTGATGTACAATTCATTTACAAATGAATTCCTTGTGCACCCTCCGGCATCCGAGAAAAACTGATGCCTCTACTGTATATGTAATATTGAAAAAGTGAAACAATACATCCCCACCATCCTCTACTGCCATCAATGCAATTTCAGTATGCCATGCAAAGCTCAAGTTTTACAATCTTCTATTGTATTACAATTATGTCAAATCTGTGTAACATCACAAACTTAAAATTATAGGCAAATTGATTTTTTCCCTGAATCCCTGAGTTCTTAATTATCAAGTTGTTTTTATTGTTTAAATCTACAGGACACTAGGGGTGCATTATACACCCAGTAGAAATTTTTTGGTAGAAATATATTTTTATTGCAGTTGAGCACATCAGGAAGCCACCTTGTTATTTGTCTTTCTGACACAACTTAGCATATGCCATTACAACTGTGGAGATGAGAAAAGATGAAGACGCAGTAGTTGGAGTTCCCATCATACCCATACCACAAACAAAGTGAAGAGCTGGTTAGGAACAAAGGGGCTAAGTTCACACAGGCTTCAGCTTGCTATAGCTAAATTTGAATGCTCACATGCAATTAAGTAGTTTATAGCCTACATGAACAATTGAAAACAAGTACATTGTAGTAAACGCTTACTGTTAATAGTCATTGTGGACATAAGAATCAAATGACAATAGGGCTCCAGCTACTTTTGTTTTATTAATGTAAATTTGCATTCTGCATTGTTATTGTAGCAACTCCACCTGTGGGAGAAGAGGCAGGCAAGACTTTGTAGGGGGTAGGGCAGAGCCATGTGGGCTGAGGGAGCTTAAAAGTATATGCAATAAATAGAGTGGCAGGTTAAAGACAGCAAACCTTCTTGAAGAGGAAAAAAGAAGAGAAGCATCTCCCAAGGCTAAAAGGTGGTATTGATCAGGGACCGTTCTTAAAGGGACAAAAAAACGCTCCTTATGCCTGTGTTTCCCGGGTTGTTACATTATATTTTGTGTGCTGTATGATGTGAAGACACATTACATTTTTTTTCTTGTCAAAACTTAAAACTACTGATTTTTGAAGTGGTCTGTCCAAACTAATCTGCGGTTATCAAACTATCCTTTTAAGCACTTTCTACAAAATGCTCATGCATGCATTTTAGAAACGTTAATTGACTGAGCAAGTAAAAATAATGCAGAGGTGTAACATGTAAACCACCCAATGACAATTATTCTGTCATACCAACAGAAAATAAATTTGTAATGTGACTTAGTGTGTGCATGTAGATACTTGCTAAAGTCTATGATAATGATAATAAGGTAGTCTGGATTAACCATTAAGTAAAATAAGGACATGCTAAGGGCATCAAGGAAACTAAAGTGACAATAAGCATTAATTTCACATCTTTTGATCCATGTACAGTATGTTGAAATGCTATATAATATCAGTGTTAGAAACCAATGGAATTAAAGATGTTTTGTTTGGTACAAATAGTATTTCTTAATAGCTTTTTAAAAAAATGTGTACCAAATATTGATTTCTGTGGAAACAAAATCTTGAAAACTAAAAAAGGTATGCTCTATCATGTTCACAAATATGTTCTGAAAAACAATAAAATCTAGTTAGGCTTGTTTGTTTTTGTTCAAAGAATACTTTATAAATCATACAAATCATTTCCAAGATTCTGTGTCTTAAAAGGCATGGGCAGTATTATGCTTATTTCTTCTTTAGTTCTTTTTATTTTATTGTTTTGCACAACACAGATATTTTGGAATTATTTAATTAATGGTCCTTAAGAAAAGAAACATCACAGGAGATACATTCCCATTAATGTTTGAAATTGTGCCAACAGCAGCACCTAAACTGGATTAAAATCGATAAAATATATGCAAATGAATTTTAGAAGAATATACAGTACATCAGAACTGTGATCTTTTTAATTATATCGCAATCTAAAATTTTTGGTCATACTACCCACCCCTAAAAAGTAATGCAATACTTCTTTCAGTTCTTCTAGATGTTATATTCAAACTATTTAGACAACATAAAAAGTACTGAACATCTCCTTAACTTTAACTTGTTTTTTTACTTGCATTTATATTTTATATTTTAGTGAGAGTCCATAGTGCTTGATTAAAATGGGATTATTATTAGTGTTTGCCACAAATAGAAATATTTTTTATATAGTATAAATTCTATAAATAATGAAAATCGATAACCATTTCCCAGCTGTGCAGCAGTCTTCAAAATACATGGAACTAAAAATGCACTTGCATGGTCAGCCTTCTGGTTTCTACCACTGCACTCCTCTACGCAGCTAATCTGTACACAAGCAGTTAAGTGAATGCTGGTTTGCTAGTGCTAAACTACCATGTTTTGATATGAGAGTCACATCGATTTTTAACTACCAGTGTCTTTGGCACATGGTTAGTTGTTTAGTGCCACAGACACTGGTAGTTAAAAATCAAATGCAACACTCTTAAAATGTTTTATGAAAAAGAGAAAGACAACCTAGCATTCAAAGGTATCATATTCAAAAAGGTAGCTTTATTTCATTAATTCAATATCAAATGCAGAAAAAGCTGTTTTCATTTAATTTCATTGCTAGAGATTTTAAAGTTAACACTCACTGCATACTTTGGATGTTTCAGGGACAATGTATAATCAATCTGATACCATACAGTATTTCAATACATTGATTCTCTATATAATATCTTGTGCACTATACGATTACATAGTCGCCAACTAAAAAAAAAAAAGTAACCAGATTTCCTCACAATACCCTCATACATAATCTTCAAACCTAATCCATCTTGTATTTTTCAAACCAGCTGTATCCATTACAAGATCGTAGTTACACAAGCAGTAACAGTATTGTCCAATAACAAAAAAATGTATATTCAATTAAATACTTTCAGCATGCAGCTTCAGATTTAGAGTACTGTAACTTTTTTTTTTTTTTAATATCTGAACTTGCAATTATTTCCCTTGAAATAGAAAAGTATATCATCGTATATGCAACAGAATGGCTGCTGGTGCACATCAACATAGGAATAGTTTAGAAGCTGTCATTATGTTTGGCATTTTTAGCAGAAAATTTTAGCACAATTAGCACTATACAAAATAATACTCATTAAATCTATTAAACAACTGATTTTAGTATGAACTGGAGACTGGAGGTTAGAAGCATGAGCTGATATAGCGTGTTGCCGCATGTACCACATGACAAACTACCTCAGGATCGCAGATTAGGACCCGAGTGCAGTCAAGCAATGGGTGACATCTCAGTACCACACTAGTTCTGATGGAATGGAATTGCGATAGGTTTTTTATAGTAGCCGGAGAGCCAGCTCTGCCACCAACCCTCAGGTTTTCCCTGCAGATTAGAGGACCTACTTGCAGGGCTGGATCCAGGTTAATGTCATATTCAGGATGGATCAATTGCAAATTAAGGGCCTTACTCAAGGGCCCAACAGAGTAGAGTCATTTCTGGCATGGCCCAACCTACAAAAAATATAATAATGTAAACTGTCATATGTCCCTCTGCTGCTAGGTCAGACTTCTGTGAGAAACACTGACTACCATCCAAAGAACTTGCCCACTGGTAAAAAGGGATGAAAAATACTATAATTTAGAAGAACATAAACCTAGACCAACACAGTTAAAACTGATAAAAACTTCAGAAGATACATGGCTGTGAAAATTAAAGTTGTAAACTTGGCATCAGTGAAAAGGCTCACCACATGGTATGGCAAGTCAACACAAATAGCTTAATCAGACTTCTCATAAAGTACAAAACTGACAACCTAGGTCTTACAAATCAAATTTCCCTCGTGAAAATGCACAGCTGAGACATGGTTCTATGGCTTCACTACAAGGTTTCAGCCTGGGCCTCATTAGGTATGATCATGTTGCTGGACACCATTTTACCCTGGACTGGAAAAAACTCTAATTCTGCAGATTGGCATCAATTCTCCCTAGACTGCCTTCTCACACTTCTTCTAATCCTTGCTTTCTGCCTTCTCTGGTCTACCCATTATGCATGCTTAATGTTAATTTGCATTAAAGCTCAGTCCAACAACCAGTTCAATCTATAGACATTCCATATTAATAACACAATCCCATCTTTGTTAAAGTGTGTGACCTCTGCAATTCAAAATGTTCATTCTTAGAATTTAAAACAGATGTTTTAATCTAGCACCTGCAGCAATCAGTGCATTCATCAAAATTCTGAATAATTAAAAACGGATTTAGAAAAAGGTCTTCTTTTCACATTATCTCTTGTAAAGTCATTAGCTAAACAAGAGTAAGATTTTCCTATATTGCGCAAGGGGCATTTTTTCCACTTCTTTTTGTATAACCCCTTAATATATTTTATGTATTAAGCATAGCAATCTAATTTTATATACTCTTTGAATTTTGTTAGTTAAAAAAGCCACTTACATAAGAACATAAGAAACCTGGCAAACAAGGAGAGACCATTAAGTCCATCAGGCTCTTTTTTTAGGTAATAGCTAACTTTTTCCAATATTTCATCCAGATACTGCTTAAAGGTTGTCAAGGTTTCTGTTTCAACTCCATTCCTCCCTAGTTTGTTTAAGATTCCCACAACTCTTTTGAGTAAAGATGTGCTTCCTGACTTCAGTCCTAAATGTATGTCCCCTTATTTTCCACTGGTGTCTTTGAGTACGTTATTCACCATTAAGTTGAAAGAATTCTGCTGGATCTATAGGGTGGTCCAGATGTACTTTATCAATACCTTTTAGAATTCTGAAGACCTGGATTAGGTCCACATGCAGTCTCCTTTGCTTCAGATCAAAGAGGTTTAAACTACGAGTCTTCTGGAATTTTACACTTCTTCAAATCTTGGCAGGCACTTGGTTGTCCTCCTCTGCACAGCTTCAAGTGCTGCAATGCCTTTCATGTAGTGTGGTGACCAGAACTGCACACAATACTCTAGATGCAGTCTCACAACTGTATTATATAGTTGGTCTATAACATCTATTGATTTATATTCAATATATTTTACAATACAAACTAGTATTTTATTTGCCTTTATAAAAACATCTGCATATTGCTTAGATGATGAAAAAATTTGTCAACAGAAGTCCCAAAGGTTGTTTCCTTTAGGACAGTGTCTCCTATCTTGTATTTATAATCACCTAGTTCTAAAACTTGGCCAAGTCTTCTCAAATTGTTTTTGCTGTCCTCAGTTTTAGTATCATCTCTGAACTTGAAGAGTTTAGAAATGATAGTGAAATCTAGGTCATTAATATAAATCACAAAAGTGGAGGTCCAATTACAGACCCCTGAAACATTCCCCTGATAACCTCACTCTACATGGAAAATTCCTCTCTTATCTGTAATCTTTGTCTCTTGTTGATAAACCAAGTTGAGATCCATTTTGTAGGTTACTTCTGATGTTTACAGCTTCTAATTTCATAATTAATTTTTTGGTGTTAGACTGTATCAAAGGCCTTTTGAAAGTCTGAGTAAATTATGTAGTAATTCTCCTTACATCATTACCTTCAATCTTGTAAATTATATTTTTCATTTCTTGAATAGGGTTAATTTCAGGCTATTTTTATATTTAGGCTTCTGTCTAAACTATTTTGTCTTTATCCTTAAGTCACACTCTTTATCAATTCAGCTTCACTGATCACTTATTCTTGAATACATATTTAGGAATATTAAATTTGCACATATGCTTTTTAAAAATATTTTGCATTTAACATTCATTAATGTTCAACCTCCAAGCTCCAACTTCCTGTTTGTGATTATTTCAGCATTTCTAATATAAGTAAAAATACTTTAAACCTTCATCAACAGCCATTAGCACTTTAAATTAATTTACAGTACAAATCCTATAGGAGCCAAAGTTAAAGAAAAAATGTACTGTAATGATTCATTTTGTTTTCAGAATATCTTTCTCATTAATAAAGCACTTAAAAATAGATGCAGAAGGACAAAGTTCAAAAACCATGGCCCAATAAACAAAAGACTTTTATGTAGTATGTCAGAACTTTATTTTACAGATTAGTACACAGATAGTACACACTATATTGTACACATCTCTCATATATTTAATCAGACATTTTTAATAAAGGTCTTATTTACTCACAAAGTGGTACATTCAGACTTACATTTTCACAGCCTACATTCATTACTTTAAGCAAACTTTCTCAAATGGATAGGAATTTAAAAAATCATTCCAAATATAATATGGCACCTTTTTAAAATTAAACTGTATAATACCTGGTTTCCTCACGTCAGTAATGCCTCCCTATCACTCCAATATCTCTACTGCATATCATAATGAAGAAAGAACATCAAACCATGTTTAGGATTTTTTTTATTGCTGGCCATTGGGCTATTAAACATAAATATAAGAACAAAAGAAAAATGGGAGAATAAAATATTCAGTCACAAAAATTCCTATTCACATAAAATGTCCAAGAACAAAATTCTCAAGGCTCCTCTCAAGCCAGAGCAACTTGTAACTTGTAAATAACTTGTTCTTTGTACAGTGAATAGACAAAGGCATCAATCAGTTTTCATCTTTTGAACAGAAAAACAAACAAACAAACATTTTACCTAGAAAGCCATACAAAAATGTTTCAATGGTAGATATCAATTTTCTACTTTGGTTTTATAGAACTAATTTCCTTCCTATTGTTTCACCTCTCTAGTACCCAGAACTTGAGCTGGTGGGCCTTAGTAGGTGAATCCTTACTTATAGGACAAAGCACAAAAAAAATTATCCATTTTCAAAACCCTTAAATACAACAGAGGACTGCATTTCTTCAAGTACTACCAGACAGCATGAATGCTGTCATGTTTCTACAATCCAGCTGAAATGCATAAGGCGCTTTTCAGATTATAGTATGATGAGCTGGAGAGTTTCCAAAACACTGCATCAGTGCATCTGACATGAAATGTAATAATCTCCAATACAAAACCCTCAATATTTTAAACAGATATGGTGCAGAGATTTTAGTTCCCAAATGCACGTACACAACACCAGGACAAAATAGAAAACAGCATGAAAACAAAAGAACA
This sequence comes from Erpetoichthys calabaricus, assembly GCF_900747795.2. Taxonomy (NCBI): domain Eukaryota; kingdom Metazoa; phylum Chordata; class Cladistia; order Polypteriformes; family Polypteridae; genus Erpetoichthys; species Erpetoichthys calabaricus. The sequence continues at coordinate 143,772,016 of NC_041396.2, forward strand.
TCCCAAATCTATATCTATATCGGTATCTTTATAGTTAAATAGCTGAAATTCTGCAGGATGGTGCATGTATGTAAACAGGTATCCACTAATAAAGGGCATTTTGATATATTAATATTTTTGGTATAGCCCTTCCTAGTAGAAAAACTAAATACTTCCACAAAAATGCCTTGATGGATTTGGTTGAAATTTGGTGACATTATACAAAAAAGAAAATTAGTCAACTTTTTTTCCCTTTGATATTTATTGGTAATAATGCTTTAGCAAGTAGCACATTCTTAGCACATTGTTCAGCTGTGATCGTGTGAACAAATGAGGAGTGCAGTTCGTGCAAATGAACACCACAAGCCGAAATGGGTATGGCTACAAATGAAAAATGGTAGCTGCCCTGTCCAGGAAAAAAGAGATGAGATGGCGAGCTGCAGTGAAACCAAGTTGTGATGTGGACAAAAAATGTCAAAAAAAAAAAAAAAACATGGCTGGCAAGTCGCCTCCTTGCATACACACAGTACCCAATATTGTATCAGCTTCTTCTTTCTCTTCACAATGCTGTATAAAATACATTCTAACTCAAGCCTGATTGGACTGTCCAGCGCTCTTTTATACATAAATGTCAAAGAACTGGGGCCTGGGGGAGGAGACAGATTTGAGGTAAAATTCAAGCAATATTGTGGAGAACTGGGGTGTTCCTTTTGAGGTGAGACCACAATGTGCTTCTATGCTCAGGTTCACAAAGCACAGAGAATAACTACTAGTACAGTCCACCAGCCCACTTTAAGCTATATCATGTGCACAGTTCATATTATTATTTATTTTCACCTGTTCTTATCTATACAGTGCTTAAAATATTGAGTTTAATCCAATAGACACATAAATGTGTAACTGTAAACATCCATGTTACAGTATATGTCATAAGTTAAAGGAAACTATGATTCTGTGTATATTGCTTTTGGGGTGCTACAGGGTGAAGTTACACAAAGGTAGATCAGAAAGTAAAGGCAATTTAAAATTACATGGTAATTTTCACGACTGAAAAAAAGCTGACATAAGACAACACGTCCGTAATGGCTTATGTATGCTTAATTTATTGAGGAGGAGACCTCTGATACAGGCCACGGGATGGTTACTATATTAATTAAAAAAAGGTTTTAGGTTAATTAGTTTCTAAGGCTCAATACTCCGTTTCCCTAAAATAAAACAGAAACTCAAAACAGCTCTATATTTTCTAAAGGCTTTGCTAACAGCCTAGAGCAGAAACTGTGAGTAAAACCTAAACAAAATGCTTGTGCTATGCAATATTGCATTTGAATCTGTAGACTGAAACAAATAGCAGGAAAGATAAGTAACTGGCCTACAAGAAGCAGGCCATAAACAAATTAGTCTTGACACATTCATAAAGAAGTGTGATGACGTGTCAAAGGCAATCACAATGTTACATTCTGAAATCAAGGTTTATTCTTATGCTGTTCTACACACAAAGGGTTACTTGAAAAAAAGAACAGTATAAAAAAAAAATTAAACCTAGCAAGGTTTTCCCTTGCAAAAAGTCTGCACACGCAACACATATTTATATGTTTAAGACAGGTCTTTTTATGAGACTTTTAGGCTATAGACAGTTTATTGTCATATGATGTACACAAGAGCACCACTGCTCTTTGCAGTTTAAAATCACTGCCACTGCTTTGAGCGCCACATTCATGAGGCACTGAATTTGTTAAGAAATTAGATACTTAGTAAGCCATCTACCCACTTTTAAGAAAAATTCACTCAAGTTTGTCTCTTGACTTATACAGTATATTATATGTCTGTTTCTGAGAGACCAAGCTTCTCCTAAAAGCCAAATTCCCCATTGGGAGAAAATACTATCTAGTACTGTATCTATAGTATCTACCTGCAGTATCTATAGATCATTGTACTTTAGGATGTGCAAGGTTATACAGATACAGTATATGATTATTTTTGCTATACTTAGTGATTTAGCTTTAATGCAGATAAAATGAGGATCACTGTAAGCTGTAAGAAAAGAACCCTTTCTAATGTAAAGATCCACAGACAAACTATAAAGCAACTAAAAGCCAGGCATCCGATTATTTTATCTACTAGACTGCTCTGATTACAGAAAAAAGCGGAGAGAAGTTTTTTGGTATACTTTTTGTAAACTTATTTTTATCATTAAATAAAAGAAGAGTTACTGAATCCTGCTACATGCTGGTTTCTGTCTTTAACAATGATTTATCATCTAGCTCAGGGGTGGGCAAACTTTTTGGCTCAAGGGCCACATTGACTTTTAACATATGACAGACAGGCCGGGCCAGCACTAGATGCATACATATCAAACATAAACATAAAAAAGGCATTACAGTGTTAATATTTACATTCACTTTTAGTGGGAACAGTGTTGTTGATCACCCTTTTTTGCCAGTGCATCGAAATCTGGTGTTAGTTTTATTGTGGCAATTCTCAGAACAGATCTGAGGTGTTCATCACTCAACTGGGATCTGTGGGGTGCTTTGTTGGTGTTCATCACACTAAAAGTTTGTTCATCCACATACGTAGAGCCAAACAACACCTGCATCCTCTGTGCCATCTTCTGGATGCTTGGAAATTTGGCTGCGCTTAATGAAGCATAAAACTCATCCAGTTTAAGAGAGTTGAACTTCTCCTTTAAGATGGTGTCACATTGGAGATCAATCGGTTCCAACTGCAACTCCTGTGGCGCCGTTTCAGGGTCCTGTGTGAAGGGGGACATGACACCAGCTGAAGTGACTTGTAAATTTTTCCAAAATCAGAGAACTGACAGCAGAATTCTCCATGCAGGTCGTCCAGTGATTTCCTGTATTTTTTCACAAGTCGAGGTTGCCTCTTTCAGCATAGCCAGTGTGGGGAAATGAGCAAATGAGTTGTTTGACATTTGCTTTGAGAATAAAGCTAGCTTGGTTTTGACGGCTCTGACGTTTGTGTACATTTCATACACAAACTGGTATTTCCCTTGTAGCTTCACGTTCAGCTCATTCATGTGTGTCAGTATGTCCACAGCAAAAGCTAAATCACAAAGCTAATCTGTCACTCAGCTCAGGAAAATCGTCAGCTTTCTCAAGTAGCTCCAAAAATGAGATAATCTCCTGTCTGAGCTCCCACACTCGTCGACATACTTTCCCCAAACTTAACCAGTGGACAATGGAGTGGTAAAGCAAGTCCTGGTGATCAGCGTCAATTTCTTCAAGAAACTTAATAAACTGACAATGCTGAAGTCCTCTCACTCGAATAAAGTTAATGAGTTTTACAACTGGCTTCACTACATAGTCAAGCTGCAATACGGATTTACACAGTGCTTCCTGGTGGATTAGGCAGTGTAAGAAAATTACCTCCTGCTCAGGGTTGCCCTCTTTCACCCTCTCCTGGATTCTTTTGAGCAACCCAACGTTTTATCCAGTCAGATTTGGCGATCCATCTGTGGTAACGTTGGCGAGCATACTCCAAGGTAGCTTGTGCCTATTTATGACCCCCGAAACGCTGTCATACAAGTCCTCTCCCCGCGTTTTCCCCTTTAGGGATTCCATGGCCAAAAACTCCTCCGTTATCTCAAAATCGTCGTTAATCCCTCTGATAAAAATGAAAAGCTGAGCGGTGTCCTTTATGTCATTACTTTCGTCCAGTGCCAAGGAACATAATGTAAATGACTCCGCTTTTTTGTTTAACTTGCTAGCTAAGTCTTCGTCAATTAGCTCAACACAGCGAGTCACTGTCCTGCGTGATAAGCTAATTTTTTCAAATTTGTTCTTGCTCTCAGGACACAAGATACCTGCTGTCTCTACCATGCACTCTTTGAGAAACTCCCCTTCGGAGAAAGGCTTGCTGGTCGTTGCGAATTTGAATGCCAGCACATAACTTGCCTTCATGCTTGATTCTTAGATGGCAGTTTGTCGGATAAAGGTGTTTTACTGAGCCTGCAAACTAGCTGCCAACCTCTGAGCGGTAGCCGTCCATTCTTGCGTTGACTGGTTGTTAGCGTAATTAGCATGCTTGGTGGAAAAGTGACGGCTGAAGTTGTATTCCTTTAAAACCGCAACGGTTTCTTGGCAAATAAGACATACAGCCTTTGACCGGACTTCAGTATTTAGTTGTCCAATCCTTATTAAACACTCAGCACTCACTGTCGACTTTTTTTTTTCTTTGCCCACTCATTGTTGCAGATGGGTTCAGAGTAGTAGCAGAGTAATAACAGAGTAACCCGGGCTCAGCAAAATCAAGTCAATGTATCACTGCGCCTAATGCGCCATCTGGTGGAACGCCAGGCATTACAGGACAAGGTCAAATGAATGCAGTCATAATTATATGATTTGATTTGGGCAATTTTGTACCAATCTTCGGCAGGCCAGATTAAAAAGACCAACGGGCCGGATTTGGCCCAGTGGGCCGTAGCATGCCCACCCCTGATCTAGCTGCTGCCTTGTCTGAATTCATCGCTCCCTTGATCTTTTGACCCTTTTTCAAACATGACGAGCGAACAACTTGAGTGCTGTTTGGATCCCTCGCCTATTTTGTTCAATTAAGGCATGGGTGTCGAACTCCATTCCTGGAGGGCCACAGTGGCTGCAGGTTTTCATTCTAACCACCTTCTTCATTTGTGACCAGGGGGGTATTTTTCAGACGTGGATTACTCGTTTAGCCGGATGTAATTGTTGACGATTTGGCATAATCCTGGATCTGTCGGTTTTTTGAAACTCTTGCTGGATGTGTTGTCATTGCAGCACATCCAAATCCTCAAACCTGCTCGGAGAAGGTTTGTTCTATGTAAACAAGGATTAGCTCACACACTTAATCAGTGTCCATACATGGAATTCATTCAGTCATGGCTTCGCCGTTCATGAATGTGCAACCAATTGATATCTGTGCGGAAATTATAAGAAGAGAATTTCATATAGAGAGGGTTTTGTGCGATCGGCAAGATCCTTTATTGCTCCCAGAGGAAATTTTTTTCGAAAGATACCGCTTTAGCCGAGGGGGAATATTGTACCTCAAAGATTTATTACCACCTTATCTTCGAAGTCAAACTAGGCGAAGTCGGGCTCTCACAACCACACAGACAGTATGCATTGCTTTGAGGTTTTTTACAAGCGGCACTTTTTTATATACTGTAGGCAATGCGGAAAATCTATCTAAAAGTGCAGTTTTCCAGGCAATTGGTAAAGTCTGTTTGGCTCTGAAATATTTCTTTCGGGTTTTCATAGTGTTTCCTGGACACCTGCGTGTGCAGACAATAAAAGAGGCGTTTCATGCCATTGCAGGTAGGTAATACACAGGCAAAAACACCAACAGTTCCATGAAGAATCTCACAATCAGCCTAACATTCTCATTACCCAGGACTGATCAGAATGGAGTTTGATCAAACATTATTTGGAAAATGTACCTCTCCTCCTGATGACTAATCAGACACAGTGTCTTCATCAAATATTTGACCTTCGTCAATATCTCATTGGTCAGACACAGGTTCTAGGGATATGACATTCCCTGCAACTGACCCAACAAAAAAAAAAAAAAGAAGCACACATTAAGGACAAATATATGCAATGACCATCCTTTACCTGAAATGAAGTGACCACTGCATCCTGCCACTGGTTCTGGGGAGGAGCTTCCCCCTGGAATGCCCTCAGGACAGGGCGATGGGCATTTTGCTGGATAGCCAACTCTTCTGCAGGGGTTAGGTCTGGACCGCTTGGACCTCCACCTGTTTTTTGCTTCTCTGCCTTCTTATTAGCTTTAAAATTAATGTTTTTTATATTATATATGATTATTTACGTCAACAATTCTTTAAATAGTTATATACCAATATTTACCAGTTTGAAGTATACTCTTGTACTTCACTTTAACCTGTTCCTATGTTCTCCTTGTGCTCACGTTTGATCTGCAATTATGACATATTAAATAATTAATCTGACACATAGGAAATGAAATGCTGCATTCAGTAAGTACAATGCACACTACTTAGCGTTTAATTTGTCGGCCACTTTTTGCCAGCCGTCTTTTCTGGTTTGGGCTGCTTTTGCAGTGTTACCCCTTGTGCATATTAAATCTTGAAATTCTTCATGTCCTTCGAATAAAAGGTTCTGCTCCGCTTGTGTGAAAAAAATGCACCCGTTCTTTCGTCATTTTGTTACAGCCTATCAAAGACTGGCTGATCATGTTTTCTAGACTCAATATATATGGGCTTTTCACTCAGCACGGGCGTGCGCATTCATCTCGGATGATTAGATCCGGCTAGTCTAATCTACTACACCGCTGCGTTTGAAAAACCGACTTATCCCGGATGAGTTTCACCGGCATTAACTCATCCAAGATGAGGCATCTGATCTCGGATGATTTAAGCGACGTACGGAAAATACCCCACAGATTTTGTTGCTAATTAACTTCCTTCACCTTAGTTTTATTTAGCTTGACTCAGAACTCTTAGTTGTCTCTTTTTCCTTAATTAGCAACCAAACAATAATGAGGCACGAAACAAGCCACCACATGAGCAGCTCACCTGTGCCCATCACACAATATATCTGAAAATAAAGTAAGGTGAAGGTCTCAGTAAGGTTGATCTCTCGGCTCACTAAAACATTTTGCTGGTGTTCTTAGAAAAAACAGAAATTCAACAGTTTTGGAAATGTCTGCTGTGGCAGAATGAGAGCAGTAACAGGCCATGGAATTAAATAATGGGTTTAATTAACAGCAAGAATCGGCTTCTCATTAAGAAACTGGTGGGAGTTTGAAATCCCAGTTTAGCTGGTCATCTGTTGGCTCGTTTCACATCTCATCTCTGCTTGGCTGTCATTTAAATGAAGAAACAATTACAATTCAGAGGACTGAATCCTTAAAAACAGGGCTATTAAAATGAAGGGAAAATAAGTTAATAAGCAGTAAAAACTGCTTGCTGATCAGGAAAAGGGTTAAAATGAAAACCTGCAGCCACTGGGGCCCTCCAGACCCGGAGTTTGACACTCCTGAATTAAGGCATTAGGAAATTAGCAAAACTGCCAGATAAAGAGTGTTTTTGCATTAACATAATTTTATCAGGTCTTATGACTATTTGAATTGTTAGTGACTTGATAGTTCAAACAGCATGTGCTGGAAAAGTACCACATATGAAGGCCATGAATAAGAGGTTAGTTGTTTCTATAGTGGGTGTGGGTGATGGTAATGGCTTTACCTTTTTTTAGCTATTGTAAGGAGCAACTTTCTAAACCCTACATTTAGCTCTATAATGTGATGACTGAATTGAAACTTCAAACCATGGATATAAACACAATTTAGACATACGAGGGTTGTCTGGGTTCCGCGCGGAATTTTATCGTTTGTCGAGTGTCAGCCTGTCGAAACCTGTTCTGCTGTGTAGAGGGATTATTCAAGTGGTTGCATGTTTTTGTTTAGATGTTTTGCTCCCTCTCTTCCTTCAGAATGAACACGAGAAGCAAACGAACTGAGAGTGCGCAGCCGGCGCTAGCGGTGAACCTCCCGACTCCGTGTGTGCGTGACTTTCGAGTGACGATTTTTTACGACTTTTCTGATGGTTTAACAGCTAAAGAGTGCTGCCAAAAACTTTCTCGCATCTTCAAGAAGAATGCTCCAAAGAAGACGATGGTTTTTAAGTGGTTCCAGCGCTTCAGCACAGGCCACTTCAACTTTGACGATGAAGAACGTGAACCGAAACCGCGAAGTTCGACTGATGGCAGAAATGCTGATCATGTAAAGGAGTTCCTGGAAGAAGGAAAAATTGCCCTGGAACTTGGGATAACCTGGTATGCTGTCGACACCATCATTCAACGAGATCTTGGCTTTACAAAGAAATGTGCCCGATGGGTTCCAAGGTTGCTGACTGTGGAACAAAAGCAAGCTTGCGTGGAATGGTGCAAGTTTTTCCTTGACAAGTTCAACAATGGCCAATCGAGACAGCCTTTCGCGAGTGTTTTGCGGTGTGGGTCAGAAAAGCCCAAAAGTGCATTGATGTTGGCGGTGAATACTTGGAAAAAGTTTAAAAAGGATCAAAGTACATGAGAAAAATAGAAAAAAAAAATCCTTGGCTACTTATTTCGAATGATTCCGCGCGGAACCCAGACAACCCTCGTACAGTATGTAATGTAAGTCCCTCATTTCATTTGTCATATACACAGTTTCAAAATCGATATATATCCTTAGCAGTACAGGAAAAAAGCAGGACATACTTGTTCATATTCTCACAATTCATCAACTAAAGTGCACGTTGGCAAACCATCTTCTAAAATAATGTGATTAATAGGGCATGGAGAAATATTAAAAAAAACATTTTTTGTTACTATATCCCTTCCAGAAGAAGTGAAATAGTGAGACCAGTAAAAGAAGTGAGCAAAAGGAAAAATGAAAAAAATCATACACATGTAAGCATAAATGTAAACATTTCTACTTAATAGATACAAGTAAAAAAAGAAACATGTTCTTGATTGTCTCCTTGACTATTTGTTTCTTATATATAGAATATTTGACAAGCCAAACTTAAAGGCAGATTGTACTGTAGTATAGCCCAATGAGAAAATGAGTGACATGCTTAGTGTCATCTGCTCGTGTCTTTCTTCTTTTTCTCTTTTTATTTGGTGCAGGTTGAATCTTTTTTTCTTTTCCTCTCCGTATTTCTATTTTTCCATTGATTTTGAACTAAATTATTATATCAGTTACTTTATTACTATTTGACTAAGTACTGTAACATTTCTACTCTGGACAAAAAAAGATTTGATTTTGCTTTAAATATTTCACATTGCACATTCCATTATACTTTTCTAAATTAATTTGAATGCCTTTGCTGTTAAACTAAATCTGTACCTGTTCACATAATCACTTTCAGTTTATACGTACATTATTAATAATAAGGGAACAATAAAATTTCTAATGATAACTGAACAAACACAGCATCAAGATTATGTTTAAAAAGTTTCCTAAACTATTACCAATCATTCAAATCAACACATAAAAAACAATGAAGTCTCCCTTCCTTACATACTGTGTGATCACATCCTTTGCCCCAATTTACAACTCAGAATTGAAATAAAACTGTAAATCCATGGCTTTTTCACTTTTTTATATATTCTTGTCAAAGACAGAGCTGCAGTGCATTTTTCAAAAAAATGAAACCCAAACAGCAAAAAAACTCATTTAGAAAGTAATGATCTGCAACAAAAAAAAACAAAAAAAAAACCAGCCCATTAATGCTTTTAAGCGTCCACCACAATTTCATACAAATTAAATGGTAACATGGCTGCATTCAATTACACCCATTATGTGAAAATGACTTTTCATCAGGTGGGAGTGAATAAGATTATTTTGGAGTGCTGTCTGCCATTTTGTGGACTGATTTGCATTTCTTAGGCATTTATGCTACTTCAGCATTCATTTACATGTTTATCAAGCTATACACAAGTTTATTTAATTAATTAGTTTTAAATTCAGATACTTTCAGATATGTAAATCATTCTCACAGCAGATGGTACAGCTGTCTTGTTTGTTTCAGTGTAAACACTTGCAAATTACTGTGACAATTACTGAAAAAAGGCATCATCAATTTTAAGGAAGCATAGGATTTTTTTGGTTTGCATATTGTTTTCTGCAACCTGTAAGCTTCCTTTCAATATTCAACTACTACAGTTAAAAAAGGGAAAAGCCTCAACGATGAACACTAACTACTCAAAGCAAAATAACGGGAGCTAACCAAAGACTTTCAGCTAAACAGCAACACGTGTAGTATCACAAGATGGGCCTACAGCCAAAGAATGTCAGCCATTATGAATGTACTGTAAATGTTCTTAGAACATAAACAGGAGAAAGAGCCTGTCATTGTAAAAAGAGACAGCTATGGTACATCTAAAATAAGACATAAAATGTAGAAAAATAAAAAAATACAACTTCCTATACAAGTTACCAAGAAACAGAAAAAAGACAAGCTAATATTTCCTTCAATTAGTCACAAGCTTATGGTTTACTAGGGGGCTCCGCCCCCTGCTCGCTTCGCTCGCCAACCCCTGGTGTTGGGTAACCCGAAATACATTGATGTATGTATGAGATATATTGGAGTGTAAAGGTGTAGATGACGAACAAAGGAAGTAAAGAACCCACAGCATGGCACATTAGAAAGATTTATTGGAATATTTCTTTATACATATTACGTGGGCTGCCTTGAAAGGTAGATGGTAGAATAACTGGTTTTCCAGCAGGGTGATCCATCACGTCAGCATCACGATTTATGTAGTCTATCAGTGATTTGTAGTTATCGGCTCGCAGTGTAGGTTGGTTGTTTCTAATCCACTGGAGATCATTTGATTCTGCTCGAATATAAACGTCAACTATGTATTGTTGAGTTAGCTTTCCTGCATTGAGTAATGGATTAAACTCGTCTCTTACATAGAGTCTGTAGGAGAAATATTCTTTCATGGATACACGTGATCGTTTCTGTGCTTGATGTTTTTTATATCTGTAAATGAGAGCACTCCATCCTTCTTGGCCAGTTGGAACCAAAATGGGGTATGTTAAAGTATCAAGTTCTGGAAAACAAATGTCTATGCGTTGGAAGATAAGTTTGTTGGTTCCATCAGGACGTAAATGCAGGACAATATCGCAGTCAAATGGAGGCTCACCATCTTTACTTTGAAAGACAATTGCAACTTCATTAACGATGGGAAGATTGTATCGTTTTGGATCATGTTCTTTGTCCTTTATTAACACTAAAGCAATTGTAGTTGGTGCTACACCTTCTGCTTCTGCTTTTGTATTGGCCTCTCTTTCAACCTCATGTAGCATTTTTATAGACTTAGCTAATGGGTGATTGTTTATGACTTCAGCGACATCTCTCATTATCAGCTCTGTGCATTGCTTGTTTTCAGGAAGGTTCATTCATTGATAGATTGCGTCATCCGGATCTAACACGTAGATCTGTGCATATTTGCGTTCGTGATTGGCTCAGGGTGCACTGTTCCAATCCGATGTAATATTTGTCCACATACGCGAAAGCAGTATGGGCCATTGCCAGCTGGTGGCCTGATATTTACCCCGGTAGATGCAAAAGCAAATGAACTATTGTAGGATCTAATGCAGTCCATAAAGTATTTACTTTCGGGTACATTGTAAGTTAGAAGCTTCCGTAGATATTCAGGATATTCATCTAAAGGAGGCAGTCTAACCTGACCCGTTTGACAACAACGTGTAAACACATTAGTTGTATTGCCAGTTGTTTCTTCAGGGAAGTTAAGTGAATGACAATGACAGCAAATGATATTCATTAATCCTAATGAATGTTCATTAATAGTGGACTCATTACACAATGCGTTGTCAGCTAATTGGCGGAATTGTTTAGCGGCTGTTTGTCGTTCCTTTCTTTGCCGTTAATCTATTGCCTCTGCTGTTTGAGAGGCGCGTTGTAGGCGCCTGCATTCATTAATTGTATTCAGGCGGGCTCGTTTCTGTATGTCCGTTAGTTGAGATGTTTCATTTTGGAGCCGTGACTCCTTTGGTTGCGTTGTTTGAGAAGCGCGTTGTAGGCGCCTACGTTCATTGTTTTTATCCAGGCGGGCTCGTTTTTGTAGCCCCGTCAGTCGAGCTCTTTCTTTTTGGAGCCGTGCCTGCTTTGCTTGCGGCATTTCAGAAGCGCGTTGTAGGCGCCTGCGTTCATTGATTTTATCCAGGCGGGCTCATTTTTGTATCTCCATCAGTTGTGGTCTTTCGTTTTGAACCCGTGCCCGCTTTGCTTCCGCAGTTTCAGATGCGCGTTGTAGGCGTCTATGTTCATTGTATTTGTCCATGCGGGCTCGTTCTTGTAGCTCCGTTAGTTGAGCTGGATCGTTTTGGAGCCGTGACCGTGACTCCATTAGTTATCCGTTGTCTACCGTTAGCAATATGGATAATTGCACTCACTGTTAAAGCGGAGCGTTTTCTGTGGTTGTACTGTTAATAATGCATCACTGTAATGTGATTCACATATGCTATATGGTTTGGACATGTGAGGATGCCGTACATTTAATACGGAGAGTTCGTTTATTTTTATTACCTGGACCATGCTGTGTAGTGTGGACGTTTAGTTCAGAAGCGCGTTGTAGGCGCCTGCGCCTTTTGTACTTTCTCACACCTTCCGTACTATCTTTGTGGACCTTTGCGGATTCCGTAGTGTCTTCCGTTTGACTCTGGGGTGCAGTGCAGAATCCTCTTTTCTGTGTTGCTGTGTCGTTCGTCGTTAGCTATGGGCGCGTTGTTGCTTCATGTCTTTTTTACGTTAGTTGAGCTCTTTCGTTTTTGAGCTGTGACTCCTTCGTTCGCGGTGGATCAGACTTCGCTTGCAGTTTATGAGACGCGCGCTGTAGGCGCCTGCGCACTATGTCTCCTGGGTCCATCGCTGTGTACCTGCGTCCATGCCTTCCGGTTTACCATTCTCGGTTAGTAATATGGATGGCCCATATAATAGGAAAGAAAAACCAGAATAAACAATTTCTATATCTGAAATGACCTTTTCTTCCTGCTTACTATTCTCCTCTCAAGACCCTCACTTACACCACAGCAATGCTTAATGTTACAAAACACCGGAGAGCTTTTTGCTGGTGATGGACGAATCTGAACTTGACAGAAGTTATAGAAATGAGGAGTGTGTGACACTGGGTGCATGTAGGGATGTTTCTACAGTAGCTTCACAGGTTGTGTTACTCAACTAAGTGAAATTTAGGATTTTATAGTTGAGCCCTTTCCTCACAAAATTCTCGCCAAGCAGTACTTCAGTAATATGTACTGTATGTTTAAAAGTTAAAATAATGAACTTCTATGGGCTTTCCAATCTAACAGAAACCAAAAATATGCTTTTCTCATAGTTTAAGAACCACAAAGACGATACATTTTAAGTTTCTAATTTCATGGTCTGATAAGTGAAAACTTTCTTCTACCACCAATAACTGCACTTGATTTCCACATTTACCAAACATAATTATCACAAAGACAAAAATTATCTGAAGTTAATTTTTAGTTTCTGCCCATATACAGACACAATCAGTGGTAATTTTGTGAGAATTTTGGTGACAATGTCTGGCCAAATACAACAAAAGATATGAAGCCATCTGATGCACAAAAACATACACTAGTGGTCAAATGTTTTAAAACACCTCAGTGTTTCTTCATATTTGATCAGTTGAAATGCAATGAATGACGTAAAATGGTGAACAGAAGTAAACTGCCAAAGGTTTAAATTTAAAGATAAGGTTAGCACAAACTGAAAAAAAGGAAATTTCTGAGTATTACAAATGAGCCTCCTTCAGGGAACAACTATTAGGTTACAACCTACAGATGTTCTGCGGCAATTAAACTAAATTAAGCCTTAGAAGTTAAAGCAAACAAACAATTTGCACAGATGTCTCAACTTCTTCCGATTACTTAAAAATCCTGTCTATCTAAAAGCAGAGTTGGAACAGACTGTGTTACTACACCCTCTGAAGTACTATTCGGACAATATTCCAGTGATCAAGGCAAGAAAATAACAAGTAACAAATTAAATGAGACAGGGCATTATTACCTTTAGAAGTGTAGGTTTTCTTTTTGAGAAATTGCACAATCCAAAGGCAATTGGAAATGGGAAGCAACTCCAGTAGGAAATGATTCGCAGACCCAAGGTCATAACCCAAACAGAAGACGCATTTTTGAGGGTAACCAGCTTGCATGATAGACTATTCACTGCACAACAGCTTCAAGCACTACTAATCTTCCCTAGCATTAGACCAGAGTGTCACTCGGACTGTGAAAACAGTGCTAAAAGCATCAGTCATGAGGGTCACTTGTGCAACTGTATAAACACGTCTCAGGAAAGTGTTAGACCCGAGGATTACTTGGGTTGTAAGAGTACTAACAGCATTAGTCCCGAACATAACTCGGCAATTTGTATCGGTGTCTCTTATGTAAGTGTCAGGCCAAAGCGTAACCCGGGCAACAGTGTAGACACGTCTTCTCCTTGTAAGAGTACTAACAGCATTAGTCCCGAACATAACTCGGCAATTTGTATCGGTGTCTCTTATGAAAGTGTCAGGCCAAAGCGTAACCCGGGCAACAGTGTAGACACGTCTTCTCCTTGTCTCACATTGGCGTCTCATAAGAAATGTTTTTTCAGCATCCCAGGTGCTGCACATCTCTTGACAGAGATACGAGCAGTCATGTTGTGGAGCCTTTCATCAGCAGTGATGACAAAGTGAATCTGTTTTCAGGTAGTGACACTGAAATGGACAGTGAAACCAAAAGTGATTCTGATTAATACGAAAGTGATGCTAGCGTTTGGGTTTATGTTGGCCCTCCTTCAAATAAACCAGCACCACCTCATTTGATTTTGTGGGCCAGCCAGGAATAAAAATAAAACATTGACAGTCAAGATCCACTTACTTACTTGAAGTTATTTCTTAATGACAACGAGATTGAAAGAATTGTTGCTGAGACGAACCATTATGCTGAACAGTGTCGGTAAATGACTATACACCGAAGCAGTTTTCCTGTTCAAAGATATACTACACATAAGACACATTTTGACAGTATGTTATTAGCATCATCATCATCATTATCATTATTCATTTCATATTATCATCATTATTTGTATCATTATTATAATTTTAACCATTCTGACTTTGTACTTTTAGTGTTTTGTATGCTGTACAGTAGACAAATTAGATATTAAATTGTAATTTTTCAAGTCAAAAAAGTGACACGTTTTATACATGCTTTTTTGACAAAAAATGTAATGCTAAGGAGGTTAAAAGTGTTTGAAAAAAGCAAGTCTCAGTTTCTACTGTGAAAAGGAGACTTTGTGTTTCAAGTTTGACAGGGCAAGGGGCAGTAAGAAAGCCATTCCTTAAAGGAGAAAATAAGGCCTTGAAATGTCGGCTGTGGACTACTGCAGACTGGACAAACTCGACTCTTCACATGGAAACTGAGACTTGCTTTTTTGACAACTGTTAAAGCTGTGCTTGAAGCTGTTGAGCTGTGACTATTAGTTACTGCAGAATTAACAGGTCTTGAATAATGAATATGTTCTCCTAATAATTTTAGATTGAGTTTTCTGTATTACTTTATTAAAATTAGAAACACAGTTCTTTATATTTCTATGTATGTGTAAAGAAAAACTACAGATTATGTATGCTTAATTTTAGTTAACTTATTCATTAAGATTCCCAAACTTTTTACCAGTTACCAATTAACAATGAGATGCAAATGACAACAAAATCAGCAGATCAAGTTCCTGAGGGTCCACTGTTTTTTATTCATTTAAAAATATAAAGTCAATGTCTGGAGCATGTGTGATGAGGAGTCTCAGCTTAATATTAGTTGGGATAGTATTTGTTTGTGTTACAAGTACCACCAATGAATTGAATTAGACTTAAGTATGGCATCAGTTAAGGGCTAATAAGAACTTGCAAAAGGAAAAAACAAAAAGTGAAGATTATTGACAGTAGCTTCAGGAATAAACCTGTTTATTAAAGCAAACTGACTCACTGAATTCCCTACAAATTCTTCCATTGCAAAAACTCAAAATACTTTTCCTTTTCCTCAGTCCCTTCAGACTCCACCAATAGTGCAGTAATTTGAGTTCCATAATTAAGCACTCTGAATGAGGAATAGCTTCATTATCAGAGCCTGCCCTTCTCATACTGTGGACAATGGTCTTAAAGCCTGGAACAGACCAACCCCACCATTTCCACCTGAAAAGAAACAACCCTTCATCCAAACTTTGCACACTCTCCCACTCCGCCAATCCACCCATTTTGCCAGATACAGGTCAAATCCCATTATAGAGAATACCTAAGTAACAAAAGTTTCAGAACAACAAATATTTTTTGGGCTGGACAAACAAATGTTTTTTGAGATAATAAGATAATATTTAATGCTGCGCCTATACTTTTGAAGAGTCTCGGGAACCCTGCAACAGGCGGCCTCTTTTTTGTTAGACCACAGTAAGCCTCATCCTGCAGAGGACAACCAATTGCTTTGCCCATGGTTTACTGCTTACCAATGCAGCCGAGTAGCTATAGAGTAGTTATTGTGCTGCTGCTAGTCACAATAGTATACATAGTTTCCCCATATTAGTTATAAAGAATTTTCCATTATAACAAATATTTTTTATGGTCCCATGAATTTCATTACAATGGGACTCCACCTGTATACTGTATATGTCTGGTCTGGGAACTTGTAGCTCACTTACAGATGAGAAAGAAAACTACTTATCAATAGCACTCAATGCTGAGCAGCAATAACATCCTGTTCCTGTATAAACAAAGATCAGCTTATAAAGTTATTTTTTGAGGTATTTTTTCCAATCACTAAATTGTAATTAAATCACATTGCATAAGTGATCAGGCTGATTCAGTATGATGGATATTTTTCAGTTGTCTGCAGTTAATAATTAAAGTTTGCAGCATGGCAACATACCTTGTGTACTCACAGAGGAGCTCCTGCTGGAAAGTAGACTTTAATGAAAAGAAACACAATTTGTACTGCAGTTTAGATTGCAAATGAACAAACTGTACAGCTCAGCATGAATATAAGTACCTCTTTAGTTATCTGATTCTGAGCTCCTTCCACATTCTCAAGTCGATGTGGACAGACTGATGAACTTCCAGCTGACCTTGTGTCTCTGGAAAGGAACACCCCAGAAGAGCCACATGCAATTTATACTGAATGTCACTTATTAAGTGTTGTACAGTGTAAATATTTCTTCCCATCTCTTTTCTTCACAATACAACAAATAATATTTTTTAGCAGATAATGTTCTGAGTGAAATCATTTGCGTGTTGCACAGCTGTTTCAAAGAGTGTAAAAATTAATTTGTTCCTGGGAAGTTTAAAATATAACTTGATTCTGAGGTTTTAGAAGTATAAAATATTGGTTTTTACCTCAGTCTTCTCTTCAAGAGATATGAATTGCCTGTCTCCTGCAACATTATTTTCAGTTGGTATCATTTATACTTTAAAAACAATATTAAGCTGCATAATGCCAAACATGCCTAGCAGCTAAATTCATGAGGGTTATGAATAATATCCACCTCAATTTAAGATGGAGCTTTTAAAATTACAATGAGTTAGAGTGGATCCATTGTAACACAGAGGTATAAAAGAACCAAAAGCCCAATTATATGGTCTACTTTCAAATTTTTTACTTTTAGGCTCTTTTTTATTTTATTGATAATAGTGTTGTCTTGCTTGTCTTCTTCTTGGAGTTATTTTGATTTTATATTTTCATATCATGTGGTTTCAATTTCTACACATCAGATTATTCAATAAATATTCAAGCACAGTATACAAACATATGAATGTTTGAATTAAATTGGACAAAATTAGTCATTAGTCATCAATAAATTGTTTGTAGCAGCACTACTTTAAACTCCATTAAGCCTATATTTTCAATTGCATTTAAAATATTTAGCAAAAGTAGACAATTTCAGAGTAGGATCTTTACATATATCACTGAATTTAAATAGTACAAAATCTGACACGTCATTTACCCATTTCAAAGTGATGTTTATACATTTACTTTACCATTAAAGTGAGAAGGAACAATAAAAAAATAAATACAAGTATTTCATTAACATACTAAATTCAAACAAATTAGTAGAAAAGTGTTTGCATTTGGCTATAACTGCCCTTATGTTGCATACTTCTGAAACTTCTTCAAAATGCATGTTCCTTCTGAGCTCAATGAACACTATAATATGCATTAGAAATTGCGCTTTTTAGTTTTTTTATACAAATGTCTGAAAGTATTTGAATATCTGGAGGGGCAATACTACTGAATGAATGTATGGAAATCTCACATTTTATTAAGTACTGTTTTAATTTTACACAGAAACTGACATGAAATAAAGCAAAATCACATCTTTAAACCAGTATTATGTGTCTTGCATACAATGGGATGTGCTCAACATCAAAGACAAACCCATGCAAAATTTCTGCTTTTGAAAAAAAATACGCCTGAGATACATAAAAGGGATCCAGGGAATATTTACAATTTTGGGGTACAAAGACCCTCTTGAGATGATAAAAGGAAAAATGCAAGTTTCCAATTTTTTGTAGAGATATTATAAGGGTCAGGTTGCAAGATGTTACTGTATAGTTTGTGCAGTTGACACCGTTTGGATTTTCACTTCCAAACTAGTAAAACATCAGCAATCCCATTCACTGCATGATTGAATTTTGACCCTGTACTCTTCATTCAGCTGCTGTTCTGCTGCTTAGAATAAAAAAATTGATCTTAAAACCTTTTACATATTATATACCAAAATGAGGTGGTCACTTGAACCACCCTGATTAGGAAAACATAGCCACTAACATGAGCAAGATGTACATTTTTTTTCCTTTTCCAAAGATGAAGTATTTTGATCAGAAGTCATGAGACTTTCCTTTCATACACTTGCTGCATAGCATGGGCATTGTGTACCAACTTGACTGACAATGTAATTAATACTTATGCCTCAAAAGTAAGCAATCATGCAATTATCTACAGTAATCCCTCGCTATATCGCGCTTCGACTTTCGCGGCTTCACTCTATCGCGGATTTTATATGTAAGCATATTTAAATATATATCGCGGATTTTTTGCTGGTTCGCGGATTTCTGCAGACAATGGGTCTTTTAATTTCTGGTACATGCTTCCTCAGTTGGTTTGCCCAGTTGATTTCATACAAGGGACGCTATTGGCAGATGGCTGAGAAGCTACCCAACCAGAGCCCGTATTACGTATTAAATAAAACTCCTGAAATATATTGTGAGCACGGGGGCTGTTCGCACCCCTAGAGGATACAGCTGCTCCTCAAAAAACGCTGAAATCTGTCTCGCTTAAAACTGTCCAAAATGTTTCCAGGCCAGGATCCAACCTGCAAGCGCTGCAACCAAGCTCCTGCCTCACTGGGTCACATGTTCTGGGCCTGCACCAAACTAACATCATTTTGGACAAAAATTTTTAAGTGCCTCTCAGACAGCCTTGGGGTCACAATCCCTCCTAACCCATTAACAGCTGTGTTCGGTGTTCTTCCAGATGGACTTGAATTGGAGAAGGACAAGCAAACGGTGATTGCATTCACTACACTTTTGGCACGCAGACTTATTTTGTTAAATTGGAAGAATCCTAATGCTCCTCTTATAAGTCAGTGGGAAACTGATGTTTTATATTATTTGAAATTGGAAAAAATCAAATTTTCAGTTAGAGGATCTGTACAAAATTTTTTCAAAACATGGCAGGATTTAATCAATATTTTAGAATAAGAGAATTAACTATTATTGCATTTAACTACGTTCTCCATCTCTTATTTATATAGATATTTACTTCTCCCCTTCTTTTGTTTAATGTTGCCTTATTAAAAAGCTTAAAGCAATTTTCCTTTAGCTAAGCTCTCCTTCTCAGGGGTGGGGTTTGATTTGTCTTCAAATTTGTTGGGTTATAAATTGATCTGTTTGTATGGAATGATTACAATGAAAAATAAAACAAAAATATTAAAAAAAAAAAAAAAAAAAAACGCTGAAAGACTACTTTCACATTGCTGCCATCCTTGCTGGGCTTACATGTGGCTGCTTTGTCAAGCGATATGCTTCCTGCACGGTGCTTCGCATACTTAAAAGATCAAACAGCACGTATTGATTTTTGATTGTTTACTTTTCTCTCTCTCTTGCTCTGACATTCTCTGATCCTGACGGAGGGGGTGTGAGCAGGGGGGCTGTTCGCACCCCTAGACGATACGGACGCTCATCTAAAAATGCTTAAAGATTATCTTCACATTGCTCCCTTAAGGCTTTGTCAAGCGACATGCTTCCCGCACAGTGCTTCGCATACTTCAAAGTTTGAATGGCACGTATTGATTTTTGATTGTTTGTTTTTCTCTGTCTCTCTCTGACATTCTCTGCTCCTGACGGAGGGGGTGTGAGCAGAGGGGCTGTTCGCATACTGGCCTAGAGGATACGGACGCTCCTCTAAAAAATGCTGAAAGACTACCTTCACTTTGTTCTCTTCCTTGCAGCTGCTTTATACGGCGGTGCTTCGCATACTTAAAAGCCAAACAGCCCTATTGATTTTTGATTGTTTGCTTTTTTCTCTCTCTCTCTCTCTCTCTCTGACATTCTCTGCTCCTGACGCGCACTCCTTTGAAGAGGAAGATATGTTTGCATTCTTTTAATTGTGAGATGTAACTGTCATCTCTGTCTTGTCATGGAGCACAGTTTAAACTTTTGAAAAAGAGACAAATGTTTGTTTGCAGTGTTTGAATAAAGTTCCTGTCTCTCTACAACCTCCTGTGTCCCCACATGTTGCTGTATGCTGTTTCTTTTGTACTCCAGGACATGCAGAGGATAGAATAGTACAGAGCAGTAAGTTCAGCGTTATATGCAATAATCAGATTCAAATGTTAACTGTTCACACACACGCAAGGATAGTCTTTCCTACATTTACAACGTGTGAACCTGTTACAATGTACACGCTTCTCTCTATGCTGTGGTTCCTATTACACACCTGAAAGAAAGAGACAATATATGTGAAAACATCATCACACTAATGCAATATTATTTGAAAACGAACAGCGTCAGATCGGGTGTGGATTTATGTTGCCGCTATTACTGAAAGAAAAAAAGATCAACATATGCGTTGATCCAGCAGAACTGAATAAGCTCACGCGCTCTAGCATCCCCACCCCCGATTTGACTCTAAGAAACGGCGCAAGTACAGATGCAAACCAAGTGTGATCAAGATTTCCCAGTTCGATCTCACTCACTCCTATATTTGCCGTTTTCAGCACTGATTAAGCTCACACGCTCTAACACCCCCCCCCCCCCAAAGAGCAGCGTACTACTGAAAACGGACATAAAATTTATAAATTGGTATGCACTGTAAATCATTAAGTTTAAAATGTCGATCGCCGGTTATTTCTGTTAATTAATTCATGCTTTTTACTTAGAGTCAGAACAGGAGCTTGTTCAGCTTATTCAGCCTCTGATCTGACTCAAACAGCGCCAGTATAAACTTCACACCCAACCTGACACTATTCGTTTTCAAATAATATTGCATTACTTCGACGATGTTTTCTGATTGGTACTATTCACGTCATAAAATGATTTCTTCACATACAGTAATCCCTCGCTATATCGCGCTTCACCTTTCGCGGCTTCACTCCATCGCGGATTTTATATGTAAGCATATTTAAATATATATCGCGGATTTTTCGCTGCTTTGCGGGTTTCTGCGGACAATGGGTCTTTTAATTTCTGGTACATGCTTCCTCAGTTGGTTTGCCCAGTTGATTTCATACAAGGGACGCTAGTGGCAGATGGCTGAGAAGCTACCCAGCTTACTTTTCTCTCTTTCTCTTGCACTGACTTTCTCTGATCCTGACGTAGGGGGATTGAGCAGGGGGGCTGTTCGCACACCTAGACGATATGGACGCTCGTCTAAAAATGCTGAAAGATTATCTTCACGTTGCTATCTTTTGTGCAGCTGCTTCCTGAAACGACATGCTGCACGGTGCTTCGCATACTTAAATGCTCGAAGGGCACGTATTGATTTGTGCTTGAAAAACAAACTCTGTCTCTCTCTATCTCTCTCTCTCTCTCTTTGTCTGCTCCTGACGGAGGGGGTGTGAGCTGCCGCCTTCAACAGCTTTGTGCCGCGGTGCTTCGCATACTTAAGCCAAACAGCCCTATTGATTTGTTTGCTTTTCTCTCTATCTCTGTGACAGTCACTGCTCCTGACACGCACTCCTTTGAAGAGGAAGATATGTTTGCATTCTTTTAATTGTGAGATGGAACTGTCATCTCTGTCTTGTCATGGAGCACAGTTTAAACTTTTGAAAAAGAGACAAATGTTCGTTTGCAGTGTTTGAATAAAGTTCCTGTCTCTCTACAACCTCCTGTGTTTCTGTGCAAATCTGTGACCCAAGCATGACAATGTAAAAATAACCATATAAACACATGGTTTCTACTTCGTGGATTTTCACCTTTCGCGGGGGGTTCTGGAATGCAACCCCCGCAATCGAGGAGGGATTACTGAATACTAATAAAAGGCAAAGCCCTCACTGACTTACTCATCACTAATTCTCCAACTTCCCGTGTAGGTAGAAGGCTGAAATATGGCAGGCTCATTCCTTGCAGCTTACTTACAAAAGTTAAGCAGGTTTCATTTCGAAATTCTATGCGTAACAGTCATAACGGTGACAACGTCCGCCATGTTAAACTTTCTTATTTATGGCCCCATCTTCACAAAATTTGGTAGGTGGCTTCTCTGCGCTAACCGAAACCGATGTACGTACATATTTTGGTGGTATGACGACACTGTCAGCCGCCATATTGAACTTTCCAACGGTCTTTGTTACTTATGGGCCCATCTTCAAGAAATTTGGTACACGGGTTCCCAACGCTAACTGAATCCTACTTACGTACATATATACGTCCACAGCCTGCAGCTCGGTCGCCGTGTGAGGCGGCGTTGCATCCCCCATCCCCACACCTCCCACGTAGTTGGCTGCCTGCCTATATTGCATCCCCCATTCCCACGCCTCCCATGTAGTTGGCTGCCTGCCTATACAAGGCCATCCGTCACTCCGGTCTCTTCATTCCCTTCCTTGCTTCGCCACGGTATTCACGTCTCCCTGCTGATAACTGCAGCCTTTTTATTTAATCCACGGCTTCTCCGCTGTTTTATTGTTCATTTATTACGATTATAGTTATTGTGTACGTATTTTAGACTTAGTTTACATTGTTCAGGTACCCATTTCCTTTATCGTTCCAACCATACCCCCGTTAACATGTCTATCGAGGTGATCACCATCGATCAAAGAACTGTCACTTACTGAGTGGTTTCCATGCCCGGAGATGGCGACTGCCTTTTCCATTCTCTGTTACATATTGCACGGCCATATCAGGCTCACTCTTGATATCCGGAGGAACACTGTGTCTTATGTATTGAATGACTGGGACGGGTTCAAGGTGTGGACCGATGACGATACAGGAGATAATTATACTTCACAGGAGCACTATAAGAGTGAAATGCTTAAGCCCTTCACCTATAGTTCTGCATGTGAGTTGATGGCTGCCGCTGAATTGTTCGGTTGTCGCTTTCAAGTGTACCGAAATGGCCAAATATTTTACACCTTTGGACAACCGCCAATACCTCTTAACACTAGAATTACCAGAGCCTACGAAAAAACTCGTAGATCCGGCCCACCTTAAATCGCTTCTTAAAACCGTTCTCACCTCTCTACCAGAGTCTTTTGTCATCTAAATGTACTGATAAAGACATGCTGCCAGCAGCCGGCTATTCCATCCCCCCACCGACTTAGAACGTAAACGAACTTCTCCCAGCTCATGCCTTGATTGATTATCTGGGAGTGAGTGGAGTTTTAGAATGGAAATAATAAATCGCTATTTGGAACACACGCATTTCATGTGTGTTGCGTTTCTGCAGTAATCTGTGTAAACACATTTTTAAAACAGAAACGTTTTTTATATTCTAGTAACAAATGGCAAAATGTAGGCATAAACTATATAATGTATGAAGTCTGAAGTCCAAATATCAAAGAAACACTTTCACAAAAGGTACAAAAAAAAAAAAGCCGCCGCCAAAAAAAGCTGCCTTAGTGTGGGACATTGACACCTATTTACTATGATTGCCGCCGTGGCGCAACAGTATCAGTTGCTGACTGGCAATCAGAAGGTCATGAGTTCGATCCTGCATGACTCCCTTATGAGAAGTGAAGTGTTTTTATTTTTACTATTTTAGAATAAAAAGATACATTTGATTTCAGTCTGTAACAGCCGGTGTAATTTATGATAATTGCAACGGTTAGCTTTGTGTTTTTTTTTTTTTATTCACTTTTCATTGTCTCAGTCGTGTTCAGGATCCTTCCCTACCCCATGTAAAAGTATAATAAAACAAGTGCACTTTTATTCAAGAATATAACCGAAGAAAAAAGAAAGCAAGTTACAGTAGGCGGTTGATATGACAGCTTGCGTGGTGCAATGCTAAGAACTACTGATTTCCATTCCGTGCTATATAACTGTTAACATTCGAATCTGATGATTGCATATAGCGCTGTCTTATTCAGTGTGCGCAAGAACATGCAGGTGGCCAGTTGCTGCGTGCTACAACGCACATTTTAAAAAAGAAAGAGACAAATATACAGTAATCCCTCCTCCATCGCGGGGGTTGCGTTCCAGAGCCCCCCGCGAAATAAGAAAATCCGCGAAGTAGAAACCATATGTTTATATGGTTATTTTTATATTGTCATGCTTGGGTCACAGATTTGCGCAGAAACACAGGAGGTTGTAGAGAGACAGGAACATTATTCAAACACTGCAAACAAACATTTGTCTCTTTTTCAAAAGTTTAAACTGTGCTCCATGACAAGACAGAGATGACAGTTCCATCTCACAATTAAAAGAATGCAAACATATCTTCCTCTTCAAAGGAGTGCGTGTCAGGAGCAGTGACTGTCACAGAGATAGAGAGAAAAGCAAACAAATCAATAGGGCTGTTTGGCTTAAGTATGCGAAGCACCGCGGCACAAAGCTGTTGAAGGCGGCAGCTCACACCCCCTCCGTCAGGAGCAGACAAAGAGAGAGAGAGAGAGAGATAGAGAGAGACAGAGTTTGTTTTTCAAGCACAAATCAATACGTGCCCTTCGAGCATTTAAGTATGCGAAGCACCGTGCAGCATGTCGTTTCAGGAAGCAGCTGCACAAAAGATAGCAACGTGAAGATAATCTTTCAGCATTTTTAGACGAGCGTCCATATCGTCTAGGTGTGCGAACAGCCCCCCTGCTCAATCCCCCTACGTCAGGATCAGAGAAAGTCAGTGCAAGAGAAAGAGAAAAGTAAGCTGGGTAGCTTCTCAGCCATCTGCCACTAGCGTCCCTTGTATGAAATCAACTGGGCAAACCAACTGAGGAAGCATGTACCAGAAATTAAAAGACCCATTGTCCGCAGAAACCCGCAAAGCAGCGAAAAATCCGCGATATATATTTAAATATGCTTACATATAAAATCCGCGATGGAGTGAAGCCGCGAAAGGTGAAGCGCGATATAGCGAGGGATTACTGTATGTGAAGAAATCATTTTATGACGTGAATAGTACCAATCAGAAAACATCGTCGAAGTAATGCAATATTATTTGAAAACGAATAGTGTCAGGTTGGGTGTGAAGTTATACTGGCGCTGTTTGAGTCAGATCAGAGGCTGAATAAGCTGAACAAGCTCCTGTTCTGACTCTAAGTAAAAAGCATGAATTAATTAACAGAAATAACCGCGATCGACATTTTAAACTTAATGATTTACAGTGCATACCAATTTATAAATTTTATGTCCGTTTTCAGTAGTACGCTGCTCTTTGGGGGGGGGGGGGGGTGTTAGAGCGTGTGAGCTTAATCAGTGCTGAAAACGGCAAATATAGGAGTGAGTGAGATCGAACTGGGAAATCTTGATCACACTTGGTTTGCGTCTGTACTTGCGCCGTTTCTTAGAGTCAAATCGGGGGTGGGGATGCTAGAGCGCGTGAGCTTATTCAGTTCTGCTGGATCAACGCATATGTTGATCTTTTTTTCTTTCAGTAATAGCGGCAACATAAATCCACACCCGATCTGACGCTGTTCGTTTTCAAATAATATTGCATTAGTGTGATGATGTTTTCACATATATTGTCTCTTTCTTTCAGGTGTGTAATAGGAACCACAGCATAGAGAGAAGCGTGTACATTGTAACAGGTTCACACGTTGTAAATGTAGGAAAGACTATCCTTGCGTGTGTGTGAACAGTTAACATTTGAATCTGATTATTGCATATAACGCTGAACTTACTGCTCTGTACTATTCTATCCTCTGCATGTCCTGGAGTACAAAAGAAACAGCATACAGCAACATGTGGGGACAGGCAAGATCGGGGAAAAAAAAATATGCATTCACTGATTACAAAACGCAAGATGTTATGCGAATGAATATGAATAATATGAATAATGTTGCATCCGTGCCACAAAGTTTTCCGAAATGTACTATACAGGTCATAAAACGAATAATTCCAAATATCATATATACCTACGTCTGTGTTTTTTTGTTGTTTTGACATCATTCACCATAAGGTGCACTCTAATTCAGCATGAGCAGGAACACTCAATAAAACCGAATAAAAAAAATCAAGTGACGGTGAGATACGAAGAAGGCAGATTCGCCAGCGTTTGTGTGTCAGCTTTTATCCCTCCAGATGAGAGAATGTCCAGTTCCATTGTCTCAAAACACCACTCACATCTCCAGTTATTCCATTTCAAATAAAAAATAACAGCGTCAGATCCCTGGCGGGGGGGTGGGGTGGGGTAGTATATATCGTGATCGTGATTTAGAGAGAAGTAAAAAAAAAAACAGTAACTTTTACAAGTCCTATAAATGCACACCGTGTGTTACAGATGCAAACCAAATGTATGTGTGTACTGTATAATATTAACAAAGAGAGGAGCTCACTACTGAAAACGGCAAATATAGGAGTGAGTGGGGATTGAACCGGGGACTCTCAATTACAAGTCAGCAAATCTTACCGCTACGCCACGGAAGCTATTGTATCAGTCTTGAACCTTTTGTGGAAGTGTTTTTACTTGATCTTTGGACTTCAGGCTTCATACATTATATAGTTTATGCCTACATTTTGTCATTTACTACTAAAATATGAAAAACGTTTCTGTTTTAAAAATGTGTTTACACAGATTGCTGTAGAAATGGAACACACATGAACTGTGTGTGTTCCAAATAGCGATCTATTATTTCCACACTAAAACTCTAGCAGATCAGTCACTCCCAGATAATCAAACAAGGCAAGAGCTGGGAAAACTTAGTGAACGCTCTGCGACGGTGGGGGATGGAATAGCCGGCTGCTTGCTGGCTCGTCTTAATTGGCACATTTAGAAGACAAAAGAGAGCTGCGAATGGTTTTAAGGTGGGCCGGATCTACGAGTTTTTTCGTAGACTCTGGTAATTCTAGTGTTAAACATCTTAGATTCACAGGTTACAATTTGAGTAGTGGACACTTTGATGTTTATGAATGTTTCAACTCTCAAAAGCTGGATGCGAAGTTATCGATGAAACCCATTTCAATTCAAACGCCTCCAATTTCCAGTAAGGCTCTGCTTCACAAGGACAATTAATAAGTCTCAGGGACAGACCCTACAAAAGTTTGGCATTGATTTGAGGCAAGATTGCTTTTCACATGGCCAACTATACATTGCATGCTCAAGAGTAAGCTCGGCGCACAGCTTGGTCATATTACAACCGGAGGGCCGAACTGACAACGTGGTATACAAAGAGATCCTTAACAAATAATTATTGGTTTATTTTCCCTCAGTTTAAAAAGGTTTACTTTTTTTCTTAATAAAAATTTTGAAGCAGTACTTCGCCGCTGCGAAGTGCGGGTATTTTGCTAGTATTCAATAAAAGTAAAGTTGGGACAAGGGCAGTCAGATTGAATGCTGCTATTCAAATGCACAGGCGCCCTCTGTATCCTCTGTCCAGGACACCTCGCAGATACCAAAATCTGTGGATGCTCCAGTCCCTTATACAAAATAAAACGGCTTAGTATTTGTAAATAACCTGCACACACCATTCTCTATGTATTACATCATCTCCACATTACTTATAATACTTAATACAATGGAAATGCTACTATATGCAAATAGTTTTATATACAGTAATTATTGTTTAGGGAATAATGACAAGACAAAGAAGTCTGTACACATTCAGTACAGACACAACCATGGGTATGGCTAACTACATAATATACATTAGCAGCAACAGAACATTTTCTCTCTTTCAACACTTACACACTTCTTTTGTTTATTGACCTGAAAGTTATAAAAAGAATTTTTTCTCTTTCTGTCACACACACAACTACACCCACAATCTTAACACTCAGACGGCAGAAGTTGATGGTTTGGAGGACACTCAGTAATACTGTAACAACCCAAGGGATGTGAGAGATGGAGGAATGGAATTAGCCTCTTTATTCTGATCTCTGGTGAGTGGCCCTAAAAAGGACCTTTTGGCTTCTTCAGAGCTGTTTCTGCCATAACATTGAGGTCTACAGCGGCGTCACACGCACCTAGCCGTTTTGTTCCTTTGTAACCTTGTGCCTGCCACCCAGCTCACAATAACTACACAGTTCAGAGGCAACCCACATGTCACACTGTTCCCCTGGCTCTCTGCGAGTCGACCCAAGCCCAGTGTTTAAATCCTAAACTCACTGGTGGCAAAGCATTCAACCTGACGGGCTGTACCAGCCAGAAGACATAAAGTGCTCTCCAAGTGCTGTGTCCACATTCCCCCGCCTAACCCACCACCACTACTTGCTGCTTCTTCAGGTATTCCTATCTCCTTGGGCAGTCCACGGTCACCTGAGGAGCATGTCTCTCAACGGTCAGGATCCTGAGGTTGCTACAGTTCCAATGCATTCTTCATTCACCTGCATTCAGCTTAGTTCTCGGAACACGGAAAATTAAAGTTTTGCTTTTAGTAACTTTCCAATTTTTTTTTTCTTCGAAATTTGATTCGTGGGTGCGAAACCTACAAAGGGCTGTCTGTAACCTGAATATTTGCAAAAACACTTTTCCGATGACAAACGCTGACATTTGATTATAAAAGAAGTCTTTTTTTTATGTTAAGCCTACCCTAATTTTGGCTTTGTATTACTTCAGATAGACTATTCTGCAATACTTTTGTATTCCAAGATCATCATTTTTATAATTTCCAATCGATAGTTTGTATCACTGCGTTGGGCTGGTGCCCTGCCCGGGTTTTTTTTTCCTGCCTTGCGCCCTGTGTTGGCTGGGATTGGCTCCAGCAGACCCCCGTGACCCTGTAGTTAGGATATAGCAGGTTGGATAATGGTTGGTTGGTTGGTTAGTTTGTATCGACATTTACAAAAAACAGTTCTGTCTAATGCACTGCTCTGCTTTTTGGCTAATGAATGTACTAAAATTAGATTTTAAACACTACTTTAGGAGCCTGAAAGTATTGTTTTGCTCCTGATCCTTTTCATATTCCAGATTTGCAGTTACATTCATTGTGGCAAACAAAAGCTGGTTTCCTTTCTCATTTAACATAAGGAGAAATAACTACCTTATTTCAGATTTTCCTTTTATTAGAACAACCTTAAAACAAACATTAAAAATAGCATTTTCGATATTAGAAAATCCCAGTTTTTTTTTTTTTTTTTAAAAAACTAAAACCTATGCTTCTTGTGATGATTTTGCTGTGTATTAGGGGTGGGTGGTATAGAATTAAATATGATCATGGCTATGGAATAACTTACGTGAATATACTCTTTTTAAGTGCTTATGTTGGCCCAATTTTATAGGTAGATAGTTCTAGTGTGATGTTTACTTTCATAAGGACCAACTTAAGTAATAATTATACAAAACCTTTCCCATGCTGAAAGTGTTTCACAGAATTTCAGAATAAACACCAGGGAAAAAGAAAAAAATGATACAAAATACTATCAGCCTTAAACACTAAATAAAGATAAATACAGAAAGAAAACACAAAGCTTTTAATTAGAATAATAGACAATAAACCACAACAAACTACAGAAAAAAAATACTGCAAGAAAACCCTGCAGAAATAACATAATGATACAAATGAAAACCATCCTTAGCAAATGGACAGAGACACAAAATTTCAAAGATGCAACTATAAAAGTTTTCACAGGAGGAAGGGGGAGTTGTGGTTTTCACATTATAATAATCGCTGGCTGTGTCAGAAACTAACAGAATGCTACTATCATCCACGCGCTTTTTCTTTTTTTGAGACAGGTAACAATAAAAATGATATACAAAAAATTCTACTGGTATCTTGTTTCTACCAGTATACTGCCCACATTTTTTACTGATTTGCTACATATTTAATTTGCTGTTAATGTTAATACTTTAAGATTATTACAATACAACATTTATTACATTCAGTAGCTCAATTTATGACGCACAAATAGACTTGCCATGCTTCAACTTGTATAAAATAAACATAGATTCGCATAGACTGCATTTTGATTGCATCCAATATAAAAGCATATAGAGGAGTGGAGGTCTGTTGGATAGGCAGGGTGATGAGGACTAAAGTAACAAGTGCATTTAACATGTTTAAGTAATCATGAGTAATTTTGTATGGGTTTCGTATATGCATTACAGGCATGCCAAATGACCTGGTTCCACTATTCTCTTTGATCATGTCACTTTCCAGAAAATACTGTTTTTGCAAATGATTAACATGGATATTTCACCTATAGTGCTCACTAAAAGTACAGTGGTGTGATAAAAGATATAACAGAATTATAATACATTTAAATGTGCAGTTTAAATGGCTTCTCTGATATATAGAAGAAAAAAAAAACTAGATTAAATTTATTACATGATGATGTTACATTTTCCACCAGGAAAAAATTATCTTAGTACAAACCATACACTATGTTTATTCAATGTCTTTCAAACACAACACACATTTTACTACCGATTTAATAAGCAGAAATAAGCACATCACTATACTGTATTTGAATTCAGCAGGAATGTGGCTCATGATAACAAAATAAGGGATGGGACAGTTATCAGTTTATACAAAAACAGGGATGAAATGCTCTAAGGTTATTACACTGCTTCATAATTTAATTGCCAAACCCCAGGTTTTTAAAAAAACACTGCAGGAGTTAAATACTTTTAGTGAATGCTTGACAGTGTTTTTAACTCTTTAACATAACCACAGGGGAAAGCAGTTACAGTTGTTCAGTGCTCTTTCACCAATTGAAGAAGACTAAGTCTGAACTTAGTATGGTTTTTAGAAAAGTATTGAGGGGAAATTTCAGTGAAGACCACTACCTTATCTGCAACACATACAAAAAGAAAGGCGCAGTGAAAAGTGGTAACACATCCAATTTAATGAGTCTTCCAGAATGTTACCCCCTGCTATACAATGAATTGAAGGGAAGTTAATCTTTAGTTCATTTCTGCTCATCTTTCTAACCACTTATCAGCATGAAGTTTTAGTCTTGCACACTTTAGTAATTACTTCACTGTGTATGTATTGTTTTGATGCATGTGTTACCTGTGATCCATCCAGTATATTTTGTTTCATTGAATCGCTAGTACAAGTCTTAAAATCGGCTATGTTTCCATACAGCCTTGGGCATCAACAAAGAAGTAAACTTTAATTAAAAGCATTCACATTAGGGCATATATTGGAATACTGTGATCCGATTGGCAGATTTGACAGGCACTTTATAGCCTAATTACTGTCAAAATTTGGTCCAGTATTGGTTAGTCCATTTCAAGCCAGGAAATTGCCACCCCATGCCTTCCACCAGCCCCAAGCAGCAATTATCTGTGAAGGTACTCCTATAGGGTTAGCGAATTGGTACTTAATGTGCATGAGTAGTCGGGGCTATGTAGTTAAATTTCTAGAGTAATTTTCTCAAATAGCTGAGGTCGCCAGAGGGTATGACCTAAATAGTAAAAAAAAAAAAAAAAAAAAAAAAAAAAAAAAGAAAGAAGGTAAGAAACACATTGTGTCCTTCATCAGTTGTGTCACACTTTGTCTATTACATTTCCTCTTCAGTGTGGACCTTTAACTTTGCTTTTTCCTTATGAGAAATATATGACACTGCTAAACCCAAGCAACACAATTATAACTGTTACAATAAAACACAACACAGGAACCATCCTTTTACAAATATACTGCCACAGTTAAATGTTTCATTATAAATGTGGCATTGAAATAAGAAAAGGATGACTTACCAAATACACTGCAGCCTTTGCATTCTCCCAAAGAACAGAAGTGATCGATTGTTCTAGATCAGGATTAATTCCTAATACATTCTTAAAAACAATTTCCATATGTTTACAAGGCCTGAAAGCAGTAGTGTTACAGTGAAAACAGTTTCTGTACTGGAGTTATCCCACCTCTGTGCTCCTATTTTAGACTTCCATTTGTGCCTTTCTTTTTTTCAGACAGTGTTTTTTCAGCCATAACTGGTTGATACCAATTGCAACAACCACTGTAAATCAATAATTCGGTAGCAGTAGCTTAGACTGCAGGTTGGTTGAATAAACTACAGTAACTATCTGTGAAATTGACAGGTTTTAATGTTTAAATGGGAGCCATATGACATTGTTGTAGATTGGAAAGAAAAACAGGCTAAAAGTAGAGTAAGAAATGTAAACATTTTTTTGTCCTTACAAAATTGCACACTACTGCAAGAAAAATATCCCAGAATGAAGACTCGCACTGAACTAAATTTTTCATGCACAATGGAGTTACAAGTAGCTGAAATGGGTGTGAAATCGTTTTTTTGGTTATTTTACTTCAGTTTTACGTAAATAAATAAAACCCATTTTCCTTAGCTGTTGCTTCCATTAATCTCATTACTAAGTTACAGTTAATATCATATTAACATGAGAAATCTAGATGAAAAAGACTTTTAAAAACATGTTTTTAAAGGATGCAAAATATTGTTGTTACCATCAAAGTCCCAGAAAATATCGAAATATAATTTTATCCCCAATATCACTAACCCGTTATCTATACCACCTTTGAAATCTATCATATCATGCTAAACTTAATTACATGCAATTACTAACTGCACAGACAGAAGTGAACAAAAGTTTTTCTTAGATTACAAATCTCATACATTTATCTTTCACTGCATTTCATTCAAGCAGAAGATGGTGGAAGCATCATGTATCAGACCTACTTTACCTCGTCAAGGTTGTCAGGAAGCTTTTCAGGCATTCCTGCAACCACTGTACCAGAGAGACTGTTCAGTGCCAGTCAGCACATCGTCTCTCTTCACAGGTCACAAATTAAAGTGATCAATGTAAATATGTTAATATTTTTACATTTAAATTTATAATAATAGAAACTGAATATAGAAGATTAAACACTGTTGCTCATTTGATATGTTTACATTTTTGATCTTCCAATGTAAACAGTTAAATATATGAGTGGCTTACATAAGCATTTTGAAACTGGTAAAAAGCTGCATGTTAAAGGTTTACTTGTGGTTATTGCAAACTGAACATAAATATCTGTGTCTATCTATAGTGTATGACATTAAAACTACTGTTTTAAAACATCTGTGAAAGTGAATTTTTTTTTTTAAATTATGTTTCAATATAAAATGTGGTGAAATTATTTCAATGTGTATTAGTGTTTTAAAAAAAAAAATACTACATTTTAACTAAGGATGCACCAATACGGGAATTCTGGGCTGAAGCCGATATAGAACAACACATTTCTAAAATACAAAGAAAAATTAGACGATCTGTTTGGATGAGAATTAGAAAAATGTAACATTTGTATAACACTTCACTTTTGCATACCAAGTTCAGTCATTAAAAATAAATAACATCTGTCACATTTGGCTGGCTACCTGTTGGTTTTCTGAGAAATAATTTTGCAGGCTGCTGTTTTAAACAACACTTTCCTTTACATGGAACAAATATAATAAGAATTAAAAGAATGAAAATTGAAAAGAAGCAAATTATACAATGTGAAAGGAATAAATAATATTATTTAAGAACAACAATAACTTTTGCAGATCATTTACACTCATTAAAATAAGTGGTTGCTGCTGAACCACATTTAGCTGGCTGATCCAATATTTTGCAGGCTGTACTCTTAAATGATGAAAAGAAAATAGAAGAATATTATGTATTTGAATAGAATAAATCTAATCACAACTGAAAGAATTAAATTTATAAAATCAAACATTCAAATGATAAAGAAATAACAAAAGTAACATTTTCCAGAAGTTTATCATTCATATTAGTTTTTTTATAGCATATGGTGGGGGGGGGGGGGGGGTGTGTTCTTAAAAAAACAAGAGCATCTCTACCTTGGCACAACAGTATCTCGCTGTCCATGTGTGATAAGTGGTCCATGGCAGAGAGCAGATTTTAAATAAATAGCCCTCCATCTCACTCTGTCTGGAAGAATTAACGTTGTTACAATGAATATCCTTCCTAAGCTTCTCTTTTTATTTCAAAACATTCCAAAATACATCAATAAATCATTCTTTAAGCAATTTGATTCAACCATAACCTCATTTATTTGGAACCTAAAACAGCCACGTATCCAAATAGCAACCCTACAATGACCTAAGACAGAAGGTGGCCTGGCTCTACCTAACTTTCAGTTTTACTACTGGGCAGCAAACATATAAGCTATAAAAACCTGGACACAAAAAGATGAAAATACGCAGGCTTGGTCCGCAATAGAAATAAAATCCTGCAGTACTTCTCTATATTCCCTGCTTTGTGCCCCAATAAATGCAAGTTATCGCCAATATACTAATAACCCAATTGTGCTTCATTCACTCAAAATATGGAACCAATGTAGAAAGCATTTTAAGATGGAGAATCTTTTATCTGTGGCACCTCTGCATGAGAACCACCTTTATCAACCATCGCAAACATATGCAGTTTTTAATATCTGGAAAACATTTGGGATTAAATTTCTTAGAGATCTTTATATAGAGAACATCTTTGCATCCTATGAACAATTACATTCCAAATTTAATTTTCCAGCAACACATTTCTTTCACTATCTTCAAATTAGAAACTTTGTCAAACAGAACCTGCCCGATTTTCCCCATCTCCCACCTTCCTCTATGCTGGAAAAAATATTGCTCAGCAGGGGTGTGGAAATCAAATTTTTTTTCTATTTGTCCACGGACAAGTAAACTCAGAAAATCCACTTGTCCGCCAGTTAAATTCACTTGTCCATAAACAAATAACAAAAGTGAAAAATAGTTTATTTTTTCTGATCTCTTTTATTGATACCAAAACTGCCTTCCATTTTAAAACTGAAAAAAGTTCTTTCAGGGAGTAGTATTTTGCCACCTTGCTCTAAGTTTATTTTTAATAAACTGACAGCGCGAAACTAACTTGTTTTATATGAAATATTCGCTAATCAAAAACGATCTATTGACAGCTCATCAAAATTGATGTTGTCACACAATAAATTTCTTAACTCCTCAATATATCACAACCTACACGAAATCGCAAATTTCAGGAAAGATTAACTGCCTAACAAGCTTTGTTATGTTGTGAAAACAATTGTATTGTAAGTAGAATGACTACATTTTTATGTAGAAACAATGTATTTTATCAATCTTCTTCTATAATACGCTACCGTGGCTGTTCATTTGTCTGTCCAGGATTTTAAATCACCTGTAGCTCGCAAACCATTTCACCTTTTGACTTGAAATTTGGTACACATACAGTATACTACGTGACGTCTACTATCCGCTTTCGGGGTAATGATTTGTATTACTCTTTATTTTTATTTTATTTTATTGTTGAATCAACGGCGCATGCGTATGGGAGCCGTTCTCATTCCCCACCGCCTTCGCTAATCATTCTTGAGGCAGATTGAAGACTTAAGTGCCAGTTTAAGTGAAAAATTAAAGAAAACGTACTAAGTAATTGCAACACAAAAACTAACTTAATCAGTTTTAACGCGAAAAGATGCCATCGAAAGAAGAGTAGCAGCGGGCCGCTACGGTGGAGAAAAGAAGAGCTGCTCAGGAAGCAGCAAGCGCATCAACCTCTGAGCAAATGAATGCTAAATGTACAGAGAAAGAGGATGAAAACTAGGAATACTCAAGTCAAGTATATTTATTCACTGCATGTTATCATGCAGTACGCCGTTACTGGCAATATATAAAAGTTATTGATTATAATGAAAAATCATCAGATTACATCGTAATGTCGGCATGAAAAAAATGACAGCATCTCCAAGCGTGTATGTATTAGGGTAAAATACTTATGTAAGACCGTAAGAGTGCTTCCCCTTTGAAAAATCAGCCATCATTTTGTAAACAATATTGAAGACCAATTTGAGACATGAAGAACATGCCTAAGTAGACTGTTTACGCACAAAGTTCGTACCCAAATGTTTAAAATGTGAAAGTAGTGGTAAAATGTGCCCTGCACAGCACATATAATATTTTTCTCCAGAAAATTGCACTTGTCCGCGGACAACTGAAACAGAAAAACACACTTGTCCGACAGTCAATTTACCCGTGTCGGACGTTGGATTTCCGCACCCCTGCTCAGTCTCGAGGACCCAGACAGCATTTCTGCAATATA
Source organism: Erpetoichthys calabaricus (assembly GCF_900747795.2). Taxonomy (NCBI): domain Eukaryota; kingdom Metazoa; phylum Chordata; class Cladistia; order Polypteriformes; family Polypteridae; genus Erpetoichthys; species Erpetoichthys calabaricus. The sequence continues at coordinate 143,808,160 of NC_041396.2, forward strand.
TAAAAATATTTTACAGTCCCTCCCTTTCAAAGATCCAAGAGGACAATGGGAAAAGGATCTCTCACTCAACATATCAGAAAAGGAGTGGAAGATAGCACTGCAGAGAATTCATTCGAGCTCCATATGCACAAAGCATACAATTATTCAACTCAAAATTATATATCGAGCACATCTGTCACGCTTGAAATTGTCCATAATGTTTCCAGGGCAAGATCCAGCCTGTGAACGCTGCCATCAAGCTCCAGCCTCACTGGGTCACATGTTTTGGGTCTGCACCAAATTAACATCAATCTGGACAAACATTTTTAAGTGCCTTTCAGACAGCCTTGGTATCACAATCCCTCCTAATCCACTAACAGCTGTGTTTGGTGTTCTTCCAGATGGGTTTAAAGTGGAGAAGGACAAACAAACTGTGATTGCCTTCACTACACTATTGGCACGCAGACTTATTTTGCTAAACTGGAAGAATCCTAACTCTTTTAAGTCAGTGGGTAACTGATGTTTTATATTATTTGAAATTGGAAAAAATCTAATTCTCACTTTGAGGATCTGTGCAGAACTTTTTCAAAACTTGGCAGGATCTAATTAATAATATTTTAGAATAAGCTCTTAAAGCACTGAGGAAGTAGATTCTCTTACCATTTATTTTTCTTCTCCATTTATCTGTATCTGCCTAATAAACTCAAAAATAGTAAAAATAAATAAATTGATAAGTTTTAGTCCATTGGCCATGCTCTCTTTCTCAGGGGTGGGGGTTAATTTGTTTTCAATCCTATTTTTTTTGTAAAAATTGATCTTTTTCTATGGAATGATTACAATAAAATCAATTATACAAAAAAATAAAATAAATAAATAAATAAATAATCAAGTCCCGGTATTTTGCAAACTTAGAATGGGTGCAAGATGTGCACATGACTGCCTTATTCACATGTCAGAGTGGGTGGAGTATCACACCTGCACCCAATTCAAAAGGGGAGATAAAAAGGAGCCTGTTTGGCAACTTAAACTAAAGACTGGTACGGAAAAGGGGCTTGATGAAAGGAGAAAAATGGAAAAAGAGGTGGGGGGAGGGGGGATTAAAGAGGCAGCAGGATTGGGAGACAGCAGAGTGTGAAAGAAAGGAGGTAGGCAGCCGGGAAGAAGGCCCCTTAGAGGAGCATAGGGCCAATGCTCAGAGGTTGAAAAGGGCCATTCCAACTGAGCTTTTCTGGAGTAGGTGGAGTGGACCCAATGGTCACTCTCGCACAAGCCGAGAGAAAAGGTTGCCTGTGCCTGTCAGTAAGACATCTCCTCTGGCTGCAGCATTCCAAAGAGGATAAGTCGAGGTAACAATTTTAGTAAGGATGCACCAGGGACTGAAATTTTTAAAGGACGGCTTCCGGCCGCATGGATCCCCCCCCCCCCCCATTTTAATGGATTATTTATTAAACTGTTCTAACCTCCACATGGACACTGGGTTTTATTAATTTATTTATTTATTTATATTATATGGGGCTCAAGATGCTCTGCCAGTCTTCAAAATCCTTTATCTTCCACAACTGAAAATAAATGATCATCGAGAGTAATAAATTCAATCATCGTTGCAGTAATTGTTATAGCCTTGCACAATTTTTCCAAATTTCTTTTTCAAGGAACTGTGGAACAGACCGTGCATCTACATTTTTTGATTTTGTGTACATTGGTGTAGCATTCACCTCTTTTGCTTGGAGGAATTCTGTATATTTGTCAGGGTGACCTGCCCACAAGCATGTAGTTAAGTTGCTGGTACCAAAATTTCACACTTTGGTCCCGCCCACAAGTCATTAGTCAAACGAGTGGTACAAATTACATACATTATATTGCTCTCACATACCTTGAAAAACTTCCACACTGCAGATATTTTCATGGATCCTATTCTAGAACACAGTGAATGCATTATCGAACATTTGTTTGATATTTTGGTACTAAATTGGTAGCAAAGGTCTGAAAACGTACCAACTTTTTTTTTTTTTTTTTAAAACAGTGTAAGTAGTACCAAGAAAGGGTCATGTGTGACTGCAAGTAGACAAATTACTTTGGAAGTTACAATAATATATGAATGTATAGAAAAGCCAAGCAAAATGACACCTTTTATTGGCTAACTACAAAGATTGCAATATGATTACATCTTGCCTGAAGAAGGGGCCTGAGTTGCCTCGAAAGCTTGCATATTGTAATCTTTTTAGTAAGCCAATACAAGGTGTCATTTTGCTTGACTTTTCTCTACATTCATAATGGCTAACACGGTACAACACCCTAGTACTAATAATATATGAGAAAAACATGAGTAAAAACCTACATACAAAAATTAATCGCAATGGTGATTCTACAGCAAAGTATCAATACATGTCGAAAAGAAAATAATTGGCAGAAGTCATTTCTGGAAATACATTGTTTCAAGCAGGATAATTTTCAGTGTGTGGGTATAGGAATCATACTTGTTATTCATGAAAGTAAAAAACACCACACACACACCACACACAAAGTGGTGGTATTATTACCACTTTTACCCCAATATGGAATTAGTTTAGAAAAGATTTGTCCATGCTTTCAAAGCGTAATAATGTAACCAATCAAGTTAGGTATAATTGTTTAACTTGTATTGTCACGCACTTGAAAGAGGAGATGAAACAAGAACAAGATTGTTTTTAACAGTGTCCTACACAGTCCGCGCAAATGAATGGAGGCTTTGCATTCTCTCGCTGATTGCAATCAGTACTTCTACAAATTATCAGTTCAAGCATCCGTCTAGTTGCATGCAGTTCAATGTTGTGGATCAAGGAGGGGGACCTCGCACACTTCCACAGTTATGCATATAGAACCGTGGGATGTGGAAGGACGGTCAGCACAAACAATAGCTGCAGCAAGTACACATCAAGGCAAGACACAAAATGGCTATTTGGCTTGTCTACACTGGAGATGGCACAAATTTCTCCATTTGTTAATACCAAAATAATTTTTATTTAGAAGGACATGGAGCATCTCTGTATTAATATTATATGCACTGTGTTAACAGTGACACATTACCTCTGAAACACCCCGTAAAGCAGAACAAATAACACAGCACACTTCATTGCTGAATACGAATCTGCAAACACTTAATTTGTAACATTCATTTGGCTTTTGAAGGCAAAGTACCATTCATTAGTATAAACCATAAGTGAAATCACATCATATATTTGTATGGTATGCTGTAGAATGTAAAGCAGTCTCACAGTTAGAAATTTACTTTGGTAAATTTTGTACTCAAAAATGTATAATTCTGAATTTGTACACAGGCATAAGCAATAACAACTCGTGATCACTCGCATAAGAAACCATGAAAACATCAAACAATGGCTGTTTAAAAGGAGCTCTGCAATACAGAATTTGGAAAGAGTTACAGAATTAAAGCATCATGAGATTTTACATTTGAAATTTGAATTAATTTGACTCATCCATTAATTATCATCCTTCAGTACTATTTTTAAAGCAGCTAATGATATAAATATTACAAACTTAACAGAGGGGTTTACTGATAAAACAAACTTTAAAAAGTTCTGTATATTGTTACAAAAACAGCCTTAAAGAGGTTGCTTAAATGAAAATATCCTGAAATATCTTGGAATTCACTATTTCAAAAGTACATATATGATAAATGTTTCAATTTTTATATTTAGTATGGATTTTAAGCAGTATTTTTCCAGTTCTGGACAGATAAAGCCCTAATTATCGATTAGTCTATTTTTTCAATTAGTTGACTAATCTAATAAATAATTTGTAGCATCTACAGAGACATCTATTACATTAAATATAAAGCTGATGGAATTAACTGCATATTAGGGGATGGTATGTATATTAGGGGATATAGATGAAGGAAATAATCGAAACATGTAACAAGCTACCCTGTGGTTCTGAGTCCCTTTAACTGAATAAAGAGGCAGAACATATAACAAACTTGTCAGACATATAAAAAAAATTTGGAATACTCTGTTAAAAATCTAACAAGTACAAAAAAGCAAACATGAAAAAAACCTCATTAGAATATTATATTGGGTAATAAAATGCAAAAAGGAATGCAAAGCCAAAATCTTTCCAAATCAAAATAATTTCAGTTCACAAAACATTTGATAAAAGTAGTGCAGCTTGAATGAGCTACGACGGATCAGATCTGCTTAGCAGTACAACACATGTGCAAAAATGCAAGATCACTTAACAGTACAGTTTTTTTAATCTAACTTTAGTAACACACAAACATATAATCTGATTAGCAGTCCAACATCAGTGCAAAGATCAGTTTCAGTAATAATTGAACACAACTTATCATCAATTCAAGTAATACTTCACATTATATAAAAAAAACTTGGGCAAAAAAAAAAAAAAACTAATAGTGGGAATAATGTATAAGCACATTTTTTTCTTTCATTATTTAAAACACTATTACAGGAAGGGAGCAAAAAAAAAAAAAAAGCCTTTTAGCTGCTATTAAAAAAGGTGAGTCTCTGCACACTGCCATTGAAAAAGAGATCAGGTATCATCAAGTATGCTTTTGAGGTGGACAGTGATGTAAATCCATTTCAGTGGTGGAAATCACAAGAAGGACATTTCCCCAAATTGGGGAAACTTGCAAAAAAGTACATGTGCATCCCTGCTTCAAGCAGCCTTTCAGAGAAGGCTTTCAGCACAGGAGTAAAAGTTGTAACATGTAACTGTGCTTGCTCTGAAACCAGAAGCTGTGTACAGACTGGTGATTTTGTCACACAACTTGAAGTTTCTCCAGAAGAATTTTACAATTGTTTTATTTTTTTTTTATATCTTTGTGACATATTAGACAGAACTTTAAAGTTTGTAATTTGTTTAAAAATGTTATACATTTGGCTTTTTTAAGACCCATTTTCCTTAACTGTTGTTTCCATTAATCTCATTTTTATGATACAATTAATACCCTATTATCAAGACCAAACTAGATCAATAAGACTTTTACAAACACGTTTTTAAAGGGTGTAAAATATTGTCTAATTATCATTATTGTCAAAGTCCCAGAAAATAGAGATAAAATTTCTGCCAATATCGTACATCGTAGCAAAAGTATCAAAAAACATGGGGGAAAAAAACAATATGACAAGATGGAAAATCTTTCCAAATCCACAAAAAAGCAAGCAATCCAAAAAAATAAAACCAGACTCCCTTCATATTATTAGGCAGAGATCTGTATCCAGACCAATTTGAGGATCAAAATATATTTCCACTGTTTCCATATAGTGTATTGGTTTTCACAGCTGAAGCCGATGAAAAGTTAAATGAGTCAGTCAGTCACAAGTAAGAACTGAAAGGACAGGCTTTTGAACAAAAGCCCAAGCACAGCAGAAGGAAATGCTGTCTGTTAGCTAGTTTTTATCCTATATTTGTATAAAATCAAGGCTTGAATTGTTTTCAAAAGCAAACTTAAAAGTGAAATTAGCAAAAATACTATAGAAATAAACAAAAACTATGACATCTGACAATATGTGCTTAAACATTTAATGATATCAAAGATTGTGGTACTTGTATGCTTAAACAAAATTTGTTTCACATTTAATGCCTAATGTGAATATTAACAATACAGGTTCTCCATTTTTAAGGATTTAAAACAAATGCCTCATATCTAATGTAGTTAATTTATATATATTTAGCCATTTTGTCTAAAGGAACAACAGCGTTTAAAAAAAATTAAAAGAATAAAAAAAGATAATCTAATTTTAACTGTAAGATATGTTGCGAAAATGAAATCATTTTAGGATGTTTCAGCACTTCCTGTAATATTAAGATATGGATTTTAAGAACAAGTCTGAAGTAGACAACATAAGCTATTGTTCCATCATCTACTATATATTCTGTATTGTAAATATGTAAATTATCATAAATTAATACTTGTACTGCATCTGCAAATCAAAAAAGGAAAACATAATTAATGTTAGTATTTACTACAGGTTGTCTCCAAAATATCCTCATTGTAATTAATGTGTAATCTGCACTGCACTGCTCAAACTGAATTAGACAGTTATACTGACAGTTTATGAAGAGTTATGAAATGAGCACTTCTAAATGTATTAGCAAGCAGGTTCTTTGCAATTGTAAACAGTGCCCAATAATTCAGCTGATGATATGCTACAAAGTTTTGCTTCTGTTAATATCAAACATTAAGGTTTAAAGAATTACTTACTATAATTGGTAGTAGAGACAACACTTGTGTATACAAATTATTTCTTTATAAAAAGAGATTATATAGAAAATTACTGACACATAAACATGTATTTTACACATTTATTGAGTTGGAGAAAGTTACATTACAATACTTGTGACACTTCCTGCTGAATTCTCACTCTATAATGAATTGTGTGTCAATAAGGCAATTAATCCTTTATTGCTTTAAATAAAGGAATTATACCACACAGATTCTAAAGACTTTGCTTTTTAATTTAATCGGTGTAGATAGAAATTGGTAAGTTGGGGCTACTGGGAAAAATGGGCTTGTGGTTCATGCAAACTAGGAAGATTTCAAGAGACAGAAGTATTAACACTCAGAACTAACATTGGAATAATATAAAACAGTAAATGGACTACAATACATTCCTATTCCATGATTAGATTACATCTTTGTAGATCCTTATCTAGGCTCAGATCAGTGCAATTTTTTACTCGATCTTTTCAAAATACACTAACACATCCAATAATTAACCTACAGTTCAGATTCTGACAGGTAATACAAGCCCTATTCTACAGCACCATACAGGACTATCCTGTTCAGCACTAAAAATAAATAAACAAGTACATTTTTGTTTGTTTTACTCCTGTTCTTTAATTTTAATAAAGAATTTCCTTCCAACACTGCCTTATACAAAGCTTACCAGGAGCAACTGTCTAAATAAAAAAAGCAAAAACTTGGTATGAACGAAACTTGTTTTCACTTAGCATTTTCTTACTAAAAAGCTACTTATAAGTCGAATTAGATTTATTACAGCCACCCTTTTGGAGCCATGTGCTGTACTGCAGCCTACAGTACAGAGACAATCATGCAGGGGATGACACAATGTCTGTTTCGTTACAGGTTTAACAACCATAGGGCATTTGGTAACAGAGGTGTGTCTGGCTGACCCATCAGAAATCTTGAAGTCATCCCTGAACCGTGGCATGCTGTCTGTATGGAATGGTACAATTAAGATGTTATCCAGGTCCATTCAAGTCCTTAGAGTCAGGGTGAGAAGGCCAATAACAAAAGGCAATTTGCAGTGATTCTTGATTTGATTGATGCAACTGGTGCACACATGTTGTGACAAAGGCACCATTACAAAATTAATTTGCTTTTGTAATGAGAAAGATCTATCATTTAATTAATATTCAAATAGCATGTGCTGCTCAAATACCTCGCTGTTGCAAGGTGGCCCAGCTCAACCCAGAATCCCTTTATTTTTATCAAAAGGTCAGATGGTAGTGTTGGGAGCAGAATTCAGGATCACATTGTGTGTGATGGCTGGCTTTTTGGTAAGTAAGCCTAATTGACACTACTGCAGTTAAGTTTAGAACATTTCAAACAGCTTACATAATCTCTTTCAGGTGATTGTATCTCCTCTCTTTTGGTGTTCTCACTATGAAAGGCACTCCCATACATGATCAGTGATAGAACAAAGTACTGGTTCATGAAATGGTAGAGGACATCAGGCAGCAAACTGCTATACAGCCCTATAAAGGTTTGACACATTGTGATGGCTGTTTCAGCACTGCACACGATAGCACAGAAACATGGATTGCCTTCTCCACCTGATAGATGAGCGCATGGGTGTCTCAGATCCCGTCCATCAGGACATCAATGCAATGGCTGTACCTCAAATTTAAAAAGACATATGAATTGTGATATTCACATTTACTTGGCAAAATCAGTTTTTTATTATTTATTTACTAGGGGGCTCCGCCCCCTGCTCGCTTCGCTCGCCAACCCCTGGTGTTGGGAAATGACAAAGAGCGTGATGTATGAATGAGATATAGAATAGTGTGAAGGTGTAGATGATGCAAATAGAAAGCAAACTATAAAGTGTGTGGCATAGTGTAAAGGTTTATTGGAGAATTTCTTTGTACACGCCGTTTAAGTGTAAAAGGTAATTCCAGGTCAGAACTTGTAAGGTCAATGAAGATGGTCATTGTCGTGATCAGAGTCAAGTTTGTCAGAGCTTAGAAAGAGTTGTGTCTCTCCAGGAAGTAATGCAATGACTTGGGTATTTATGTTTTCCACATGAATATTTTTTGGACATAATATAGTGCGTTGTGTTAAAAGGGGCATTTGGTCTAATGAGATTGCTTCTCTGTAACTAAGTCGTCGTAGATAAAGGCTTGAGGAATTGTAATAATATCTGGGTGAAGTCTATCTGTATTGGTGAGTGTACCATCTCCCAGTTGTAATAACCAATTGTTATGATCTGGATGTGGACATCGCATGTTTTGTACTAACTGTATCTTTTGAAAGCAATGCCAATTGTCTGCGTATTTTAAAGTGCACTGAACAATAGCTGAGCGCATGGCATGTGGAACAATAGCTAAGCACTGTCTAAAATCTCCTCCTAATAAAAGTACCTTTCCTCCAAAGGGAATATTATTATTCATCAACGTTTGTAGAAGTTTATGAATGGTGTTGAGTAAGTGACTGGATGACATTGTACATTCATCAATAATTAACAGTTTTGCAAGACAGATGTCACGTGCAGTGCTACTGTTTCTGTTCATAGTGGATAGCGATTTGTAGGATCTAATGCAGTTCGTAAAGTTTTTACTTTCAGGTACATCGTTAGTTAGAAGGTTCTGTGGATATTCAGGATATGAATGTAAAGGAGGCAGTCTAATTTGACCCATTTGAGAACAACGTGTAAATTCATTACTTGTATTGCTAGTTGTTTCTTCAGGGAAGTTAAGTGAATGACAATGATTGCAAATGACATTCATTAATCCCAATGAATTTTCCTGAATAGTGGACTCATTATTGAACGCGTTGTCAGCTAACGCAAGCGTTTAGCAGGTGTCTGTCGTTGATGTCCGTGACGTGTATGTTTTGCTTGTGCCGTTTGAGAGGCACGTCGTTGTATGTCCAGTATTTGGGACGTGTTGTTTTGGAGCTGTAATCAATTTGCCTGTGCTGTGTGAGAAGCCCGTTGTAGTTTACGGCGTGCATTGTTTGTATTGAGCCTTGCCCGTTTTTGTATGGCGGTCAGTTGAGCTTTCTCTTTTTGGAGCCTTGCCTGCTTGTTTTCCGGCATCTGAGATGCGCGGTGTAGACATCTGCGTTTATTTATTTTGTCCCCTTTCTGTATGTCTGAGACGGGAGGTGTTTCGTTTTGAAGCCGTGCCTGTTTCGATGCAGCACTGTGAGACGCGCCCTGCATGCGTCTACGTTCAGTGTGTCTGTCCATTTGGGTTCGTTTCTGTAACTGTGTTAGTTGAGCTTTGCGTTTTTGGAGCCGAGACATTTTTTCTTCTAGAAATATGGATAAGTAATAAGGAGGATCGCACTCACTGTTAATATGGAGCCTTTTCTGCGGTTGAACGGTTAATAGTGCCTCATTGTAATGAGATCCACCTATGCTGCATTGTGTGAATTGTGTTTGGTCCCGTTATCCGAGCGGTATCGTTTTGTACCCGTGATCGTGAATTCATGACTTGTTTGTTCTTGAGCGTGAGAAATATGGATAAGTAATAAGGAGGATCGCACTCACTGTTAATATGGAGCCTTTTCTGCGGTTGAACGGTTAATAGTGCCTCATTGTAATGAGATCTACCTATGCTGCATATTGTGAACGTGTTGAGATGACGTATGTTTAATACGGACGGTTCATTTAGAAATGGGGCTTTGTGTGTTATTTGTTATTTATGTTACTGTGGTCGTGGGTCTGAATCGTCGTTTTTGTGTACGTTTCGTGTGCTATGTCCGTAGCCTGTCCCGTTTCGTGTGCAATGGGTTTCGTGCTCCTTTTTTCTGTGGTCTGACTCCTTTTTTCTGTGCGCGACGCCTCATTTTTTATTTTACGTTGCTTTGGGGGGGGGGGGGGGGGTAGTGGGGGGGGGGGTGGTAGTATTTTGTGGGGCGCCTGCGCAGTACGTCTTTTGCGGCCACGGCCCATTGCCGGATGTCCCTGCGTCCATCCGGTTTAGCATTCTCGGTTAGTAATGTGGATTTTTTTTTTTTTAAAACACAGGTTCAATAAGAATGTTAAAATCTTGCGGTTCTACACATACAGCCTGCATCAATTCACACGGTGTGCTTTGGACAGTCTGGACAATGTATAAAGGTTCACTGCTATTGCTCTCTTCATTCAGTTGATTTCACTTGGTCCAAATCCTATTTTTTTTTTCTTTTATGTGCAACTCCAGCAGAGTCACCAGCAAAAATAATGTTTTTGCAGTTCTCCACTTCAAAGTTGGGTTTTCTGTGATCCCCCAAGGTTTAAAATAAATATGTCACTGAGGAACATGGCCAGATTTATACGACAGCCACATATGATTACTGGCATGAGATAACAGAGAGTATGTAAAAGAGCATGCATGAGCGTATAGTTTTAAATCGATTTCAGATATTATAAAGGGACTTAGCATGTCATATTGCATATGGAAGGTTTTACACATCTAATTTTTTGTGTGTGAATGCCATTTTTGCCTTTTGAGAGTAAGCAAATTTTTTGAATGGAGTGTAGTAAGTTTTTATATGAGGCCTTTGATGTTCAAAATACTAGAGAAAACAAAAGCACAGAAGGTTTACCCTTAAACCATGAACAGACAAAAAAAATATACTCCATTAGAACATTAGAACAGGCCATTCAGCCCAACAAAGCTCGCCAGTCCTATCCACTTACTCCATAATTTAGTAACACACATTTCAGGTGTAATATTAATAAGTACAATAATTTAACATTTCTTTTAATTATGGATTTTGTACAGGCTGTCCAAACTTAACACATTTTTCCCCATATTCACAATAATTTTGTCCAGGTGATGCAGGTAGTGCCCACATACCAAGAATTACAACATTAGTTGGCAACTCAAAAACAAAACAATTTTGAGTGTGAGTAAATGCAAGATTGTTTGTACGTATATGACTGTCCTTTATAAAAGAATGATCTACCACATTGTCAGTACAATCCCAACAGAAAAGAGTGAGCTCCAAAAAATGAAAAAAACACACTGGTTAGGTAGATGAAAAGGAAAAAAAAAAAAAACTACATTTGGATTAATAAACAGTAATGCTATCTTATTAAAAAATAAGTTTACATTTACAGAAACAGAGGGAAAGTTTGGAAACCTTGTGACATCTTCCCAAACTCTTTGCTAGAAAACCACAAAGCAAGAAGAATGTATATAAGCCGACGTCTAAAGTGAATTTACTTTCAATAGCCTCCAGTATAATAGTCCCAAAAGAGTAAATGGAACATTTTGGCATGTTTACTTTGCTTAAAGAGAAACTGGATCAAATATAAAGCATTAACTTTGGTTTATATCAAACTAAACTAAAAAGAAAAAAAGCAAATAAAAAATACTAATTTATATTATGTGTGTACCGAGATTACCCATTTACACACCAGCACACATTGGGATTACCTGCTCCAAGGGAGCACTAGAACACAGTATGTACTTCTAAATACAAATTGTAATCTTATTCCATTAAGCTTAAATCTACAGTAAGCTCAGTTCAAATCTGTAGACTTTGCGGGTGTGTCAAAGTGTATTCTCTAATAGGTTTTCCAGCAGTGGCGTACATTGTGTTAACTGCTATTCATGGTCAGAACTGTGGCTGGAAGTTGACTTTTACAGATGGGGACCATCGTTGTGTGTCACAATGACACAAAAACACTGGCCCACCAGGCAAAAATTGCTGCAGAAAGTCAATGCAGGTAGACAACAAGACATTTCTGAATAAGCACTCAGAAAGGAACTGCTTGCAATGGATACCTGGAGCATAGTGGTCCAGAAGAGGCCCTTGCTAGCAGCTAATCACAGAGCTGCACAGTTACAGTGAGCTTAAAGATATACACAATGGACTGTTGTCACTTGGAAACATGTTATCTGGTCTGATGAGTTACTTTTCTACTTGTACTTGAACGATGTAAGGTGACAGGTGTATTGTAAACTGCATGAAGCCTTCCAAGAGAATTGTGTGCAAGGTGCTGTTCAAGCAGGAGACAGCTTGCTGATGTGCTAGGAGTTTTTCAGTTATAAGGAAACCGGTCCTTTGGATGAGGCGATAACACACTTGAACAAGAAAGTCAATGGGTTCCTGGGCGACAACGTGTTACCTTTTGTGCTTCATCTACTGAGTGAACACAGAATAGCAACTCCGGTCTTCCATGATTACAATCATCAAACTAAAACATTTTGAAGCATTTTCGCTTCTCAACTAGCCCACATAATCCCCAGATTTACATCCTATAGAAAAATCATTGGGAATATTTGGACTAAGGAGTGAAACATCAGTCATCTGACCGATCAGGTCATACTGTGGAATTTGCTGGTAGAGTGGATGAAAGTCAATGCTGCCTATATCCAACTAGTGACTTGCATGCAGACAGAACTGCATCTGGTCTTCATTCAGTAAGAAGAGTTACAAGTTATTTGATATGATTTAGTTAGGGGCGACTAATTTTTTTCTCCTGCGAATTTATATTTGTTATTAATTGTCAAGCTAAGTGTTTGTAATGTACAGTTTTTATTTGAAGTATACCCGCTTTACACCTTAAAACATGACACTCACCTCCAACTCCAAATACAGGAGCATTGAGGACCTGAATCCTGCCAATCCAAACTATATCCTGCTATCTAAACAGTAAAGTAAAATGTTTACTACAGCTGGGTGCCAATCCAATTTGCTTGAGTTTAGTAAGTTTAAAATACCCATGTCTGTTCAATTAGTGAAAATGTTTCTATGCTACTAGCCCTCTGACACTGCAGGTGTCATTTTCAAGAAAACAAACCAAATAAAGTTTTATGCTGAAGGCAACAATGGGCATAACTTATTACATGACAGAAGGAAAAAGCCCTGGGCTGCCTAATTATAGATTGTATAAACACCACCTCCCTCTAAACTACAAAGCAAAGGTAATGTATTTAGCACCTTAATCCTGTCATTTTGGCAACAGTGGAAATTAAATCTTCTGGGCTACCATTATTAAAAAATACTTCCCATGAAAACACACAAAGGGATATAAACTATTACACAAAGAATCTGAAAGCAAATACATTATAATGTTGAAAAGTACTGAAATAAAAACTTGGAAAACAAAAAGCATTCATATAATGCTCAGAAATGGCATTACCAGTAAGTTAATCTATACCTACATATATATTACAGGTGCTGATTAATACTTTAAAAATTTGTGATTAAACTAGCTAACACAACTCCTAAATGCATTAATTTTATTCCCATCAATGCGACTGCACTTCACACTCAAAGAAACAACAGAAAATTAATCTAAGTCTATTAATAGTAATAGTAGATCACTTTCCTACGTTGTTTATTGATTATTGTCTTCACTCACACACACCAGCAGAGTCACCACTCACCCTTTTAATAAAGGATTGTCCCATATTGGAACATAAAATACTGCGTACCATGTTGAATCAGTGACATAATTTCCACACGTGTTTTTCTACACATCATTTTATATATCCACTAGCTCTACAAAGTGCATAGAATAACATGAGAACAATTAAATTCAAAATCAGTTATTCAGACTAGGGGTGGGCGGTATGACCAAAATTCTATATCACGGTATTTTTCTAAATTATCCCGGTTTCACGGTATTCAACAGTATTTATTTCCCATGCATGAGTGGGTGTTAACCACATTTTCCACTGCAATTACTGCAGTAGACTGGCTAAGAATAACCTATTCCACTGTCATGAGCATTGTACATTGTACAAAAAAATTTTTTAATGTGCACACAAGTATTAATACAGGTTTGCATGGCCCCATAAAGTGATAGTTTTCAAGGGGGTGGCACTAATGAAGAGAAGGAATCACATTGCATGACAGATGCAGTAAAAATATAGAACCTTTTTATTGAACAAATTTTGCAAAAACTTAAACTGTAATTTTGACAACGTTTTTTCAACCATCCAAAGAGGCATTTAGACTTAGTAAAATATCCAAAGGTGCTTGTCAAAAGTTGTATTGCACTGAACATGTCTTAGAAAAGGAATAAATAGTAAATATTTTTGTAAACCAACTACACTTTCTGTTAATGTTAACCATCTGTCCACTGACGCGTTAAAGTGACTTTTTAAACAGCTTTACAATCATTAAACTGCATAATATTTAAATTAATAAATAATAATAAAATAAATAATAGCATTATTACTGATAGTTGCACTATTACTTCAAGACTTCAAGCCCAGGTGCATTACACAGTATTCACCAAATTAAAATAAAATACAACGAGTGCAACTTGGTGATGACATCTTTACCAACTGAACCATCATTTAGGCAAACTGCATTAATATGGACCTTGCTTCAAGCTAAGCTATATACATCTATACTAATAAAAGGCAAAGCCCTCACTGACTCATCACTAATTCTCCAACTTCCCGTGTAGGTAGAAGGCTGAAATTTGGCAGGCTCATTCCTTACAGCTTACTTACAAAAGTTAAGCAAGTTTCATTTCGAAGTTCTACATATAACGGTCATAACGGTCGACAACGACCGCCATGTAAATTTTCTTATTTATGGCGCCATCTTCACAAAATTTGGTAGGCGGCTTCCCTGCACTAACCGAAACCGATGTATGTACTTATTTCGGTGGTATGACACCACTGTCGGCCGCCATATTGAACTTTCCAACGGTCTTTGTTACTTATGGGCCCATCTTCAAGAAATTTGGTACACGGGTTCCCAACGCTAACTGAATCCTACTTACGTACATATATACGTCCACAGCCTGCAGCTCGGTCGCCGTGTGATGCGGCGTTGCATCCCCCATCCCCACACCTCCCACGTAGTTGGCTGCCTGCCTATATTGCATCCCCCATTCCCACGCCTCCCATGTAGTTGGCTGCCTGCCTATACAAGGCCATCCGTCACTCCGGTCTCTTCATTCCCTTCCTTGCTTTGCCACGGTATTCACGTCTCCCTGCTGATAACTGCAGCCTTTTTATTTAATCCACGGCTTCTCCGCTGTTTTATTGTTCATTTATTACGATTATAGTTATTGTGTAGGTATTTTAGACTTAGTTTACATTGTTCAGGTACCCATTTCCTTTATCGTTCCAACCATACCCCCATTAACATGTCTATCGAGGTGATCACCATCGATCAAAGAACTGTCACTTACTGAGTGGTTTCCATGCCCGGAGATGGCGACTGCCTTTTCCATTCTCTGTTACATATTGCACGGCCATATCAGGCTCACTCTTGATATCCGGAGGAACATTGTGTCTTATGTATTGAATGACTGGGACAGGTTCAAAGTGTGGACTGATGACGGTACAGGAGATAATTATACTACATAGGAGCACTGTAAGAGTGAAATGCTTAAGCCCTTCATCTATGGTTCTGCATATGAGTTGATGGCTGCCGCTGAATTGTTCGGCTGTCGCTTTCAAGTATACCGAAATGGCCAAATATTTTACACCTTTGGACAACCGCCAATGCCTCTTAAACATCTTAGATTCACAGGTGATGATTTGAGTAGTGGACACTTTTGATGTTTATGAATGTTTCAACTCTCAAAAGCTGGATGCGAAGTTATCGATGAAATCGGTTGTATGCTTACAACGCTTGACAGATGCCGAATGTCACTTCAACACAACAAGTCCTGCAAATACTAACGTAATTGAAACAAACCATGAAACTCAAACCAATTATGACAGCAGCAATCCAAGCTGTGAGAAAACAGTAAAAAGGAGGCGCGTCAGACGTCGTGGTACATTTTCTGATGCAGCTACACAGGAACAACTTCATGACGCTGCCGCCAAATACTCGCAGGCAAATCCACAAGTTCATAGAGACGCTGTCACTAAATACTCACAGGCAAATCCACAAGTTCATAGAGACGCTGCCGCTAAATACTCGCAGGCAAACCCACAAGTTCATAGAGACGCTGCCGCTAAATACTTGCAGGCAAATCCACAAGTTCATAGAGACGCTGTCGCTAAATACTCGCAGGCAAATCCACAAGTTCATAGAGACGCTGCCGCTAAATACTCGCAGGCAAATCCACAAGTTAACAGAGCTTCTGTTTCTAGGTTCAATCCCAATAATGAAAAGCGGCTCATATGAAAACTACAGGTTTGGCTCAAAAAAGCCGATTATGGATTTGCGTACGACCCAAACATACATTATGAATCTGACAAAACAGTACACACTGGATCCATGGATGTTCACTGTGAGTATTATCAAGATCGTAGGTGGAAATGCGAGTCTCCTGGTTTGTGCTGTAACGGTGGTAAAGTCTCTCTCACTCCTTTACATAAGCTTGCTTCGCCGCTGCAAAGCGCAGGTATTTTGCTAGTAAATAATAAAACTGCAACTTACATTTATAATGCTATTTGTGGTATAGCCCTACAGAATCGTATTAGGGCCACATTGAAGAAAAAAAAAAATACGGACACACGGAAGAAAAAAACACTATATGTCGAGAATACAGTTGACATGTTGACTTTATTCTCGACATTTCCACTTTAATTTTGATGTTTATGTTGAGATTAAAGTCGACATTTCCACTTTATTCTCATAGTTTATTTTATAATTAAAGTAGAATGTCATAAACTAAACTTCATCCTAAAATCAGTGTTTAATTTATTAGATTTTCTCAAACCCTTTCCTAAGTTAATGCAGCACATTAAATGCTTTGTGTTAAGTGTTCCCCGACCCAGTTGTTAATCACTACGCTTCTTAAACTGACTTCCTCCGCACTAAGAGGAGGCGCCGGCAGCAATCACCGCACAGAATCCTTTCACTTCATGATATTCCTGCTCTCTGAAAATTTAGAATGCTAAGATAAATACTTGATATCATTTTCAAGATGAAATGCATTAAAGCAGGTTTTAAACATGCACGGTAGTGAGGCGGTAGTGCTGCTCAGTCGCAGTAAGGTGTCCCCAGGTGTATGTTCAGTGTAGAGAACTTTATGGCAGGTGTGACAAGGCTCCAAAAAACTGGATGTATGAATGGGTATCGCAAAGGTTTAACTTAAATATTGTTTAAATGTTGGGTTTGTGATCTGGTGGTTGGAGACACGAACACAGAATTCAATGAATGTTCTTCTGAGCAGGCTTTCTTTATTGCACACGTGCTGTCTGTCTGACATACCTATCCTTCCTTCCTTTTTCTTTCTCCATACAGTGGTGTGAAAAACTATTTGCCCCCTTCCTGATTTCTTATTCTTTTGCATGTTTGTCACACAAAATGTTTCTGATCATCAAACACATTTAACCATTAGTCAAATATAACACAAGTAAACACAAAATGCAGTTTGTAAATGGTGGTTTTTATTATTTAGGGAGAAAAAAAAATCCAAACCTACATGGCCCTGTGTGAAAAAGTAATTGCCCCCTGAACCTAATAACTGGTTGGGCCACCCTTAGCAGCAATAACTGCAATCAAGCGTTTGCGAAAACTTGCAATGAGTCTTTTACAGCGCTCTGGAGGAATTTTGGCCCACTCATCTTTGCAAAATTGTTGTAATTCAGCTTTATTTGAGGGTTTTCTAGCATGAACCGCCTTTTTAAGGTCATGCCATAGCATCTCAATTGGATTCAGGTCAGGACTTTGACTAGGCCACTCCAAAGTCTTCATTTTGTTTTTCTTCAGCCATTCAGAGGTGGATTTGCTGGTGTGTTTTGGGTCATTGTCCTGTTGCAGCACCCAAGATCGCTTCAGCTTGAGTTGACGAACAGATGGCCGGACATTCTCCTTCAGGATTTTTTGGTAGACAGTAGAATTCATGGTTCCATCTATCACAGCAAGCCTTCCAGGTCCTGAAGCAGCAAAACAACCCCAGACCATCACACTACCACCACCATATTTTACTGTTGGTATGATGTTCTTTTTCTGAAATGCTGTGTTCCTTTTACGCCAGATGTAACGGGACATTTGCCTTCCAAAAAGTTCAACTTTTGTCTCATCAGTCCACAAGGTATTTTCCCAAAAGTCTTGGCAATCATTGAGATGTTTCTTAGCAAAATTGAGACGAGCCCTAATGTTCTTTTTGCTTAACAGTGGTTTGCGTCTTGGAAATCTGCCATGCAGGCCGTTCTTGCCCAGTCTCTTTCTTATGGTGGAGTCGTGAACACTGACCTTAATTGAGGCAAGTGAGGCCTGCAGTTCTTTAGACGTTGTCCTGGGGTCTTTTGTGACCTCTCGGATGAGTCGTCTCTGCGCTCTTGGGGTAATTTTGGTCGGCCGGCCACTCCTGGGAAGGTTCACCACTGTTCCATGTTTTTGCCATTTGTGGATAATGGCTCTCACTGTGGTTCGCTGGAGTCCCAAAGCTTTAGAAATGGCTTTATAACCTTTACCAGACTGATAGATCTCAATTACTTCTGTTCTCATTTGTTCCTGAATTTCTTTGGATCTTGGCATGATGTCTAGCTTTTGAGGTGCTTTTGGTCTACTTCTCTGTGTCAGGCAGCTCCTATTTAAGTGATTTCTTGATTGAAACAGGTGTGGCAGTAATCAGGCCTGGGGGTGGCTACGGAAATTGAACTCAGGTGTGATACACCACAGTTAGGTTATTTTTTAACAAGGGGGCAATTACTTTTTCACACAGGGCCATGTAGGTTTGGATTTTTTTGCTCCCTAAATAATAAAAACCATCATTTAAAAACTGCATTTTGTGTTTACTTGTGTTATATTTGACTAATGGTTAAATGTGTTTGATGATCAGAAACATTTTGTGTGACAAACATGCAAAAGAATAAGAAATCAGGAAGGGGGCAAATAGTTTTTCACACCACTGTATAACCAAACACCACATGATAAACGTCTTTGTGAAATTAAAACTAGTTATAAACTTAGCCCACAGAGTGTTAAGAACTTTAAAAATATCTTCGTTTTACATGTTTAATTATGCCCATCCCAGTAAGCATTGTGTGCGAGGCAGGAGCAAATCCTGAACAAGTCGCCATCAAATCGCAGGGTGAATACGAGCAAAACATACACTAGCAGGGTCAATATAGCATAACAAAACCAGCCATCCTACATGACTTTGAAAGGAAACTGAAGCATGCCGAGTAAACCCACCAGAAAAACATGCAAATTCAAGGCAGGGTACACCCGAGACACCCTTGCTGTGAGGCAGCAGTGCAACCTCCACACTGCCGTGCCCCCACATGATTAATACATGCTTTAATACATTTCATCATGAAAATTATATCAAGTATTTATCTTGGCATTCTAAATGTTCAGAGAGCAGGAATATCAAATGTATTCTGTGCGGCAATCGCTGCGGGCGCCTCCTCAGTGCAAGAGGAAGTCAGTTTAAGTAGCACGTACCGATTTAACATGGCTCGGGGAACACTTAACAGAAAGCATTTAATGTACTATATAACTTATAACGGGGTTTGAGAAAATCTAGTAAATTAAATATTCATTTTATGATGTTCTACTTTAATGACAAATTACCAGAATAAAGTCAACATGTCGACTTTATTCTCATCATAAACGTCGAGATTAAAGTAAACATGTCGTCACACTATTACACAGTACCCAGGTACATTACACTGTATTGAAAAAAAATAAAACAAGTACAACTTGGCTTGCAGTATTATCCAGTAGTATAGAAACAGTATTTACACATTTGAACATAATGGTCCACATCCGACCTTTTAAAACCAAAGTATCTCCAGGCAAAGGCAGTGACTCCTTTTTTTCTGCAAAAATTCTTCTGTGTCATCATGTTCAACTTTATCGTCAGCTACAGCTTTTTTCACCGCACAATACCTACACTACCACTGCCTATTTAGCGGTATAGCAGTGAAAAAGAGTCCCCGCGCAACACCTCTGTGATTAGCGGTGTAGCAGTGAAAAAGGTCCCCACTTCAACAGTTTCCCACTGCGCCATGTTCCGAACGTCGTTTAGGCAATTTAAACTGGTGTTGTGGTATAAGAAAAATCCATATCATAACAAAAATAAAAAACGGTTTTCGGTATGAACCGGTGTACCGCCCAGCACTAATTCAGACGTACAAGCCCTGCATGCTGAGTGAAATTGTACATCAGCAACATCCTTGCCATTATATTGTGTTCACACTGACTGTAAAAAAGTCACATCGCACAGTATAGTATAGCGGAATGTCCAGAACAAGACATAATGCAAGTTCACACATTACATGTAAGAGCCTGTCAAGGTATAGGTCTCAGTGGGAGAAAGAATGCCAGTGGGTCAGCCCCATACCTGCCGATGAACACATTGGTTGTCAAGTTCTTTCGGCACCCATGGAGGAATATTTGACCTGTAACAACACTGTGCAGGTGCTACCAATGTACAAGCAGGTAAAGACAGATGACACAGAGTGGAATCTCTTAATTCCTTATACCTCGCTCACAATACCCCCAAAGTGAACATGGTATGTTGTTGTTTAATTAAATGTATGTTACCTACTGTTGCCTAAATTATAGGCTACATTAGTGTATAATATACTGTAACCAAAAAAACTAGGCAATAATGAGTGCAAATGATAATGCTAATATTTTTATCCATTTGGGCTTAAGTTAAAATAGACTTACTTTATAATTCATAAATGATGCTTTAAGCATCTAAAAAAACCCTATCAGATAAACATTAAGATGTTTTTTCATTGTATCTTTTGCTATTTAAAAAAGTAATCTTTACACATTTTCAGTCTAATATAATATAATCGGTGCATAGCCTTGCATTTTTGAAAAAGCGAACAAAGTGGTCCACCTGTACATTGTCATTAACTTCACTATAATAAAGCGAAATTATCTACAGCAAAAATGTTTTAACTGAGTCGACTCAGTTGATTGAGCTGCCATGTGGGCCAACCTGAGACTTTGTAGTATCCCACCTGAAGTTGCTGGATATGATGGCTGGCCTGTATAATGCTACTGTATGGGCTGTGCAGAGTGGAGGCAGAACCTCTGCATTTTTTCCAAGTGATTCAGGTGTTTGTCAGGGGTATGTTCTTGCTCCTACTCTGTTCAATGCTTGCATGGACTGGGTGTTGGGCAGGGTTGTGGGGTCCAGTGGCTATGGGGCATCTGTTGGTGAAGAGAAACTCACTGATCTTGACTTCGGCAATGATGCTGTGATGTTCGCTTGGGAGTCAACAGAGGCTCTGAACGGAGCTCTCAAGAGACTGAGCAAGGAGTCTGAGTCTGGGCTTGGAAGTGTCCTGGATACAAACCAAAATCCAGGCCTTTAATGACCTCTTGAACATAGCCATCAGCAGTGCGTCTACCTGCAGAGGGAATGTCAATCTCATTGAGAGATTACTTTCATGTCTCTGATAACTCCTTCCATGAAATTAGAAAACAGACTGGGAGGGAATGGGGGGGTCATGAGGTCACTGGAAAGGGGTGTGTTGCGCTCCTGCTATCTCTGCAAAAGGACAAAGGTCCAAGTCTTTAGAGTCCTAGTGCTCCCTGTTTTGCTATATGGTTGCAACACATGGACACTATTATCCAGTGACCTGAGACGAAGACTGGATTCTTTTGGTACTGTGTCTCTTCAGAGAATCCTGAGGTACTGCTTGTTTGATTTTGTGTCGAACAAGCAGTTGCTCATGGAGTACCAAAAGAAGCATATTACCTGCATCATGAGGGAGATATCAGTTACAGCACTATGGCCATGTAGCACGATTCCCTGGGGGTGATCCAGCTCGCAAGATCCTCATTGCTGAGGAACCAAGCGGCTGGACCAGGCCAAAGGAAATGCCCAAGTAACACCTGGCTGCAGCAGACAGATGGTCATTTCTGGAGGTTGGGACTGGACTGCGTGTCTGCCTGGAGGGCTGCCAACCAGGATCCAAAAGTATTTTGTCATGTGGTGAGTGCAGAAACACGCTGTACTAATGCATGCTCCCTAACCTGACCCCCAAAGAAATGTTTTACTCTAGGGCAATTGTATGTATCATGTTCAAGCTTAAGGAGCTCCAGTAACCTAATAATATATGTTGTCACACACACACATGCTTGGGAGTCAACCAAAGGGACCAGAATTCGCAAATTCCACACCAGGCTAGGGGTCGGCAGGTTGCACTAAATCTCTCTTTTCTCTCAGCAGACCAGACACTGGAACTTCTGCCTGTACCCAAGCACGGTCCAAAGACTTTCCTTCCTGTCACGGACTTGAAGACATCACTTCCGATTCCACCCCAATGACATCACTTCCCTTGAACCACCTTATAAACCCACCATCCTCCATACTTGATCAGTTCTTCTTTGGACTCAAACCTGTACACTTTGTACCAAAAACTTAAAGCTTTTTGCAGCCAGGGAAACTAGAAGGGTAGCGGACCCAAACCTTCGTTGTGTGTCCAGCCATTTATTTCACATTGGCGTAGTCAGCAGGATGGCCACCTTCACGAATCAGGAGTCGGACTAAAAAGAGCCTGGACACACCATCCAAATATCTGACTTCTAAGGAGACAGGTGGGAGATTACTGGTCCCTCATCCTGCTGGGGGTCAGTTGGGGTTGGTAGGGGAAACCCGAGGCACGTTTCAGCCCAGGGGTCTACTAAGGAACCCTGGGCATGTGGACAAAGGCCCTACGGACCGGCTCAGAAGGGAAACAACAGAGGACGGATTATGAGCTTCCGGGTGAACGGACCGCTCTACAAGCCCCCACAAAGGGAATAACCCTTAATAAACTTGGGAGTACCCCAGGCTGGCAGGCAAGGAGAGTGATGCAGTAGGAGTTCAATACCCAACTACCAACCCCCTGCAGAGGGAACTTCTGCCTGTACCCAAGCACGGTCCAAAGACTTTCCTTCCTGTCCACACAATTGTGGACTCGGGTGCTGGTTAAGACCAGGAAGCAATAATACCTGACATATAGTCAAGCAGGTAGCTTTTGCGCAACTTCAGATCCCTTCCATCCGACCTTGCCCAGCTGGCCTGGCCAATTAAGAACATGGCCTCATTAATCGAAGTTGTACAAACATTAAGGGCGGAAACCTACACGGGGGAAATCACAAAAGGAACCCTGTGAACCTGGACATTCTTGGGTCCCTATCTCAATGCCTTGTCTTCACGTTACAAAGGCAACTCCGGGACCTTCTAGCCCACAGCAGCTGTCCTCCTACGGTGAGAAAGGGGTCTGTGGAGGCACAGAGAGGGGGAGGTGTTGTGCTCTCGCTAACTCTCTGGCTTGTTCAAATACAGGGGAGGTGCTATTAAACGGAGTTAAAACACCAGCTATATGCGATTCTGGCAGTAACATTTCAACTGTTGCTTGCCACTTAGTGTTGCTGTGACAATGGCATAAACTTAAGACCAATGTAGTCGGTGTACACGGGGATGTCCGCCAGTATAAGTCCACCTCATGCTTTCTCAGTTATAACGGAGCAGTAAAAAGACTGTCGGTAGTCGTACTGAAAGACCCTCAGTTCCCTGTAGTACTCGGGAGAGACTGGTCAAACAGTAAAAGCAGCATAACACTCACCATCCTTAAAACAGCCAATGGGCCTAATGATGGATGCTCAGACAGCGACCTCGGTGACTCCACGCTCTGTTTATAGCCGGAGGAGAGACAGAGCACGGCCCCTACTAATGATGTGGAAACTCCCGGACTGTTGCTCGCAGATACTTCAACCACAGATGCTGCGGCAAGACAGGAGGAAACCATGCCCCTTGAGGTCATCTCCAACCCTCTAACTCAACTGCATTTTCAATTCAGGCAGACTTCGGTTTCTTTTAAAAGGGAACAGTGGAATGATGATTTCCTTAAGTTCGTAAAAAATGCAGTTGTTCTGATAAACAGCCACCACACTCAGCATCCTATGCAGCAGGGTCCTCACTTTGTCTTAAATAATGACCTCCTATACCGGGTGGCTGAACACAAGGGGGAGATGCGGTCACTGTTGCTAGTCCCATGAACTTACTGGCAACAAGTCTTTAAACTAGCACATACCCACCTCCTCAGAGACCATTTGGGACCCAAAATGATTCTGAAGCATATCAAGCTCCGATTTTTTTGGCTGGGAATCAATGATGAGGTCAGCCGCTTTTGCGTGTCCTGCCCGGAATTTCAACTGAGGCAGATTCCCAGAAGGGACCGTGCTCTTCTCGTTCCTCTACCCCGATTGATGTCCTGTTCGAACATGTCGGGGTCGACCTGGTGGGACCCCTAGAACCCTCGGTTAGTGTCCATAACTACATAATGGTCCTGGTGGACTATGCCACCAGATATCCTGAAGCTGTTCCATCGCGCTCAACTACCACTAAAGTAATTGCATGGGAATTGGTAGGGGTTCTCTTGTGAGCCGGCATCCCTAAAGACATACTGATGGATCAAGGGACACCCTTTACCTCGGAAACGTTCAGGGAAACAGCTAAGTTACTGAGGATTAAACATTTAAAAACCGTGTATCATCTTCAAACCGATGGTTCAGTGGAGCGGTTTAATCAGACCCTCAAACAGATGCTGCTTAAGGTGGTCAGCGAGGATGGAAGGAACTGGGATCAGCTCCTTCCCCTCATTCTTTTTGCATATTGGGTAGTCCCGCAAGCCTCACCATTTGAACTACTATACAGATGACAGCCCCGCGGCATATCAGACATTCTAAAGGAAGGTTGGTAGGAAGAGGCTCTCCCTTCCACAAACATATTGGAATATCGCACAGTTACGCGATAGATTCAATAAAATACAACCGGTCCTCAAAACTCACATGGAAAAGGCACAAGCAGCTCAGGCCCGCTGTTACAACCATGGCATATCTCTATGGGAGTTCCGACCGGACGATCGTGTCATGGTCCTCATTCCTATCTCCCTTCTAAATTACTGGCCATTGGCAAGGCCCTTACGAGGTTAAGAAGAGGAAGTGGCTCATGGACTCTTTGGTTAAACAACCAAATTGTCGACTTAGCGAGCGCATATACCATGTAAACTTGCTTAAACCATGGAAGGATAAAGGACTCCGATCCCTCCTCCGGACAGACCCGCTCACTCTTCACTCGTAAATCCGACCTTAACTTCGGTCCCGATTTGACCACCAATCAACGCCAGAGGCTTAAAGTAGCCATCTCGGCCATTCCTGAGGTAGTGAATGAAAAACTGGGGTGGACCTCACTGGTTTCGCATGACATAGTGACAGAACCCGGGGTTATAGTCTGAGAACGCCCCTTAGTGGAGCTGAAGATCAAACGAATGCTAGAACTGTGTAATAGAGAAGAGTCATAGTCCCTGGTCCAGTCCTACCGCATTGGTCGGAAAGCCTGACAGTAGTTGGACGTTTTGCAATGACTTCCGTCGGCTTAACCAGGTCTCCCGATTCAACTACCCGATGCCATGCGTGAACGACCTCTTCGAGTGGCTAGGGCACTCTAAATTCTCGACCATCCTCGATAAGACAAAGGCACCCTTGACGAACCTCACAAAGAAGAGGTGCCCGAATCATGTGGTATGGGATGCTACATCAGAAGCTACATTTAGTGACTTGAAGCAGGCCCTTACATCAGCTCCAGTATTGAAAACTCTTGACTTTTCCTTACCTTTTATCCTCCAGATGGATGCTTCAGGCACAGGTCTTGATGCCATGCTGAACCAAAGCTTTGATGGAGTTGAACATCCCGTCATGTACCTCAGCCAGAAAATGTTGGATCGCGAAACCAGGTATGCAGCAGTGGAGCAGGAAGCCCTAGCAGTTAAATGTGTGATCACCCAGCTGAGGTACTACATCTTGGGCTGCGAGTTCACCTTGATGATGGACCATGCGCCCCCATAGTGTATGGCCTTGCACAAGGAGTCAAATCCCTGGGTCATGAGGTGGTTCTTGGACCTCCAGCCATACAAGTTTTCGGTACTTTACCGCCGGGGGAAACCAGCAAGCCAATACGGACGTCCTTTCGAGGTGTCATGACCTCTCAGCCAGGTATGCACGACCCAATGGGTCTGGGCTGAGGAGGGGGCCCACATCATACACACACGCTTGGGAGTGAACCAAAGGGACCAGAAAACACCAATTCCACACCAGGCCAGGGGGCAGCAGATTGCACTAAATCTCTCTCTTTTCTCCCGGCAGAACAGACACCGAACTTCTGCCTGTATCCGAGCATGGTACGAAGACATCCCTTCTTGTCCCGGCACCAAGGACATCCCTTCCAGTTCCACTTCACTGCCTAAAATCTTTTTTTTTTTTCTCCAATATCTCGGGCATGGTGGTTAGTAAAGCTCACCACACTCACAGCAACTTAACATGTTGGCATTCAATACATTTGGACTTGTTGGTGACACCCATGCCTAGGCCACACTAAGTAAAGGAATTTTGCATGCCTCTAATATAAAGTAAAAAATATTTATTTCATTGAAGCATCAGGTAGAAGGTTCTCTGCAGCATGGTAAATGCATTAGTGTGAGGCTGATTTATATGCTCTATGTATAATATTGTTTCAATGTGGCAACTGGGCAGGATTCATGTATGTGGCACATTTACATAAGTATTGTTGTTTATAAAGGTAAATAATGTACAAAAGGTGCAGTCCTGAGAACCCCATGTGGCTGCAGGTTTTAATTCTAATCAGTTTTACAATCAGCAAGTCATTTCACGTGTAAGTGCTTTCATTTTTTACCCATTTTCTTATTTTGAATTGAAAAAAGCACGGCAGTGTAATTTTTACATTTAATACACAATAGGTATGTTACCTTGCTTCAACCGGGAAATTTCCTTAGACAACGGGTGTCAGTTATAGTGCTTTTGGTTAATTTGTGTATCAGAAGTACTATGTAACTAACCAAGTTCTTTCCTGTATACAACATTTGTACTTTTTATTTAAAAAAAAAAACAAAAAACCAAGAACTTAATTTAATGGGAGGCAGGCAGGGTGTTGTACTGGTTAAGGCTTTAGACCTAGGACTTCAAACCCTGAGGCTGTGTGCTCAAAATCAGCTACTGACACTGTGTAAACATGGGCAAGTCACTTCACAGGAAAAGTGTAACCAGCTGTATCTCAAATGTTGAGTAAGTCACCTTGGTTAGAAATATCAAATAATTAGCAGTAATCATATTTTTTTAGGTCACAAGACCTGCTTACTCTTGAACATACAATTTTCCAAGAGTAAAACAAACCTGCATTACACCAATTCCTGCATTTCCTAATGGCCTGGATTTTGTTGAAGGTCATTGCAAAACACAAATTTTATAAGAAAGTCTTGTCTTTCGAACTGAAACAGGGAATCAGCTATGTTCCCCCTGAAGTGCAGCTGCCCACCATCTGACTGGGTGCTTCATACCATTTTGAACTACCGTGCAGTTCTTCTCACATTGCTTACTCCCCTAGAGCAACATTTTTGCAGCTGTTATCTTGTCTTTCACCCTTTGGTAATGCACTCATGAAACCTACCCCCTCCCCACGCTAGTTATCATTTTTGTGGTGCTGGTGCTTCACAGTGCTCTATACCCATAAAAAATCCCAACCTCCTTGAGTGTTTATGTGTTGGTGATTCAGAGATTAAATCAAACCTCCCACCTTTCATGTGAGAGTACTTCACGTCACACGCTTCAAAAGGATCTGTTCACTTATCATTCGTGTGAAAGAGTGGCTTGTCACATGGCTCGTCAATCACTTCTTCTGGGTCCTTCATTTGCATAAAGCACACTCTAAGCACAGCACTGAGCATGCAGTTTGCCATAATATTAATAAATACTGACACAAAGAAATTTATCAAAAAAAAAAAAAATTACAATTTCTGTCAAATCTACAAACGCATTTATGAGAATCTGAGGAATTGGGGGGGGGGGGATATTTACCCCTAATATTTTTTATATATCGAAATGTCCTTTCTTAGCAGATACCTACTGGCTTAGATGTACCATTCTGCCAAATTACTGGGTTTTTTTTTTTGTTTTTTTGTTTTTTTTTAAACTAAATGGGAAATTCTTTTGTTGTTGATGAGTGAACAAGTCAAATCAGTCAGTCATATATTCACACACTATAGAAGCGAAGGTCTGTGATACGGTTTAATCATGCATCTTAAAATATTCTTTTATTCCTAAGCTTTCAGCACCTACCAGGTGTCATCATCAGAGGAAAATTATTAGACATACTGTATAGGACTCGAGAGAGAGGTTTAGAAATACTGTACCTGTATTTCTGCTACAGCTTTAAATGTACATCTCTCTCTCTTTTGCTGTTTTCCTATTCATCTGGCTACTTTTCTACTGTATTTGTTTCCTCCTTTGTATAATACTGGGCAAAAACTCCAGCTGTGATCTAGTTAGCCTTCCAATTTATATCGACTAAAGAAGGGATTTAAAAAAAAAATTGTTTGGGGAGGGTATGGGCTGGACGTGGAATTGGAAGAGGATTTTTTTTTCCTTCCCAATGTCACAATCGAAGTGCGTTTGTCTGATCTGTCAATCTATCATTGCTATTCCAAAGAAGGAAAATGTGGAAAGGCACTTTTGAACTGTTCATAAAAACTGCAAAACTGACTTCCTTCCGAAAAGCGATCTGAGAAAGATAAAGGAGAGGGAACTAAAATCGCAGTTAATCGGACAGCCGTCATTTTTCACTTGGCTAAATTTATAAGCTCAGTTAATGCTTTCAAACGAAAAATGCAACATCTCTCCTCAAAGCTGCAGCGCCTTGATTTGGGGAACATCCAAAACCTCGTGTCAGAGCTGGATACGCAATGGAAGGCGTGTGCACAACTTGACAGCATATGCTACACAGAGCAGATTGAAAATTGCCTGTCAGACTTTGACAGACAGTTTCAAGACACAGCTTTACTTGAGCCAATTGCTACATTTAAGTGCTATCCATTTAGGGAAGATGTTGAGGGTGATTCACCCGCATCAAAAATTGCAACACTGTTTTACCTAAAACTCCTCTACAGTGGAGGATGAGATTTTGACACTACAGGATGACATTCAGCTGAAGTCTGGGGCTCTTGGACAGTTTTGGAACTTACTCACAGAGGAAAAGTACCCAAACATGAGGAAATGTGCTACCTCCTTGAATGCATTATTCTGCTCTACTTAGTTATGCGAGTCAGCCTTTACCCCACATGAAAATTATTAAATCGAAAATACTGTAGTGACCATAAATGTATTGAATTGTTATAGTGCCTTAAAGGTTATTCAGTTATGCAAGGTACGACAACATATATTTTATGTTTAAAGTATACTAATATTATAATCATTTTTAATGTAGGTAGATCATTTCGACCTGGTCATTTTAAAAGTAGCTCGCCAGCCAAAAAAGTGTGGGCACCCCTGGTTTAAAGCATTAACAATAAACCACACATATATAAAACGTCCGGCAACTACTACCAGCCAATTAGCACCTCTTCAAAGCCACAACACACTCATAAAACTACCTTAAACCACTGACAGCTAATCTACAAGACCAAACCCAAAGAAGAGAATACAGTAGGTGAAAAGAATGCAAATAGACCAATGTCTGCTAATGTATCCTCTCAATAATCATGTGAAAATCCAAAGAGCCATAAGTATCTCACTTAAAAAATGTATATAAAGCAAAAGGACTATCAATAGCAGAGCAAAAGAAAGAAATTTAGAGAGAAAGTTAATTTTCATAGAGCAGTGTCAACAACTGCTAAAGTGCATGGTACCTAAAAGTTGCCAACACTCAGCTTTGGCTTTAATTATCCACTGTTACAATTAATAGATTCTTCTTTCATCTTGTTTTGCAGGACTCTTCAGGATATAAAAGCTCACTAAAGCCAACCAATTTTTTTTGATAACACATCAACATTTAAACCATAAAACTATAAGTAACAAACTATTTCACACATTAATTGGGATACATAAAAAAAGCGATGTTTTGTGTAAAACAATGTCACATTATAAAGATGGCAATACAAATGAATCTTTATTACTAATTTGCAAAAAGTATGTTAATTATAGACATGGTCTGAAATGTGTCATTATTCATGCTCATTATAAATAACCCTGAAGTTCTGTTTTATGGAATTCTAATCCATTTATACAAGCCTACTTGAAACAAGTTATGACTTTAATGTAAAAGGCAACAATAGGAGCATCCGTGTTTTCTTTCACCCTTTCAACATACAGATCTCTGGACTTAATTTCGCCACCTCCCATTTTTCATCCGGTTTGGTTTTCATGGACTTTGCTGTGTGGTGTTTGTGTATATATGTTAAATGTAATATCGCCGAAGGGGTCAGGGGTGGTAGTACTGTTTTCATTTAGTTAATTTTGTTTCATTATATTCTTAATTGTTTACCCTTCCCAGTGTGCATTATTGGTCTCTGTAGAGAGTGTGTGTGGGTCGATCCAAGGCTGGGGATGTTCCTGGGGTCTCCTCTATTAAAATAAATAAATCACTGTCACCTTTGACGGTGTGAATCTTAGCGGCCCCTGTGATGTGCCATCTTTTGGAATGACAAATGCAATGCACTTTATTACTAAACATGTATTTGATGCGCCAACTTTTGGAATGACAGCTACGTAACAACCAGACAGACCCACAGAAAGACGCTCATTCTTTTATTAAGGTGGATAAAGTGGGGAATGGATTTAATTTTCTTGTGCCTGATAGGTGCTACAGGCAAAAGAGTAGGGAACATATGAGGCAAACTTAAATTATAAAATTTCTTTTAATTATAACTGATTTACTGTAAGATGAAAAATAATCATAAAACAGCTACAGGGTATACATGTGGTTGAATTAATACAGTGAAAAAAGTGAAATGCAAACTAATTAAATATGTTCTTCATTGTATTGTGTCTTGAAAGGGAATATGGAAAGCTGGGCAAGATATACTTATAGGATGCATACAAAAGACATTACTAAATTTAACAAAAATTTGTTTAGGAACAGTTAGTTGGGAACTCAGGCAAAACAAGAAGCCAATAAAAACAGACCTTATATTATTTACACCTGTCAAATAAATACAATAGAATTTAAAAAGAAGAGTGATTTTCAATACCCATTGCTGGATACCTTAAACTTTCAGGCTGCACTATATACTGTATACGACAATTTGGTATTGAGAAATGTTGCCAAGTCTACTCCATTTGCCTCCTGCAATTCATTACTTCATTGTATTTTGACACTTCACTGTTTAACTTTGCGAACACTGCAACAAAGCATTTTGTGAATTGTAGCACGCCAACTATCTCACACAACTGTCAAAACCATATGTATTTATTTATAAAGTATCCTACACCACAAAGTCAGAGCACATACAGTAGAGAATGGCATGGACAAATTAGACTGGCTTACATACAGTAGTTTAAATGGAGGTATACAGTGGGTACGGAAAGTATTCAGACCCCCTTCAATTTTTCACTCTGTCATATTGCAGCCATTTGCTAAAATCATTTAAATTAATTTTTTCCCTCATTAATGTACACTCAGCACCCCATATTGACAGACAAAAAAAAGAATTTTTGAAATTGTTGTAGATTTATTAAAAAAGAAAAACTGAAATATCATATGGTCCTAAGTATTCAGACCCTTTGCTCAGTATTTAGTAGAAGCACCCTTTTGAGCTAATGCAGCCATGAGTCTTCTTGGGAAAGATGCAACAAGTTTTTCACACCTGGATTTGGGGATCTTCTGCCATTCCTCCTTGCAGATCCTCTCCAGTTCTGTCAGGTTGGATGGTAAACGTTGGTGGACAGCCATTTTTAGGTCTCTCCAGAGATGCTCAATTGGGTTTAAGTCAGGGCTCTGGCTGGGCCATTCAAGAACAGTCACAGAGTTGTTGTGAAGCCACTCCTTCGTTATTTTAGCTGTGTGCTTAGGGTCATTGTCTTGTTGGAAGGTAAACCTTCGGCCCAGTCTGAGGTCCTTAGCACTCTGGAGAAGGTTTTTGTCCAGGATATCCCTGTACTTGGCCGCATTCATCTTTCCCTCGATTGCAACCAGTCGTCCTGTCCCTG
This sequence comes from Erpetoichthys calabaricus, assembly GCF_900747795.2. Classification (NCBI taxonomy): domain Eukaryota; kingdom Metazoa; phylum Chordata; class Cladistia; order Polypteriformes; family Polypteridae; genus Erpetoichthys; species Erpetoichthys calabaricus. The sequence continues at coordinate 143,840,219 of NC_041396.2, forward strand.
CAGCTGAAAAACACCCCCACAGCATGATGCTGCCACCACCATGCTTCACTGTGGGGACTGTATTGGACAAGTGATGAGCAGTGCCTGGTTGTCTCCACACATACCTCAGTGCAAGACACATGACAGCCCGCATGGAGTTTGCTAAAAGACACCTGAAGGACTCTGAGATGGTGAGAAATAAGATTCTCTGGTCTGATTAGACCAAGATAGAACTTTTTGGCCTTAATTCTAAGCGGTATGTGTGGAGACAACCAGGCACTGCTCATCACTTGTCCAATACAGTCCCCACAGTGAAGCATGGTGGTTGTAGCATCATGCTGTGGGGGTGTTTTTCAGCTGCAGGGACAGGACGACTGGTTGCAATCGAGGGAAAGATGAATGCGGCCAAGTACAGGGATATCCTGGACAAAAACCTTCTCCAGAGTGCTAAGGACCTCAGACTTGGCCGAAGGTTTACCTTCCAACAAGACAATGACCCTAAGCACACAGCTAAAATAACAAAGGAGTGGCTTCACAACAACTCTGTGACTGTTCTTCAATGGCCCAGCCAGAGCCCTGACTTAAACCCAATTGAGCATCTCTGGAGAGACCTAAAAATGGCTGTCCACCAACGTTTACCATCCAACCTGACAGAACTGGAGAGGATCTGCAAGGAGGAATGGCAGAGGATCCCCAAATCCAGGTATGAAAAACTTGTTGCATCTTTCCCAAGAAGACTCATGGCTGCATTAGCTCAAAAGGGTGCTTCTACTAAATACTGAGCAAAGGGTCTGAATACTTAGGACCATATGATATTTCAGTTTTTCTTTTTTAATAAATCTGCAACAATTTCAAAAATTCTTTTTTTTTGTCTGTCAATATGGGGTGCTGTGTGTACATTAATGAGGGAAAAAATTAATTTAAATGATTTTAGCAAATGGCTGCAATATGACAAAGAGTGAAAAATTGAAGGGGGTCTGAATACTTTCTGTACCCACTATTTTAAATTTTTGAAATCTTCTACAGTTCTGCAATTATACAGAATGCAAAATACTATACAACTATACCAAATCTACAAAGGGTTACACATTTTTACATTTTACACGTTTCATATCAAAACGACATGCCCATATAAAGTATGTGGCTATGTTGTGTACATGTAATGCAGCTTGTCAAGCCTTTGTTCAGGTCAACCCTCAATTTACAAAGTCACATCCATCACCCTAAATCACATATGCCCCTTAGCCATTTATTTTGTGTTTTGATAATGCTAAGATGCCTGTTGTTATTTCTAACCAGTGTCTGTCCTAAAAGAGAACTGCTGGATGCATAGTGTTCAGTTGAGGCCTGGTGAGCATACACACACACACATACACTATATGGATAAAACTACTGGCACACATCTCTTAATTACTGAATTTGGGTGTTTCAATCTGACCCATTGCCACAGATGTATAAAATCAAGCAGCTAGCCATGCAGTCTCTATTTACAAACAATTGCGAAACAAAATAGGTCATTTTGAAGAGCTCAGTGACTTCAAGCGTGGTACCGTGATAGAATGCCACCATTGCAATAAGATGGTTTGTGAAGTTTCATCCCTGCTGGATATTCCACAGTCAGCTGTAAGTGGTATTATTGAAAAGTGGAAGCATTTAGGAACAACAGCAACTCAGCCATGAAGCGAAAGACCAAACAAATTACATCACAGAGCAGTGTCAACAACTCAACAACTGCTAAAGTGCATGGTACCTAAAAGTTGCCAACGCTCAGCTTATTCTATAGCTGAAGAGTTCCAAACTTCTCCTGGCATTTGTGCAAAAACTGTGTGGTAGGAGCTTAATGGAATGCATGCAAGCCTCACATCACCAAGTCCAATGCCAAGCATCAGATTGAGTGCTGTAAAGCACACCGCCATTGGACTGTGCAGCAGTGGAAACATGTTCTATGGAATGACGAATCACGCTTCTCTGTTTGGCAGTCAGATGGGCGAGTCTGGGTTTGACGGATGCAGGGAGAACGTTACCTACCCGACTGCATAGTGCCAACTGTGAAGTTTGGTGGGGGAGGGATAATGGTGTTTGGCTATTTTTCACTGTTGTGACTATGGCCCTTACTTCCAGTCAAAGGTAATCTTGATGCTTCAGCATACCAAGACATTTTGGACAAAGCTATGTTTCCAACTTTGTGGAAAAGGTTTGGGGAAGGCCATTTTGTATTCCAGCATGACCTTAGTGCACAAAGCTAGTTCCATAAAGATGTGGTTGGATGAGTTGTGTGTGGAAGAACTTGATTGGCCTGGAAGTGCCTTGACCTCAACCGCACTGAAAACCTTTGACATGAACTGGAAAAGAGATTGCATGCCAGACCTTCTCATTCAACATCAGTGTCTGACCTCATAAATGCTCTACAAAATGAATGGGCACAACGAAAGCCCCTCCAAGAAGAATGGAGGTTGTTATAGCTACAAAGGGGGGGCACCAACTTCATATTAAAGTCCATAATGGTGTAATTGTCAGGTGTTCCCAATACTTTTGTCAATATACTGGTATATATTCATCACTGGCTGTTAATACACTAGGATACAAAGAAAAGCACAGACTTAAAAAAAAAAAAATCAAAATTTTTAAATTTAATGGAGTAGTGATGTGATTTACTATTCTGATCTAATAATGTAATAAAAATATAACTTTCAACATACAAATGTTGTAATTGTAATACAAGGTAGCAAGATAATACAAGAAAAACACAGACTGAATTCAAAGGCTACTGCTCCTGTTACATTCTGTTTTGTGTCTATGTTTTAATAAATAAACATTCTCATAAATAAATTGACAAAAACCAGAAAATACATGGGTGCAACATTTTCACTATTTTTTTTTTCCCAAACAAAATCTCAGCAAGTGTACTGCATAAAATTGAAAAAACAACTTCTATTTGTGAGCCTACACTCTACAATGCGACAATTCTGCTACAGTGGAAGATGCTTCTATTTTTTAACATGAAAGCAGCAGGAAATTGTGAATTGGTAAATGTTTCAACACCTTAACACAGCCTTACATTAGAAATAACATCAGATTAATGCACTCTGCTCAAAGAGACATTAAGGGAGTCGAAATGCTTCTGTAAGTGAAGACTAGTTGCTTTTCACAAGTGCAGAAAAATAAATAAGAATATAACAAATAGGAATAATAATCAGCAGCTGGAGCTCCACAATGTATCACTTTCAAATTCATAGTGTATCTGAGTTTACTCAGTTGAGGTTACCAAGTTCTTCATTGATATGTAATCACCCATATTTACACTCCATCGCTCTCTTAAAACTGCATGAATCTTTGTGGCATTTCCATTTCTACCCAATATCTGCATAGGTCCCAAGACAAGCATGCCATATTAATTAAAACACTAAATCAGCTTGGATGAACAAGTGCAGATTGTGGGACAGACTAACACCAGATTCAGAACTAGTTCTTGCCTTACACGTGATGTTTCCAATTTTCCTTGAAAGCCTACAATTAGATAAAGAATATAGAATATTTATCATGTAACAGCCACCTACTCACTATGAAGTAAAAAAACACCCTATGTCCTATCACAGAGTTTCTTAAACTATGGGTCATGACCTGTGTTGTCTGAATTTAGGCTGAGCAGAGTTATGAATCACAATAGTACTGAATGGGAAAGGGTTGCAAACATCATAATGAGCAACAGCAATTCCCCAAGGTGGACCCAGGATCATGAAAGGCAGAGACAGTTGGTTGTGAAGACACAAAAAGGATTGCAAGAAGAAAAAACTTTAAGAACCACTGCCCTATCATTATTGGCTTATAAAGTCAATATTGTCACATGCAAAGAAAACAATTACATCTTTCTCTGCATGTGCTAACCAACATGCAAAATACCACCACTCATCCAATCGATCAGCCTCCAATCAAAATCAGACGATTTTCACTAAAAAGACTTGATAGGTAGGAAGGCCAACCACAAAGAACAATATTTTCAGCCCCTGCTTTTCTAAGCTTTATTGTAATTTAGTTGCAGTGCACCTTTAAGCAAGGTATGTGCTAGCTGATTCAGTGCATCTTTTGTTGTTGTTTTTTTTTCCTTTTGCAGCAAACTTCTTGCAGTGTAAACAAAGAGCTGGAAGTGGAAGTTTGTTTTATCAGTGAACGAGAGGCAACTGGTATATTAGCCTTTATGTTAAAGAAAGTGAAGTAATAAACTGGAGAAAAAAAAATTACTTCCCACAAGTCATCCAGTGCAACTTGAAACATAGCAAGAAAAGCTACTTGAAGGAATTCAGACCTTTATTTTGTCCTTTAAAATTACAACATGCACTACTTGAGTTTGGACAGCGAGCTTGTTTAAACTGCAGCAGCTTATGCTTTAAACTGGAAAAAAAGACAAAGATGAATTTGAAATTGTTGTTTAGTAAACAATAGGATCTTTTTAAAGATATGTACTGTGTTTATTATTTGTTGCTGTGTGTCACACAGCATAGGTTTTGTAAGAAACAAGTACTACATAATTAAAATGGTGATCCATATATTAATGATTACACCAAGGATTACTAATGTCAAGTTGATACACTGGAAAAAAAAACACCTGTATAAATATAGTAAATGTAGATTTTAACAGCAAAAACTAAGTGCAATTAATCATTTAAAATGATTAAAACATATAAGTGCACATATAGTTAGATTAAATGTTGCTTCAGTCTCCAATGTCAATTAATTGATTCGGTGAGCATATAATTTTTGTGTTAGAGTAATTGGGAAAAGAACTTTTTTTTTTTTTTCTTTTTTTTTTTATATAAACTAAGCCTTGTTTCAGATAGGAACTTTACAGAAAAATACTAAAAATATGACAACCTGTAATTTATGAGAAGCATTTTATTTTATGCTATATGTATTATGGATAAATATTTTTGTATTTATATTAGCTGAAGTACGTATTTTAAGGAAATTTTATTTATTTTAGCATGTTATGGCCACTGAATAATAAGCCTACATACAACATTTCTTTTTCTTAATAAAAAAATGAACAGTTAACACCTGTGGTCAATAGATTTTTTATAAAAATAAAACTTTAATATAGCACAAATATATATCCGGTTATGCAGGAAATTAGGGTGAAAAGTATTTCAAATGGATAAAGAAAGGAAAAAAAAAATTTGAATTGGGCCGATCAAATAACAGGATATCATTGATCGCTATTGGCCTTAAAACACTTGTTAGAAGAGTCCCTAATTGACACCATGACTAGCGGTATAACTACCTTGAATCTCCTTAATGAAGCATTCAAATCTCCAGACCATAGTATGTAGAAAGGAAGCACAACACCAACAAAAAATATACAAAACAAAAAAAAAAGTATATATACATACACACACACTATAATATATATATATATATATATATATATATATATATATATACACACACACATATATGTATGCCATTTGAATCTTCTGCAAATACCATTTTAATAGTTCTTACTTTAATAGTAAACTTGTGAGCTATGCTACAGTAATATGTACAGCTAAATAGTTAAAGTAATACTCTTCCATTCACTTAACCTAATTCATGGTCAAGCATACTGCCCCAAACTGTTCCTGAAAATGCAGTTTTAAGATCCATCCATTGACTCATACATCCCTTATCAAAACCAATTCAAGGTCACACTAGACAAAGCCCATTCAGGTAGCAACGGAAAAATGCAGTTTTGTGGTATCAAAGCAAAATAAATGTAGGCAAATATTTTGGCGTAAGATAGAATTTACCTAGCCAGGCTCATCTAAAAACACTAGTCTATAGTAACAGGACATTTAGTTTGAAAAAGTGTGCTATTATAATACACTTGTTGAGTACCATACTGAATTAAACAGAAATCTGCACATACTGTTGTGTTTCACATACCTAACTACAGACCCACAATCTAAGGTGAATTAAACAAAAATCTGCACATACTGTGTTTCACATACCTAACTACAGACCCACAGTCTAAGGTAATACTACAACAGCTAACACCTATGCAATTTATTACAGTGCGCCTCATAAGATAATCTACACATCACCAACTCATATTTAGTTTAAGGTAAAAGAAAAGGCTATCTAGAACGTATACAACATTCCCCACACTTTCTTAATCCAAATCAGGGTCACACAGAAAGCCGGAACCTATCCTGGAAACAGCTCTGGATAGAGCAGATTTACAAACTTTGACCTATTTGTTCCTGTTATGTCTTTGATAATGTGAAAGGAAAATCCATGCTTGCAGTAAGAGTAGGAGTAAACTCCACATGGGACAACAGCTGGGCGCGGAATTCAAACCTAAGATACGGAATAACATTCTTCAACTCAATCAATTTCGATGCCTGCTTGGGAGCGTTGGCGGGATTTATCTCGACAGAATAAATGTTTAGTATAACGGATTATTACAGTAAAGCCAGAAACGAATTCTTAATTCTACATTTACAAACTATCGTAAATGTTACTATGCGATCAGTGGCATATGATCAACCGTTTACATGGATGAAACAAAATGAAAGTCAACATGTCGAAAAAAAAAAAAAACGGAATGACAAGAATAAAACAGCCAATTAAATTATAAAGTTTTAATAAGCCATTCATTGTAGCAGTCTGGACATCCCGCGGTATCGCCTGGAAACGTAGTTTTTACGTTAAATAAATACAGAGTAGCTTATAATAAGAAAGACGTAAAATAAACGACGTTTTGAAGTTCTAATTAGATTTGCCTCCATGCGTGCAACGGTGCTTGCGCCGTTTCTGCGAGTGCCGACGGTATTATAAGGAATTCGCTGTCATCTTTCCTTCAACCGAGTTTACAAAGACAAACCACTTTGGTGAGAACTTTAAATGTGTCTGTGAAATCGAGTAAACTGTAATGTGAACCACCGCTCTGAGGTGTACACGATGGAGCTGGAAAACCAGTCCGCAGCGCATGAAACACAAGATATAAATACACGAATAACATTAACCATGTCCTTGTGCAAAACTAGCACATTTATAAACAATTATAGGACTGAAATTCACACGCCACAAATGATCGTAATGTTTCGGGATATGAACGCAGTTCTGTGAATAGCTTTTGAGTATGATTTGTGCCAATAAGAGGTATACTGCCTTCGGTACACCTCAGAAGTGACAGCTCGTGCTGTATCAATTACTACACCGACAATCACGACTTCTCTGCACACGAGATCGGAGTATCAGTGGAAGCCGCATTTACGGAAAAAGTCAAATCCCGTGGTAACAGCCGAGGAATCATGATATCAACGTTCCTAACTGATAGCAACTATACATGAGCGCACTTCATTACAGCACTGTCAATTCCCTTCAAAGAAACCTGGCCTCCGCTCTACTAAATACTGTCTGCGTTAACTGCTGTGCGTTCACGTGCTATTGTATATATGGTAAAATTACGTTTCAGAGTCGACAATTCCACGTGAACGCCCTAGGAACTCGAAGCTACAAGTCGGACAATGTGGACAAAACAAAGCTGCCCGAAGTCTCCTCGTTGTGACGTAACGCTAACCTTTCACCTTAGTCTATTGCATATAATAAAAACATATATAACCTAGTCAGCTAGTAATGCTATTTTTGTGGCCGAACATATTTAGAGCTAAATGATACACACTGAATACATTTGGTTTGCTCATTATTTCAACGAAAAATGCATATTATCTTTTAATTGCATTTTTGCAGACCAAGTAATAAATCAACAGCGACCTCCCGTTTTCCGAAAAGTCCGACCGGAAAACCACGGGAGCGCACCGAACTGGGAAGGTGAAACATTACAATTGCTAGCTCCGAACCGTCCGATAGCACGCGATGGTCCTTCAACTACACCTGGATGTGCTCCAATCATTAGCGTGACAGTGGGATGCAAGTAAAATAACGGGTCTTTGCAAAGTCAACTCAGGCTGTCGGAGGTTTGGCATCACGAAAAGAGATACACCAAATGCAGCAACTGGAAAACCTGACACTAACTACCCTGTATGGACAGCTCAGCGTCTGTGCTTTTTCATCAGCCTCCTTCAGCTTGTCCTTCGATCTCGCGTTGCACACTTGACGAGCATGAAGTTTTTTAAAAAAGGAAGCACGGCTCCGGCGCCTGCGCACTTGAGGTAGAGGGGAGTTTTTGACTCATGCAAACATAAACAACACTTACAGTGAGGATGAAGCATGCAAAAGTAGTCGCCTGCCGACTCCAGCCGGGAGCCGGTTAGCGGACAGCAACTTCACAGTGAGCTATGCACAGTATCCGCCCCCGACTATCATATGCACGCGCACACACACATGGATTCCCAAGAGCTGAAATCTCCTTACCTTCAAGTGGGCACAGTACAGCGGAAGCCCGTCGCTTGTCCTTGTTCCACACTGCGGCGCTCGCTACCCGCTTGCTAGCCCTTATTCATCCACAAAAGCAGCTACTTCATTACATGACGACAGTATAAATGCAAACAGTACCGAGAAGATCTCTCTTGTTTGGTCTCTGCTCGTTATTCTGTTTGCTTGCACTCTCTTTTAACTCATTTGCGCAGCGATGCTATGAATATCCGCGATGTGAAGCGTCTCTAGCAATCCCTGGAACACACAGGCAAAGAACATGAGAGTGAAATGCTTGGTGACACGCGCCGCGTCGCTGTTTTAGCCTTTCAGCGCTCCTCCCCTCCGCCTCATGCGGGGAATCGCGCAGCGCCACTCACCTGCCACAACAGGAAAGTGCACGCGTGACGTCACAACTGGGGGGGGAGGAGGGGGCGGGGGCGTCTTCAGAAACCCCTTCGAGTTCATCATGGCTTTGTCCTCAATCGGCGCCCAGCAGCTCAGGCAAAATATTTTTTATTGGGTAGCGTACATGATTTTAATGGAACATATTCACTGTTAATCGGCGTGGGTCATCTTTAGTCATAAATATATGATTAGGTCTTTTAAAGCGGGCATTTACAGTGTTAAATTATGAGGCGCTCAGTAGCAGGCAAAATAAGTTTTGGGGTCAAGAGTCTCTTTTTATAACAACTTTACCTTCAATCATCACTGACTGGATGTCCATTGCATCAACTGATTATACGCTATAGAACTGCAACACAATTTACTTAACAATAGTAAAGTACAAAGACGATTTAGTATGAGTATGTATGACACCAATAATAAACTACATTCTCTGCTAGCATTTGTATATTTGCATGGGGTGAGGGGTTGTATTAAAACTTGGGCTCAGCTGTATAATATTCCAGAACCCCTAGGGGTCCCCAGACCCCTAGTTGAAAAGGCACTCACTACTCTGCAATAAATAGCCAACAACTGAAATGAAGTAAAATCACCCAAAGCAGTAATAATAATCAGAACAAATAGAGAAAGATGCACAGTAGCATTTTGTAGTATATACTGAAAAAAATATCTAGTGACTTGGAGCTGGCACAAATAATGGCAACGTCAGTAGCCTGAGACCGATGTTAACAGTCCTTTTAGCCAATAAAAGAGCATCTACAGTACATACATTATTATTATTATCATTCATCTATTAATTTTAAGAAACCACTTTATTCAGTTTCATGACAGTAGGGATTTAATTCCTATCTTGGTAGCAGCTCCATCATCTTTTATTATAGATATTATTTAAAATGCATTCTATTGTGGTCTATCATTCACTCTTCATTTATAGTATGCTATGGTGCACCTTTAACTTACATGTGACCAAGAAGTATTTTGGCAGATTTTATTGTGTGTATATTTATGAATGTATATATTAAGTGCAAAGCTGCAACTTTAATCACTACATAAGAATATAATTTTAAACCATAACATTAAATTATGTATACCTTATACATCAGGTAAACAATGAAACACATACTACAAGATTTCAGGGAAGATGCATTTAAAATGGAAGAGAAGAAACACTATTTAATAAAATCTATATTTGCATTTTACCTGAGAACTTGTCACAGTACTCTGTGCCTGCAGTTAGTACTATACAAAATTAAACTGAAATCAATTGAACTGTAAGGCTTTCTCATATGTGTATAATTACTAGTAGCACATATTTAGACTATGTTGAGCAAAGTTTCTCCAAGTAATAAAATGACAATGCAAGTTAATTAAACAAAATCTGATGGTATACAATACTTGAAAAAAATATCAAATAAACCTTGGCTTTAACAACTAATTTCATTCTATCTTTATAATCATTTCAAATGGGCACAGTACTCTGAGGTGCACTATATAGAAAAGAAACACATTGAGACCACTGTTCAAGTTTTACTTTCTTTTGTTTTAGTCTGGTCATTTCTTTGTAAAATAATTCCATAAAGCATTGTAATAACAAAAACTGGCTATACACTTTATATTATAACCTTAATTTAGTTTCTTTAAGTGGCTATGAATTGTTGATAAGACATATATATTCATCACAGGAGGTAGAAAGGATTTCTATTGCTTTTATTAGTTTTTAGTTTGCAATTTGCACAAAGAAATCTACAGCATCAATTAGGTTGTTACTCTGTATCAATCATTGTGGTGCATATTATAGTTAGCACCATCACAGAGCACTTTAAAGCAATGACTATCCATCCATCCATCCATTTTCCAACCCGCTGAATCCGAACACAGGGTCACGGGGGTCTGCTGGAGCCAATCCCAGCCAACACAGGGCACAAGGCAGGAAACAATCCTGGGCAGGGTGCCAACCCACCGCAGGCAATGACTATTATTTTTAAAATAGAGCAATATATTACCTCTTATGGCATCTGCTGCATTGTACATTATAGAAGGCGAACCATTTTGGGAGATCTGAATCTTGCCTGTTAGAAAAATATAGGAACAAGTTATTTCTTAGACATCTGTTTATAAGTAGTGAGGATATCAGTAATTTGTAAAATAGCATGGAATTATGTGAAGTGAAGAGAAGCCCCAAGAGAATGGTAGATCTGTTCATTTTTGTTTTTCTAATATTCCTATGAAGCTCTCAGCACCGGTAACACCTTATGTGCCTGTGACACTCTTTTCAATCAGCAGGGTGAGATCACCCTGTTGAAAATTCACAAGTAGTCCAGAGAAGTAATAAGGGAAATGCTAGATTGCTGTTTAAAACATACATTTTTTTATGACATTGATTATGCTGTATATGATGAAAAGATATAAAACACAATCGCATTGTAAGCCTTGTATGTGTTTTTTTTTTTTTGGTACAGAATGTCATTTACAAACATTAAGGAACATAGCTGTTCACCCTAAAAGCTATGTTGGACATCAAAATAGAACTGAAGGTGAAGGTTGAGCAAAACCCAAGTCTAATAGTTATAATGAAATGTCATAAAAAGAGTACAGACACAGATCTGTTTATCTTTTGAGAGTTAATGAACTGAACCATTACCAGTCTCTTTTTATTTAGTCAAAAAACAGACTGAAAATAGCCAAATAGATTTCTCTACAATGCATTCTGGAGGATTAATGCAGGGTTCATTAGTTTCATTTTCAGGTTTGTGCATGCAGTATAATGGTTGACTAAATAATTGTTCTATAGCTTTTTTTTTTTTACAGTGGGTTAGATGTAAGGGAAAGAATTGATTACTGTAAATGTCAAAACCTCTGATATAGATCTCACATAATATTGGGAAACACTGCCCCATGCTGCTCAATACACCTTGTTAAATACATAGTAATAGGATACCAGGTTTCAGACCAGGAATTAGATGCTGTTTTATTTGAAGCCTAAAGCCTTTCTACACATTCAGACAAAAATAAATTAATTAAATAAAAGCACTATAAGAAAATGGCTTTCTATGCTATTTGATTTTACACTGGGATAGCAAGTCTATTTGTTGTACAAAACTCAGTTGCTTTCAGATCAAATACAGTACTGTCATCACCACAAGGTAATGAAAAATTGAATTCAGAAATCAAAACTTTCCATGTTTGGCTGTGGTCCTGAGAAAATTATTTTTTGCGGCATCACACTTTTTCTTATCTTATCAGATCAACTTCACGATAAAAGTGCAACAGCCCTTTAGGCTCATAAGAAACAGTTAAGAATTCTGACATGAACTATTCATATTCACATTGTGAAATAAATATATTTCATTTATTTTGTTAAATTTAAACAGCCATTCATGTTTTCTGAGACAGCATTAAAGTGTACAAATTAGGCTGTTTATATTTAAATATTAGGTAGTAAGACATTCCATATGCCAGATATACTGATGGAACCATCTTATAGATGAGATTCCTTATTGGTTTTCATGCACAAAAGTATTTAGAGTGTCTCTGGACTGGACCAATAGCCAAGTAGTATCCAGGCAACTACAGTCCTGTTGAGAAAAAAAAAAACAAGCTGATATGTGAAACCAACAGAGTGCCAGAAACTTTTACAGGGTGACAGTTTCAAAAATTTCACCACTATTTAAGTCTTAGTGTTTTCCCTAAAATGTCATTCAGATTTAGTCAAATTTTTGTCAAGACCAATTTTAATCAAGGTGCCAATGATACAAAAAGTACACAGTTTATTCAAAAAATATTTATCAATGTGTTTGTTGTGTGTGTGTGTTCACTCTGTGATGGACTTGCACCATGTGCAGGGTTTATTCCTGCCTTGTACCCTGTGCTACCTGAGATAGACTCCAGCATCCAACCCACATGCAACCCTGGTCTGGTAAGTGGGTTAGAAATTGAGAAATGAGAAATTCAGTCAATTAAAATTTAAACCTGATTTCATTATCTTTAGCTGGTTCCTCAACAGCATTTTTCCAGAAGTAACATCCAAGTACAGTATGTGTCTACTATAGCTATAGAAAAATGTGAACTATTTAATTGAAACATTTTATCCATGCATATTTAAGTCTATTATATTGTCTGAACTTTTTTAAAAGACAAAACAATGGATAATATGTTCACTTGTTTGAATTCTGTAATTGTAAAAACCTTTATTTGTAGTGCCACATTATGCAATGTACTTCATATTACAAAAAAAAAAAACTGAAAGGCCAGAGAGGGTACAAAAAGCATCCATTACAGAAGATAAAGGTAAAGATTAAAAGTGTAATCAGCTGTTCAGTGCTGGAGAAATGTGTGGTCTGAGTCTTGAAAAGTTGTCTTTGAAATTTAATGAAAGAATCCAACCAGAAATATAAGTGTGGTTACTGAAATGTTTAATAATAAGCCTGTTTAGTGTTGTATGGAAAGAAAGGATAGTGTAGGGCAAAAATCTCAATCCCCACTTCCACTTCAGCACTTGTACATAAAAGTTTTTCAGACCCCAGCAATATATAAGCACAAGACATTTATTTAACAAAGAATCCTTTGTAGCACTCTATACAAGATTTTTCACTCTGGCATTTGTAATCACAGAGTGCTAACAATTCTTTGTTAGACAAAGCCTTTATAGTATATAAATATAGAAAAGCATATTTAACATACAGTTGATACCATGTTAATCTAATATAAATAGGTGCATATATGGGACATTAGATCATCCTGTATTAGGTTATATTGATAGATACGTGATACTTCAGAAGGTCAGAAGCTAGCTAAGGATCTGCATACTAGGATGTTATAATCCTACATAGACAAGTTAAACAAAAGGAAATATAACTAAAAGGATTAATAGACTAAATGTTGCATAAAGGTTTCTTGCTGCAACAGAGCCTAGAGATTGACAGATTATCAACAAGTAAGAAAATGCAGTATATGCATGGCATACCATATAGGTCCACTCGGAGACTTGATTATCTGGGTTGAAAGTTTAACATTTTTTATTCACTTCATCAAAGAGTTTGTTATCACAATTTTGCTTATTACATATTTTTGTGACAGTGAGTCATATTCGAAAATAATAGTGATAATAGAATCTAATTACATGTATTAATAGGATACTTAAAATATGTTTTTTAATATAATTTTACAATATCGTGGTTGAAATTGCTGTCATAAATGACAGTATTCTAACTCAAGTGATGAAAGGATTAAGGTGCTTTTGTTACTTGTTTTTGGATGTCTAAGGTCTGTTGCTCATTGTAGTTCAAATTTGTAAAGTTGTACCCAATGGGCATTCAAAAGCTGTGTTGAAGTCTGAAGCTAAATTTGTTGGCTGCATCCAAACATGATAGATAGGGGAATATTTTGGTATTTTGCTGATAAATTGTACGATCAAGAGATATAGTGAATCATTATAAGCCACGGAGCCATCATTCATACATTTCTACATAAGTTACATTGCTTTTAATTTTTACTTTTACAGACGTAAACATTATGTTACTTACTCACTTTAATTTGAAGGAGCAGGAGAAATGAGTTGCTGTAATTAAGGTTCAAGCAAGATAGCTAGCAGCCACAGAAATCAGTGTAGGATTGGGTAGAGGCAGAAGCCAGACTCTTAGCATTAACAAGACCTACCCCTGCATTCTGGTACAGTAGGAGGCAGTACCTGCCTTGCTTGGTGATGAATAAATAAGCAATATCATTACTACTGTATTGAATAAATGAAGAATATCATTATTAACTGTTGTGTCATCCAAGATTCCCCTCCCAGCTGGGGTTCAAATGTCTTTTATGTTTGCTGTGTTAATTTCTTATGTTAACAATGATGTTCATTTAGTTTCTTCATGTCAAAGCATCTTCTTTTATGTACCATGTGTTTTGTGGGTGGACCCCCCCCAAGAGGTGGGACCATATGCCCATAACCATAAGGGAGTGACCTCATCCCTGTATAGGCTGAGGATAATCAACAGTCTCTTGCAGTTCATTGAATGTGTAGTTGTTGGTGAGTGTCTTGCAATTATTCTGTGCTTTGTGAAATTTGCAAATTTTTGACCTAATACACTATTTTTTGCCTGTGTATGCTAGATTTGTAATTGGGACTTGTTTGCCTTAGATTGACTTTATCTTTTTCAGGCATCCGCTGCTCTGCCTTTTGTGCTCTTCGGAGCATCACTGTCTTCAGAACCATTTTTGTGTTGATAAATAATTTTATTTATAAAGATACTACATTTGCCGTCGTTCTGACCACCTGGGATTTGATGTTTTTTATGCCTCTTTTGAGTCTTATTTGGGATTCTGTGCTTTGAAACTCTCTAGTTCATAACATTACAGAATTGAATAAATACCCATCTAATGGCACACCTTTCTTATATGGCAATACCCGGCCATCTAACCACACATAGATCTGACTACACACCATTCCATGTTCTGCAGTGAGGTATACTTGCTTCAGCACAAATGACTGCATATGTTTTACTGGTTTACGGTTAGGAGCAGTTGTCAAATGAGTAAAAGAAAAAAATACAAAAAAATATACAAGTTGAAGTAACCGCTCTCAAAATTGACATAGTAATAAACAAATTTGTAGTTGACGTGGCAAAGAATGCTTTTTTTCTTTTAAGATAGATAAGTTTGTATATCCACCAATGCTTCTCAATAGGAAATTTTGAAACATCAAAAATGTGTACAGCGTGTTGTATTCAATACATCTCAATGAAAATTGAACTATCATAACATATTTCTTTGAATAACTAGGGGGCTTTGCCCCCTGCTCACTTTGCTTGCCCACCCTCTAACCACCCCTCCCCCCCGGGGCGTGCTACGCATCAGCTACTTCACATATTTGCCGCCGAGGGGGGCTGAACACACGCTAAAGAGATGCGGTCGGATCAGCTGCCGGCTTGCTGCAGCTGCTGCTGCTGCTTTGCTACGTGATCTGCATGTTGCGCAGACTTCTGACATTTTAAAGCCTGTACAGCAGCTGTCCTTTTGTCTCTCTGCCTTGTCTCACGGGACGTTAAAGTGTCTCCGAGAAAATCATGTCTTGTCTCCTTCCAAGCCTTCCAAGATTTTTTTTATAATAGAGAGATAAGTGTACCAGGTTTAAACAAAATTAGTCCACTGACAGCCATTTTATTTCATACAGTTTGATGGATGGATGGACAGACAAACAGGCCTGGCTATTGTAGTAAGTGCTTTCCATATTATTTGCAAAAACATCTAAAAAAGTCTAACATTAGTGTGTTTCCAAAGTACCAAAATAAAAACAAACTCTGTCCTCCCTATTAAAACCTATACCTTGGAAAAATGTACTATGGGCAATATTTGAACCTCAGAATTCAAGAGAAATACAGATTCTGTTCTGGCTATAAAAGAGTTATTTGAGGGGATGTAGGAATTTACCAGTCTACTCCTCGCTAATTTCAGGAAACTGGAGAAGTCTTCAGACAGGTATCTTAAGGTATTAGCAATGTCAGAGGGGGATATTTTTTTGTGCACTGGGTGGTTCCATTAGGCACCCATTGTTGGGACTGGGGGGTGAGAAGTTAAAAGGCTGTCTGCAGGATGTAGGTATTTGCCATATTGCAAAGGAGTCACTTTGGCTGGTTGAGATTACAAATAATACCAAGTTGTGATAACAGAACTGCTCCTTCCTTGGAGGATGTCTGTATTTACCCGAAATTAACATGTTTGACAATATTGGTTTCTAATCAGCAGATCTATACTCATTAATGGTTGGTAACAATACATTTTGTTAACTTGTGTTTTCATTAATTGTTAAACCCAGGAAATTTAGATGTGCCATTGATTAAACTGATTGTCCAGGACTGACAACAGCAGGGACTGAAGGAGATTTAAACTTCTGGGCAGCAGAAGGCAGAAGGAACGGTCCACTGAGAACGCTGCCAAGACACTCGGACAGAGCACAGGGGCTCGTAAGCAGACGAGGGTACCTGGCTGGCACGACGTGAGACACAAGGACAGCAACAATTCCAGGTAGGAAGAGACAGCTCCACAAGGAGATGCCGGATGTGGGTTCAGCAAGAGAGGGAATCCGCATGTAAGGACCAAGCAAAGCTGACAGACGAGAAATGAGAAATGCCTAGGTCACAGCAACACAAGGAGCCCAGAGTGGGAAAAAAAAGGAACAACGAAGAGACGCTGACAGGGATTCAACAATTTGACACAACTTCTGTTGGGAAACGAGTGCCCGGTGAACAGAGTGCATCCATGAACAGTTGAACAATTAAGTGTTGGGGTAACACAGTGCGCAAACTGAACTCTGCACCACTAAAGGTTGTATCCTCCAATTCTTGTTTTTAACAGACTTTTAGGGTATGGACTGTGTGTTTTCCTTTTAAAAAAAGGAAATTTGTTCCTGATATGTTTAGATTTTGTTATTTTCATTTATCTTTTTAATGTACTTTATATTGTCTTGTGTAATAGAAACCTGTGTGCTATTTTCAGTAAATTTCAGGAGTTCCCAGTCTCTTAATAAAACTGGGTGGTGTAGTCGGATATTTTAATGGTGACAAAGTTAGATTACCTGTAAGTGTGACCAGACACCTGTCACGGCAATATAAAAATGGCATTCTAAGCCTGTGAAGGGACATTAAAATATCCTTTCAAGCTTGCTGGATAATTTCTTGAAGGGTGCATATTTTCTTCTCTCATGTTCATGATTTTTATTGTCAGGATGTCAAAGTTCAGCTAATACATTGAGAGTATTCATTTTGGGAAGTTGAGTATAGAATCTCTGTTGAGCAGTTTGTAGCCAGATTTAAAGCAGTAACAATGAGAATGAACACCCTTAAATCAGCTGTCTCCAAACAACTGGATTGTATCTGCAGGTTAAGGAAGGGTAGCTATCTCCATGGGGGGTTGCGGGGATTTAAGTATCTTTGGCCTTGTTTACAAATAAGGGTATAGGTAGTGAGATTTTCTAATGTATTGTTGGAGCATTGGAAGTAGTGCTTTATGCAGTAAACATGGTGATGCCAGGAACTAAATGTTCAGGTGATACTGGAAGTGTGCCAGTATATCTATATTCTTACCCTGTTCTATATTCATAAGCACTAGGAAGTGACTGAAACAATTGTGGTACAGACAATCAAAATGATTCTCATCTGTAAAGGTATGGCACTCACTCTGCTTGATAGGAAGTGAAGCTCAACAATCCAGGGGGACCTTAAATTAGAATGCTGCTGCTCTGGATTGAGAGAAGGCAGTTGAGGTACTTTGGGCATCACTTCCAGGCAGACATGCACTGAGTATGGAGGAACTCAGGTGCAGACAAAGAACACACTGGAGGGTTCAGATCTCTTAGGTGTCCTGAGGGGACAGTATAGGAGTCTGCTTTATTAGTTTCCTGTTTTTGAATTTAAAAGATTTTAAGAAGTGTTCTTAATAAGCTTTATTTGAATCTAACTTAATTTGATAGGTTATTAAAATATATTTGCATGCCTTCAAAGAATTTTCTGTTTATTCAGTGGTAATGAGGCAATTATAAAAAACAGTTTTCTTTTTTTTCTTTCTTTAGCTGTTCTTGTTTTTACTTGTTTAAACTACATCAAAATATATACAATTATTACAAGAACCTTAAGATTGTTGTTCCTATGAAAACAATTTACAGGTGCAGACATTTTTCAATATTCTAAAACATTTTTAGATTGCTTTTTCCATTGGTTATTTTCAGTTTTATTAATGTTGCTCTCCAAGGGCATAACTCTAAAGTCTGTGGAGCAGTCAGGTTTAAATTAAAGGTAATCTCTAAGTCCATCCTGACAGCTGGTTATCACCTCAATGCAATATACTGCGTACTGCATTGGTGATGTATTTTACAAGGTTATCTATGATGACATAAAAAGACACAGTTTTCCTACATTTTTCCATATTTTTAATTATATGTCTTGTAACAATTTAAACAATCTCATAATGATCATGCAGTAATTATCATCAGTCTGGCAATACAGCCTGTGAGTGATATTACAGTCAGATATTATGGCTTGAGATCAAAGAGCCCCAAGTGCCAGGGCTAAGTCATGTTAATTAAATTTTGGGGTGTTGCATTTGATCAACTGCATATTATGTACTGTTCTGGTTCAGTTTTTAAGCCAAATATATACAGTAGCTTGTGGAATAGTCATTTCATTAAAAAAGGGAACTCCATTCTATGTATATAGGCAGGTGCTGCAATCATTATATTACTGAATGATCATAAAAATATACACAAATAAATAAATAAAACTACACTGAATGGGTAATTAGTTTAACATTGGGTGTAACATTCATCCCTCTAATGCAATTTTTGCTGATGTGCATTCTCTGCATTATGTCTGGAGAAAGGCTGTAAACTAAAAGGCAAATTAAGGATTCTTGTAGAAGAACCTACCATTGACTGAAACATTGAACACCAAGTATGAAACATGCGTGTGTATTTATTTATCCTGCAGACATGCTAGCTAACATCTGAAAATAAATTAGACTGAATGACAACTGAAGTGAAACATTGCTAAAATGAGTTTGGAAACCTGTTAATTTTGGGGTTGTATGGTGATTTATGTACTGCAGTAATCTTATGACTGGATTTGGAGAGCTATTGATTTACTGTAATACTAAGTAGACAATGGTATAAAGCAAATAGTGTGTACTTTGTTTATTATAACTCAGGTACTTTACACTACAATAGAAACGTCTTACATTATCCAAGAACAAGGACATGGGAATGGAGGTGCTGAGGTCCTACAGCACATTTTTTGGTTGGTTAATAATTGAGTATTTGCATGGTTGGACTTTTGCACGGGCTAATTTGGGCTGCAGCTCAGGACCCAGCAGGCTATGGACGACCCAAAATTTATTAAGTTGTATGAAAAAAATATTTGTTCTTTGTTGTTCAAATAAATGTACCTGCCTCTATACTGGCCAGTCATTTTCTTTTTAACTTCATTACTGTTATCCATGATATCACTCATATATTACCTTCCCAGGGTGCTGTTGACACAGTGTTTGAGGCAGCAGGACATATGGATTATGGGCTGTCAGAAATTAAAGTGTGTAATGAAAAAGGTGATTCGTCATGTTTGTGACAGTTCTTCAGAAATGGCCAGTGACTGCATTGTACAGTAGATTCCAGTTCTAGTGATAGTGAAGAATGTGAAGGTAAACTGTGATGTGAAATGTTACACGTGTACTGTCCTTTCTGTAATAAGTTTGAGAACTGCTGGCCTAGGCCATGGGTAGACTATTTCAGGTCTAATGATGCCTTTTTTTGATAATTGAAGTTGTAAGGATGCCCATTTCTTTGCCTTGCTAAATTAGGTTCTTTTGTGTTTACTTGCACTCGGTTTAATGAATTTGGTTTTATTTGCACTCAGTGTATATAATTCAGAAGCCTGAGGTTGAGATACTGTATACTAGTCAACTAAACCATTATTTGAAATGCCTTATGGACAGCAAATCATAACTGAAAAACATGTCAGGTTAGTTATCAGATATTTGCATTTTTTAGTCTGTTACTTTGCACAGTAGTGAGATATCCCTTTTGAAAATATAAATGTTATTTGATGCACTGATAAAGTCATTGGTCATTTGGCAACAAAGTTATACAAATACTGTGCATCTACTGAGATGGTACCATATCTGTTTTACTGAACAACAGGTAAAGTTTACTGGAGGTTTGACAAAAGAGTCTGCAAACTGGCAATACCTGAAAACTCATTTTTCATTCATGTACTCTGTGTAGGTTTTGCAGACATGTGGTTCATGTATATATTCTGTATAGTGTGTGCAGTCAGAAGCACCCCTTACCAAAAAATTATTTCCACGGCCCTGCACAAGAAAATTATTTTTAAAGCTAGTTATCTAAGCAATCACTGGGTCATATTATATGTGATGGAGCAAAAACAGCTGCTCATCCTAGTGGTCATCTGAAAGCAATGAAGCTATTTTAAAATAAATATTCCTAAATGAAGCAAAATACTTCAAAGTAATGACAAAAATTTGCAAATATGTGGAGCAGGAATTCAGAAAAAGTATTAATTAGCCTTCAGAATTTCTAATAAAACATTGTATTAGTTTAGTAATAAACTGTACTTAATTAACTAGTAATTTTGCCTTTGTCTATGTAATAAACACTGTTATTCTGCTGAACCTCCCATTAAATGCAACATGCAAGGCAAGTACTTATCAGCCAAATAAATTAATAAACTTTTTCCTAATACCAGTTCACTTCTACACTACCATACCATGTTGTTTGTCAATGCTGGGCTCCTAAGACTGGAGAACAGAAGACATTATTTTTTGTGTTTAATCAATAAAGACCATGAAGGATATGCTCCAAGTTATCTAGCATGCTGCTCCTAATCAATAGCAACTTACATTTTGTCTGTTGCTTCTGTATAATTAGTCACACACAACAGGAACAAATACACAAAACTACACGATGAATATGAGGTGTTTTAATGAGATTGTTCATTTAGGTGCTATACAAATGTGTCTAAAGTAATCATTTAATTTTAGATAAACACCTACGAAAAACACACACACATATATATAGTATTTTTCAATTATGCTTCTGTTTAATGTGAATATATTTACCGGTGTATCTCACATGCTGAATTTATTTTACTGCTACAATACACAAAATATATAGAAAAACTAAATTAAGTTAGAACAATGCATGAATCTTTGCAAACATTATAAACTATATATTGAATGTGAATGAGATAATTACTTAAAACATAAGGTTGTGAATTTCTGATTAGATATTTTAGACCACATTTTTAGACTGACCAACATTTAAATCTTTCTGATTGCATTGTTAATTTGAGGGGAAGAACAGGGAATTTTTTTGTGCCCATTTTATAGATGATCTCCACAAGTGCTCATAAAATATATTAGATAAACTGCCATGGTGCTATCAAAGACAGTGTGAGGTGATTATACCTGGGGCAAGGACTTGTTGCTTTGAGCACAGATGTTCAATATTAGCTTCAAAATTCATTTACTTTGTACAACAGCATACACATTTCAAAATGAGTAAAAGGAAAAGCAAATATATGATTTTAAAGTAAGCCTGACATTCTTTATTAGGTGGGTTGGAGGGATATGGAGTAATTCCTAACTGGCTATATACATTATGGGAGTATATAACTTACAGAGTGAACTTTTTAAAAAATGTAATAGCTAAATTTCATTTTAATTATAGAATATGTTTATTTTTTGGATAATGATAAAGGTATGTGAAAACTGCATAATTATTTATTCACCACAACACTGTTAAGGAAATTTAAAGAATAGCTTAGTTCTTTGTTTATTTAACCATCATTGCAAAGTATGTCTTTTATTAGAGATAATAGCAACCTAACAAATTTTAAATTAATGAAACTGTATTCTTTTTATGAAAGAGTTCTTTTTGATAATGTTCATTATATACTCATTCATTACCTATCACTTCCATCATATTAATCCCTAGACAAGTTTATTGCTGTTTTTTAACCACATGATAGCTGTGGTTCTCACCCCAGCTGTGATACCCTGAGGTTTTCATTGCAACCAATACTTTTAAGTAATGCTTTTCTACAAAATACTACACTAATTGCATTTTTTGTTTATCTTTCTTTGTAAATTCACTTTAAAAATGCTTCTGTTTTGTACGTTTTGATCCTTTAAGAGCGAGAGAGGTTAGGAGCATGCAATGGTAGAGCGCATTGCTATACCCACTACATAACAAACCACCTCAGGATCCCAAATTAGGACTCGAGTGCATCCATGCAATGGGTGACACCTCAGCGTCACACTAGTTCGAAAGGAGTGGAACAGTGTAAGGTTTTTTTTTACAGTGGCTAGACTGCCAGTCCTGCCACCAACCCCCAAGTTTTCCAAGCAAGTTAGAGGATTAAATTTAATTCTGTAATTTTAGAGTTTTCAGTTGTGCTTGGTCTCTTTTACTACATTTGCACCTTAAGTTTTACCCAGTCTAATTCTAATTTTTAGCATACCTGACTCAAGTATTAAATCCCCTAGACAAATGTATAAACCTCAAAAATGCACTGACCCTTGAATTGGAGATCCATTTAATAAACAAATGCACTATATTGTTTCTAAGTTACTTCATCTTCTTCTTTCAGCTACTCCCATTAGGGGTTGCCACAGCAGATTATCTTCTTCCATAACTTTCTGTCCTCTGCATCTTGTTCTGTTACACCCATCACCTGCATGTCCTCTCTCACCACATCCATAAACCTTCTCTTTACCTTCCTCTTTTACTCTTGCCTGGCAGCTCTATTTATAGCATCCTTCCCCCAATATACCCAGCATCTCTCCTCTGCGCATGTCCAAACCAATGCAATCTCGCCTCTCTGACTTTGTCTCCCAACCGTCCAACTTGAGCTGACCCTCTAATGTACTCATTTATAATCCTATTTATCCTCATCACACCCAGTGAAAATCTTAGCATCTTTAACTCTGCTACCTCCAGCTCTGTGCCACCGTCTCCAACCCATATAACATAGCTGATCTCACTACCGTCCTGTAGACCTTCCCTTTCACTCTTGCTGATACCCATCTGTCACAAATTACTCCTGACGCTCTTCTCCACCCATTCCACCCTGCCTGCACTCTCTTTTTCACCTCTCTTCCACAATCCCCATAGCTCTGTATTTTGATCCCAAATATTTAAACTCATCCACCTTCACCAACTGTACTCCTTGCATCCTCACCATTCTACTGACCTCCCTCTCATTTACACACACATGTATTCTGTCTTGTTCTTACTGACCTTCATTCCTCTCCTCTCTAGAGCATATCTCCACCTCTCCAGGGTCTCCTCAACCTGCTCCCTACTATCGCTACAGATCATAATGTTATCAGTAAACATCATATTCCACTGGGACTCCTGTCTAATCTCATCTGTCAACCTGTCCATCACCATTGCAAATAAGAAAAGGCTCAGAGCCAATCCCTGATGTAATCCCACCTCCACCTTGAATGCATCCATCAATCCTACTGCAGACCGTATCACTGTCACACTTCCCTCGTACATATCCTGTACAACTCTTACATACTTCTCTGCCACTCCCGACTTCCTCATACAATACTACAACTCCTCTCGAGGCACCCTGTCATATGCTTTCTCCAGGTCCACAAAGACGCAATGCAACTCCTTCTGGCCTTCTCTATATTTCTCCATCAACATCCTCAGAGCAAACATCGCATCTGTGGTGCCCTTTCTGGGCATACTACCTTTGTCTAAATACTGTAAATTGTAAACTTATGCTTTTCATTGTTTTAGAACATCTGCTTGTGAAAATGTAAATGCTGGATAGGTACTGTACGGCACTTTGTTACCTCATAAATAAAGTGATGGACCTGCACTCTTTTTCTTTAGCTCAACTGGTTAAGCAACCTTCTTTGTTTCATTCCAACTAAAGGACTTTGTAGATTGTTACAGTGATGGCAGAAGTCAGTTGTAGCAAATCTTGTCACTTGAGAGGCGACACTGAATGGGACAGAAGTATATAATTGTGTTCTTTCAAAACAAGTCATGTTTGTTACTAACCACATTGGTAAAACCGCTCAAATTTTGTTTTACATTTTGCTAAATGTATCTGTGGTCAGCTACTGTACATAAGTTACAAAGAGTCAGATAAAAGAGTGCATCTAATTTTTTTTTTCCTTTTGCAATCCTGCATTATAAATGGAGCCTTTGATGCGTGCTTACTCTCTGAAGAGCTCTTCAAAAGATAAGTAAGTTTAGGAGATGCAGGTGCAAAAGGCAGTGTTTCCTTGAGAGAGGAAGTTTGTTTAGTATACTTTTAAATCAACAAGTATGTTTGATTGAAAATTTCCAAATAAAAAATGCCTACATAACATAATAATGACCGTACACAGTATTAACTTGTAAGTTTGTGAAGACATTTACATTCCTGTATTCCAGCTGAAGATAAGGCAATAAACAATAATCCAGAATGGTACATTAAGAGGATGGATTGAGGCAACGTTGTGGAACTGAAACAAATATTGATTATTGAAAATATCTTATGTATGGAGATATCTTATGTTTTAAATAACCCAATAAAGCAATAACCGTTCCAAAATATTGTCAGACATGTGATCAAGAGGAGTATGACATGGACTATGGTGAATGGAAACATAGGGGGAAACTAAGGGTGAAGTATAGTCCATAACCATTTCTCTGTTTCTGCCTTTAGAATGGAAGGAAAATCTCCAGAGGACAACTGATACCGCTTCAAACCCTGCCTCTTCTGGGATCAACTATATATGCAGCACCAAAGCACTAGAAGTTGGCACGCTCTGATGGACCTGCTCTCAAGGAGGACAGGGCTTCCTAAAGAAGCAACACTCATGAGACTTAGCAATACTGGAAAAGGTAGATATTTTTTGTGATTTCTTTTTTAATTGACTTAATTTAACCTGGACATTAAAGTCATATTCAAAACTGGTGCCTGTGCAGCAACCATTTAGAATGCAAAACACAGTTTGACTTTGTGCATTCTGTTATGTACTTGCGGTAGGACTGTGGAATGGAGCAGATTCAAAGTTCAAATGGAGTCAAATGGTGCAGTGTTAAGAGAACAATCTCCTACAGCAATGCTAAGTTTCCTGCATTATATTTAATTTAAATCTCTAATAACAGTGAAGAAATAATATGTGACAGTAGCTGTGGCAGCTAAAGCATGTGAGGTGCTTTGCTCAAATTAAAATTCCTACAGGCTAAACCAGTGAGGCTCACAGCAAGCTAGAGACAATACTGGCAGGATCAGAAATAAAGCCAGATTCAATGGTCTCATTCACTTATCCACATCTTCATAACATGTCAGCTAGTAATCTAGCATGCACATCCTTCTGGCATGGTACTGGTAGGAAACTAGATTACCCAAACATCCATCCATCCATTTTCCAACCCGCTGAATCCGAACACAGGGTCACGGGGGTCTGCTGGAGCCAATCCCAGCCAACACAGGGCACAAGGCAGGAACCAATCCCGGGCAGGGTGCCAACCCACCGCAGATTACCCAAACAAAATTCATGTAAATACAGGGAGATTGGGGAGACTGCGTACAGATAATTACTGTGCCAGGAAATGACAAAAGGTCATTGTCTTAGTCATTGTGCTGTATTTTTTTAATATTTATTTCAGTTTACAAAGAAACAAGCTTTATTTTGTATAAAGCCTTTAATTAGCAAAATACAATGCCAAGGCAGTTTACATGTACTGCTGCATAATACAACTGTTTGCATACTTTTTTTTATAGTTGGAGCACAGACAGGTTTAATAAATTGCTCTGGGGTGCAGAGAGAGTCAAAGGTGGTGTCTGAGCTAGCAACCTTGTGGTTTAGAACTATTAGGCCACACTGCTGTAATAAATCATGTGCTTGGTTTTTTGTTGGACCCTAGTCTTTCAAGGTAACGGTTTCTTGTCACTGAAAAGTGACTCTAGTAAGTGATATTAATGATTAAAGTGATATGCATCTGTATGAACAGGGTGATGTGACTGGTACACTGTTTAGCCCGGGGCAAGGTACTCTCTGCTTACTTCTCTCTTTGTCTGTCCCCATAGCTCTCACTCAAAGAAGATTTGATTGCAGGCTGGCCCATTCTTAATGCTGGTCATGAATCAACAAAACTTTGATGAGTTCTTACTAATGAATGAAATAATCAATCAAATGTGCTTGGTTGTCCAAGTTATATTGATTTTCAAGTTATTCAAGATACAGACAGAGGGACAGATGTACAAAGAGCATACATTAATTACATTTTTAAAAAGTTCTTTAAAATATCACATCTCTCAACAAGAAAGATAAAAACAGAAATTTAAAATGCCTCAATCAACAGACTGTTAAAAAAATTGCAGAAAAAACTATAGTGTAGAGACAATAAAGTTCAGTCTGAAGTTTACATAAAGAAACTAATTCTAGAATTTTTTATTATTTCACATAAATTAATATAGCTGTATCAGTAAAAGGATATTTTAATGGACTATTTATTCATCTTCCTAACCTACCTATTTAGGACATGGTTGTTGGGCAGTTGGAGACCATCTCAGCAATCATAGGGTACAAGGCAATAACAACTTTATTTTTTTAAAGTAATAACTCTGGTTGCTTTTAAAAATACACAGGTTGATCTACTCATATTCATTTATATAAAATGTATTTGCATAAAGGAAAAAGGACCATGTGACTCTGCTCAGCTGGGGTTTGACATATGTGATGAGTTGAGGTTGAAATATTCTTGATTTCTTTGAAGGCTGTCAAAAAAGTAATGATGCAAAAAGTATTGTGTGCAGGAGAGCTGAACTAATGCCATCAATGACACTCAGCAGTCTGCCAAGAAAGAGTGGGAGAATCTAAAATTTTCTTTTATTGCACTGTGTGTGAGTTTGTGTGCAGATCTAAGTGAAAAAAGTGATGTCCACTCACTCAGTTGCTGACAGGTACAAAGCATCTCACTTTAGGTGAACTCTGTCTGTCTTCAGATAATATGGTCTCACATGTTCCAGAAAGTAAATTTTTGCCTAAGCTTACTTCTAAGCCATACTCCCAGAGAGTTTGCCACAGTTACTAATCAAGGGTACCCTAAATGACTTCAGCCCATTATGACTGTTTTATGTTAGTTCCAGCTATCAGAAAATCAATGATAAGTAGTCTTACCTAGGTGCAATAAATGACACATAAAGTTTAGACTAAGCATTACCATTTATTTACTTTCAGACTGAGCACATCATAATGCAACAGGATAACAATGGGGTAAAATCAGGATATCTCCGACCTACAAGTGCCTCACTCAAAATCAGCATGATTTTAGATGAATGATGCATTGAGAAACTTTTCATATTTTGTTATCTTATATCTATGAATTAGAAATGTATTCAATCCTGATTTTTTTCAATGATTTACATGCCAACAAACATGAAAATAATCAGACTTAAAATAGTTTTCAACTAATTTGTAAATGCTAGCATAACTTTTCTCCAACACAGGACATTATCTCAACAAGTCACACAATGTGATAAACCAGAAAATAACAGATCTCTTGCTTTAAATGTATATATACAGTATGAGGATAAGCACCCACTTTCTCTTTAATATTACACACTTGTTGAAGGTTGAGATAGTAAAATATCAAGGAATGCAATTCTGTGAAAGCATGGGAAAAGTATTGAACATCCATTGGAGCCAAGTAGAGTTCAATGTACAGAAAATATATATAAGTACCATTACACTGCCTACATCTGGCTGCCATTCTGCCTGTAGCTGCCATAAAACAAGTATTCTTTTCCTGAAACCTGCTGAAGAAGCAATTATGCCAAATGATGATTTACAGAATTTAGTAGAATGTTTAATGAACTTATTGTTTGCCTGCATTTTTATAGTAAAAGATCTGTTCAGTTGATGTTAGCACATCTGTTGGAGACTCGGATATCTGGCCATAGTAGTAATGAGTTCTTGATACAAACCTTTTTAGTCTAGTGTTTCATTGACTACAGTTTCAGAATCAGGTTTGTTTAATTTAAATTCTTTTGAAATCAATGCCTTCTTAAAATAGTCCTTGCAACCAAGACATAATTAAGAATGAATTCAGTTTTATATTGGAAATTCATATTGATAAATGTCCTCCCATATAAATGTAAATATTTGTTTTAAGATGTGGTTTGGGCGAAGGGGAGATTATACCAATACCAACACCAGCCTACATTGTTGATAGGACTGATCAACGAACATGAAAGGTGTGAATCATCACTAACTGGGAATTATCAGGCCAGGGGATGATTCTACAGATCTCAAAGGTTTATGTTCTCTGATGGTCACAAACCTTGTCCTTTTTTCTGACTGGATCTACAAGAATAACACTCACTTGAGTCATCAACAAATGTACTTCATCAGAACAAGATGTTCATTCAAACCTGTCTGATTTAATACCTTTGTTGTACTAATATGTTATTTGTGTATTCTGGAAATGTCATTATAGTTTTTACCCTTTAATCAATATTTTGTTTTGTCACAAGTATCTCACTGAGACATCATGAAGGTTTGGGGCAGCCACCTGTATATTATGTCCTCCCTGCAAAATGGTTTGAAATAACAACAGATCTTTACAGATCAGAGTCCACAATTGAACTGCCGGTACAGAGACAAGATGGCTGCTTTAAAGGCCAGTATAGGAAGTGACGTCATCAGAGACAGGACCGGAAGTGTCGTCATCAAAGGTGGGACCAGAAGTGGCGTCTTTAAAGGGGCCGGAACTGGCACTGACATCATCGGAGGCACCGGAACCCTGTGGGATTTCCCGAGAATAGTCTGCAAGGGATCGAGAAAGACAGTTAGTGCACCCTGCCACCACCTGGTCAGATATGGAATTACTATTTTTCAGGCCCTTTAGTTGTCCTCTACTTGCACGTGTTTGACAAGGCCCCCCTCAGCCCTGATCAGGCGTCCCTGACCAAGACCTTGTGGATACAAAAGAGAGCATCGGTGTTAGCATGGAGAGAGCCCTTATGATGAACAAGAGAAAACTTATAAGGTTGAAGGTCAAGAAACCACCTGGTGAGCTGCGGATTCACTCCTTGTACAGGGCCATCCACTTTAGGGGTGCATGATCCGTAACAAGAGTGAATTCCCGACCCAAGAGGTAGTACCTCCACTGTGTAATCAGCTATTTAATCGCCAGGGCCTCTCTTTCCACTGCCGCATACCTGGTTTCACGGTCCAGCACTTTCTGGCTCAGAAACATGACGGGGTGTTCCACACCATCGATGCTTTGGCTCAACACGGTCTCCCAGACCGGTGTCCGAAGCGTCCCTCTGGAGGATAAAAGATAAGCAAGAAATTAGGTGCTTTTAATACATGTTCAGTTGTTAGGACCTGTTTTATGTAACTAAATGCAGCATCCGTTTTATCAGTCCATACCACAATATTAGGGGACCTTTTCTTTGTCAAATCACTCAAGGGCACCGCTCTCTACAAAAACCGAGGTAAAAACCGGCAGTAATACCCGGCTAAACTGAGAAATGGTTGGACTTGCTGCTTGGTTCGCGAACGGGGCCATTTCAAAATGGCATCTATCTTTGACCACTGTGGCTTTACGGTACCCCGGCCCACCAGGTAGCTTAAATATTTGGCCTCTTTCAAACCGAAAAAATATTTTTTCAGATTAATTCGAAGACCAGCATTACAAAGCATCTGAAATACTGCTTGGACCTGCTGTAGGTGTTCCTTCCATGTGCTGGAGTAAATGACAACGACATCCAGATAAGCAGCACTATATGCATTGAGGGGTCATGGCACTTTATCCACCAGACACTGGAAAGTCGCAGGAGCCCCATGTAACCTGAATGGAAAGACACAATACTGCCAGTGTCCACTAGGGGTGCTAAACACAGTGTTAACCTTCACTGACTCCATTAACACTAGAATTACCAGAGCCTACGAAAAAACTCGTAGATCCGTCTCACCTTAAATCGCTTCTTAATTCTGTTCGCACCTCTCTGCCATTGTCTTTTGTCTTCTAAATGTGCAGATAAAGACAAGCTGCAAACAGCCGACTATTCCATCCCCCCACCGACTTAGAACGTGCACAAACTTCTCCCAGCTCATGCATTGATTGATTATCTGGGAGTGAAGTGGAGTTTTAGAGTGGAAATAATAGATCGTTATTTGGAACACACGCATTTCATGTGTGTTCCGTTTCTACAGTAATCTGTGTAAGCACATTTTTAAAACAGAAATGTTTTTCATATTCTAGTAGTAAATGACAAAATGTAGGCATAAACTATATAATTTATGAAGCCTAAAGTCCAAATATCAAAGAAACACTTTCACAAAAGGTACAAATATAACAGAACAAGTGCGCTTTTATTCAAAAATATAACTGCAGAAAAAAAAGCCGCCTTAGTGTGCGACATTGACACTCATATACTATGATGGCCCTGCGGTGCAACAGTATCAGTTGCTGACTGGGAATCAAAAGGTCACGAGTTCGATCCTGCACGACTCCCCTTTGAGAAATGAACTGCTCTTATTTTTATTATTTTAGAATAAAAAGATACATTTTATTTCAGTCTGTAACAGCCAGTGTAATTTATGATATTTGTAAAGGTTAGCTTTGTTTTTGTTTTTTTTTATTCATTTTTCATTCTCTCAGTCGCGTTCAGGATCCTTCCCTACCCCATCTGACACTGCTGTTTTCACATAAAGACGCGCTATAGCTCTGCAGTGTATCACGATACATACGACTGCATATTTTTTTTCCCCCAATCTTGCCAGTCCCCACATGTTGCTGTATGCTGTTTCTTTTGTACTCCAGGACATGCAGAGGAAAGCATAGTAAAGAGCAGTAACTTCAGCGCTATATGCAATCATCAGACACTCCCCATCTGACACTGCTGTTTTCACATAAAGACGCGCTATAGCTCACCCAAGGAGCGCCCTTCCTACATTTACGACATATGTACTTGTTGCAGTGTACACACCTCTCTGTGCTATGGTTCCTATTACACTGAACAAGCACCTGTAATTTGCAGTTCTATTCATTATCTCAAAACAAATATATGTGACGTTTTGAAGAAATCATTCTATGACGCGAATAGTACCAATCAGAAAACATCATCGAAGTAATGCAATATTATTTGAAAACGAACAGCATCAGATTGGGTGTGATTTATACTGGCGCTGTTACTTAGAGTCAGATCAGAAGCTGAAAAAGCTGAATAAGCTCCTGTTCTGACTCTAAGTAAAAAAGCATGAATTAATCAACAGAAATAACCGGCGATCGACATTTTAAACTTAACAATTTACAGTGCATACCAATTTATAAATTTTATGTCTGTTTGAGGCTACAAAGAAAAAAAAAACACTTCCTCCCCAGCGGGGAATCGAACTCTGGTCTCTACAGCACGGCTGCCATACTTTGAGTCAGCAAATCTCAGCATTACACCATGGAAGATGTTGTTACATCCTTGAACCTTTTGTGAAAGTGTTTATTTGATGTTTGGCCATCAGGCTTCACACATTCTATAGTTTATGCCTACATTTTGTAACATTTATTACTAAAATATGAAAAAGTTTCTGTTTTAACAATGTGTTTACACAGATTACTGTAGAAACGGAACACACACAAAATACGTGTGTTCCAAGTAACGATCTATTATTTCCACTCTAAAACTCCAGTTCAGTCACTCCCAGATAATCAAACAAGGCATGAGCTGGGAAAACTTAGTGAACATTTTGTGATGGTGGGGGATGGAATAGCTGGGTTTTTGCTGCTCGTCTTAATCGGCACATTTACAAGACAAAAGAGAGGTGAGAACGGTTTTAAGGTGGGCCGGATCTACGAGTTTTTCTGTAGACTCTGGTAATTCTAGTGTTAAAGGAATCTGCCAATATCCCTTCGTCATGTCAAGAGTGGACAAATAATTTGCCTGTCCTAGCCTCTCAAGGAGGTCATCCACTTGAGGCGTTGGATAACCATCAAACTAGGAGACTTGATTAAGTCAGGATAACTGCTTCGAGCTCCTGTCTCTGTTGGGGGTCTAATTCAGTACCGAAGTTAAGTATACTAGTCTGAGCAAAGAATGAGCAAGGCTGATCAGAGAAGGGATCAGGATCCTTTTCCTTCCATAGTTTCAGCAAGTTCACATGATATATCCGCTTGCTCGGTCAATGATTAGGTCGTTTCACCAAATAATTGACGAGTCCTTTCCTTTCCTTAACTTCATAGGGGCCTTGCCAATGGGTTAGCAACTTGGAATGGGAGGCAGGAACCAACACCATGTCATGATCCCCCAGATGGAACTCTCTGAGTGTCGTGCCTCGGTCATAGTAGTGGGCCTGTGCTGCGCCTCCTCTATGTGACTTTTTAATATAGGTTGGATTTTTCCAAATCTATCGCGTAACTGCGCAATATACTGTAGTCCAAAATATTTGTAGTGGGAAGAGCCTCTCCTTCCCAACCTTCTTTTAAAATATCCAATATACCCATGTTGTTTTGCATGTTGTATATATAGTAATTCAAAAGTTGAGAACCCCGTAGAGGGTTGAGGAACTTCCTGATAGGCAAAGAGAACGAGGGGGAGGAGCTGATCCCAATTGCTCCTGTCCCCGCTGACCACCTTGCAAAGCATCTGTTTGAGAGTTTGATTGAATCTCCCGATGAGACCATCGGTTTGAGGATGATACACCGCTGTTTTTAAGTACTTTATTTTAAGTAATTTGGCCATCTTCCTGAATGTCTCCGAGGTAAACGGCGTCCCTTGATCTGTAAGGACTTCCTTAGGGATGCTGGCTTGCACAAAGACCCCTACTAGTTCCTGTGCGATAGCTTTAGATGTTGCTGAGCACAATGGAACAGCTTCTGGGTATTGGGTCGCATAATCCACGAGAACTAATATATATTTATGTCCTCGGGCTGAGGGCTCTAGGGGTTCTACTATATCGACCCCAATTCTTTCAAATTTGACATCAATCAAGGGAAGTGGAACGAAAGGAGCATGGTCCCTCCTAGGAATTAGCCACAATTAACACTCTGGACAAGAGATACAAAAACGGTGAACCTCCTCATTAATCCCGGCCAACAGAATCAGAGCTTGATATGCTCTAATGTCTTTTCGATGTCCAAATGGCCTCCTGGGAGGTGGGCGTGTGCTAACTCACAGACCTGCTGCCGGTAGGTATGTGGTATTAGCAACAACTTCCGTACCTCCCCTTCGTTCTCAGCAACCCAATATAATAGATAATTTTCTATTACAAAGTGAGGACCTCGTGGCATGGGCTTATGTGTGTGTTGGCCATTAACGAGTACTATTGCATTCTTAGCAAATTTTAGGGAGTTGTCATTCCATTGCTCCCTCTTAAATGAAGTGTCTCCCTAAATTGGAAGTGTATTTCAGGGAGAGGGTCTGGTCTGACCTCAAGGGGTGGGGATTCATCCCGACTCGTCAAGGCACGGGTTGATGAGGTAATGGCCTGCAATGGTCCTGGAACCTCCAACAACTTGAGATGGGTCATCCTCATCTATCACTAGGCTTAAATTAGGTCTGGGAGTTTTCAGTATTACACTGCTTTTATTATTAGATCAGTCCCGCCCTAGAAGCACAGCAAAAGGTGGATTCGGGAAGACCGCTACAGGGAACTTTTTCAGCGATCCTCCATGGCTGATGAAACATAGGGCTATTTTATAATGTCAGACTTCTCTGTGAATACAAATTATACTGGTCTTTATCTTTATCCATTGTTGTGGGAGTACATATTGGTGGTCAAAAATGGTGTTGCTGCCAGAGTCAAAGAGGGCTTCCACTTTAAACCTGTTTACTACTACTACTCTCGTATGGGATACTGACAGGGGGTTTGAAAGTGCACACAACCCTCTTCTCTCTGTCCACTTACATCCCACCTTATCCCCACGTGAGTTGCACGCCTGCGGATCCGGGGACCTCGGCACAGACTCCAGCTCATATAGAGGAGGCAGATTGGGAGGGACATAGTCCCCATAGTGTCTTCTAAAGGACCGTTCTGCTCTCCCAGATTGCAAGGCTGTCTTCGATGTTTTGACGAGTCTAATGAGCTTGTCCATATTACGGAAGACTCCCCAGACCGGCTGGGTGAAATGATCAGCAAGGTTGGACATTAGCAAAAAACAGGCTACTTTTTGCACTATTTGAAAGATGGAACAATCAAATGACCTTAACCATGATGCCATCATTTCCCAGGGAGCAATAGCTTGCCTCTGGGTCGGCCTCTCTGGGTTGAATTTCTATGCCTATTACATCTTCACCTGCTGGTCTGGGGATGCCCCACATTTATCTGGAACCTCATCCCCAGTGGGGAGGACAGCTCTCTCCTCTGATAGAGCATAATAAGTCCCTGTCGCTTCCCCCATAGAAACCAGCCCATGTCTGTATGTCTCCTCCATACTCTTCCTTTTTTAATTTTACTGCCTGGATAAATATATAGGGAGCGGAGCCTGCACCAGGTCTTTCTGAACTCTTGGACGAACCCCCCCACTTGGAAACTCGGCCCCGGTACTCTCCCACCTGGTTATAATTCAGGTCCGGTCCCATTTTCTTCTGGGCTTTGTAAGTCCTGTCAGCTAAGCCACTGTCAGAAATATCACATTGAGACATCATGAAGGTTTGGGGCAGCCGCCCTTATATTATGTCCTCGCTGCAAACTTTTTTGAAATAACAACAGATCTTTACACAATTGAACTGCCGGTATAGAGATAAGATGGCTGCTTTAAAGGCCTATATGAAGTGATGTCATCAGAGGCGGGACCAGAAGTGATGTTATCAGAGGCGGGAACCGGAAGTGGCGTTATCAGAGGTGGAACCGGAAGTGGCATCTTAGAAGGGTCCGGAACCGGCAGTGACATCTTCAGAGGCACCAGAACCGTGCAGGATTTCCAGAGAATAGTCTGCAAGGGATCAAGAAAGACAGTTAGTGCACCCCGCCGCCCCCCGCCGCCCCCTGGAATTACTATTATTCAGGCCCTTTAGTTGTCTCCTACTCGCACGTGTGTTACAGTTTCTATTAGCTAGATCACCATTGGCTAGATACTTTTTTTGGTGACCTGTTCTTGAAACGCCTGTCACACTGTTTGTGAAACCTTTATTAGAGTCATTGATCCTGATGCACTTATTCTGTTGCATCTGATGACAACTTATTGCTATGGTCAAAGCCATTTATAGGTTTAGTCTTACGCATTACCTCTCTGAATTGTATGCTAACAATTTGTTGGTGTCTGTGCACATTCTTTAAATAGCATCGTCTAATGCAATATTGTACTGAATTGAGGAGTAAAATACATACAGTATGAAGGGCAAGGGTACTTAAAAAAAGTGGTCACTTTATATATAAAAAATAAACGTGCCAAAATGGTTATTTATTGCAATGCAATAAAAGTACCATTTTTGGTTCCCAAAAGAACCATCCACTTGAAGGTTCCAGAAAGAACCTTTATTTATTTAGATAAATAGCAGGTATATAGCATATTTAGTCATGAACAGATAACAATGGATCTGTGAATTACCAATGTATTTATAATTTTAAGTGGACTGTTATTCCTTATAATAACACAGGATAATTTCAGGTTTTCTTGATCTGTTAATATCCTGCAAGGTAGTCTACTATACAGTAAATAGTTCTGTTTTGTTCACATATTAGGAACCTCTTCAAAGCCAAAAAATGAATTTCATATGTAAAGAACCCTTCCGAGAATTAAAGGGTTCATTGTTATGCAGTTATTCTATGAAGAACCACATAACCTGGTAAAGTGCCATTTTAGAACCACTATTTTTATAGTGTTTGTAGGTCCTTTGAAGTGGATTTCTTTTATTTTCAACTTCAGCACTCAGGAAGCAGGTCTTAAACAGCATAACAGCATTCCCTTACCATGACTGAGACTGGTTGTCTTCAAAGCCAGTCTGAGGATCCTCCAACATCTGACCTTCCACACAACCTGAAAGAGAGAAGTTTACCAAGACAAATGGGGCAATGCAACATATAAAGCATCTCTTAAAAGTTTTATTTCTCTTTAGAGGTTACAGAATTTTGTGGTACTGAGCAACTTTTTTTTGATCATAATTTTTACAAGGTAGCAGTGACATCTGTTCTATGTTAACAAAAGTTTCAGCAGTTCTAGGAGAAATTGTGTTAGAAATTTCTCTGGTCTTTCTAGGAGATGTGCTGGGCTGCTTAGCTTGTTGAGGAACACTTAGGCAAGATGATCACAGTGTATATACAGTATGGTAGATAGGTTCCTCTCCACCTTTACACACAAAAGTGTCAGACTCCAAAATACCTTCTGAGTAAATAATGTACTGTATGTAAGGATACTAATTTGAAATACAGTGTCTAAAAGGTGAACTATGGTGTGACATGAACCATGTAAAAGAGGTAAGTTGATATAATAGAAGATTCAGTTTTTTTCTAGCTAATTAGGTTGCTTTTGGAGGTCAAGTCTTTATTCTGTTGGATGAAAGTGTATTACTGACTATTGTCAGACTGTAAGCATGGCCAGTTTTTTTAGCAAAGTTCCAGTCTTAATATACAACTGGCTGTTATTCTAACATACTACTTCAGGACAAATGGCACAAGATAAACTAAACAAAACCTGTTAGGTAAGAGTGGAAATATTCTACCCATCTTTACTGGAATTTGGAAACAAAGCTTAATAAACAGTTTAATATTTAGCAGGAAGTTGTCATTTGTCCTTGGCAGGAGAATAAATATAAAGTAGCATACTGTTTTCCCTAAAATTAGCTGTAAAACTAATCACATAATTCAGTTTTTATTCATATTCAATAAAGCTGCCAACAACTAAACAAAAGCTTAAGAAGGAAATTATATAAAAATAAAGGAACTTGTATCAAAGCCATCAAAATTAAAATAAAAATAGTTCTTCACTTATAAAGGCCAATTATGTTCCTGCTGTAATAACGCAACACATCACTGTGATAATTTTATGTCTTGAAGAAAAAAAATGAATACTTGCTTTGTACAGCTACACAGACTTTAAAATTAATTGTTGGCCTCACATTAGGGGTTCTTCATGACAGTTAGACTGACAACAGGCTTTATTAAAAGTTCTGTTTTTGGAACACTGTAATATGCTTTGCTTTTTAGAGCACAGAATTCGATAGTGAGGTTTTACTTTATGTGTCAGAGAAGTACATTTTAATAATCTGTTAGTTAGGACAACCCAAGACTGATGGGAACTTGT
Source organism: Erpetoichthys calabaricus (assembly GCF_900747795.2). Lineage (NCBI taxonomy): Eukaryota > Metazoa > Chordata > Cladistia > Polypteriformes > Polypteridae > Erpetoichthys > Erpetoichthys calabaricus. Next base: position 143,877,708 of record NC_041396.2, read on the forward strand.
CCCCATCTCTGTAATATGATTTCAATACAAACAGGTTTTGATTTATTTGCTTTTTCTAGTGTACCTGGGGCATGCTAGAGCACTTGGGCCTTTAATACAAGAATGCTGACCAGAGAAGATTGACAGATTAATGTGCTCCTATAGTTAGGAGCATGGAAGATGATCAAGCAAGAGCTAAATAAATAGCATGCAGATATTATGAAGGATGAGTGTTTTAAAATAACCTGTTTCTTTCACTTTGAAAGTACTGTGTTGTGGTATAGCCAGGGTGTCATTCCTGGTTCAATTTAATTTTCTTTATGTTTATTTGTTTGATTGGATTGGATGTATTGTTTTGAAACTGATGTTACTGAATATGTTTTTTTCTTTCTATTTGTATTTTATCCTATAGCACTGAATATTGTCTTGTTTATTTTTTATTTTGTATTAATGTATTATGTAATTGTGTTAAGTCTATTATCTATTGTCCTTATTCCAAGGGAATGGGGCCCTGATGTTGAAGCTAGAGGACCACCCATTTCTGTGTTTAAGAGCTAGCAGGCCAAAAGCTGGCTACTAAGACATTAACTCTTTCTCATGTTTGTTCAACTCATGTTTGAATCCCTGGTTCAGTTGCAGTGTGTCCTGAGTTGGTAATGATTCCATGCTGACCTGGTCTTAGTACGTACTTACAGTAACAAGACTAAGTTTGGAGATTAGTACAGTTGCAGGGTGACCCAGTGTTGTGGACTAGCAGTGAATCAAGACCAAGACTAAGTGCAGTTGTAGTGTGCTTTTGTCAGAGTAGGAGATGGGGAACAAAGCTGCATGCTAACTTAGGCTACCTCATTAGTAGGTTTTAATGTACTAAGTACAGTAGGTAATGTTACAAAATAAATTCTGCATACATCAAACAGACTGTTATGGACATGAAAAATCACATATTCCATTAAAAATATTGAAACCATATTCTTTTTTTGAATTTGGACCGAAGTATAGTGTGATATTGAATCAAATATATTTAACTCATGTCATGTCATTTTTCCAATCCACTTAATCCAAACCAGGGTCATGGGGTGGAGCTGATGCCTAATCCAGCTACCAAGACTGTGTTCATCCTTAGTCCATCACAGGGCAAACACATGCACATACACACACAAACACACCAAACACACACCAGGGCCAAGTGAGTGTCACCAATTCACCGCCAGTTTATGTCTTTGGGCAGTGGGAAGAAACCGGAGCACCAGGAAGACACAGACACAGGGAGAAAATACAAACTCCACACAAGTAGAATCCAAGATACGAATCCTGGTTTAGCTCATATTTTACATTGAATTAATTAATGTAACAGGTTGCCAGCTGAAACAATCTTTTGGGTCCTTGTCTTGTAAAAACAGAGTAAGTAGAACTGAATCAATTGAAGGGTTTGGTTTGTATATTGAAATGGAGGAGTTTAATGTTTGTAAATAAGGAGGAGCCAGTTGCTTACAAAATGTTGAAATTACCCCTAGCAGCAAAACATCAGGGCCTGGAGAGTGCTTCAAATTCATAGAATCAAGTGTCTCTAGAATAGCTGCATTCCCAGCACACAATTTGTTCATAAAGCAAAGAATGTTCTACACAGGAAGATTTAGAACTTTCAAGAAAAAAATAAGAGCAGAACTCATAGAAGCATTTATTAATCTGTTGGGGACTGGTCTCGTAAAAATCTGAATTATTTTTAATAGGTGCAATAGGACCAAATGTATCACAATTCCCAGTAATTTACTAGGTTTTGGATTGGATAGAAAGTACCAAATGCAGGCACTGTGAATTTCACGTTCAGCCCTCTTAAGCAGCATAGAGTTTAATTTAGATCTGGCCATGGAAATCTAAAGTTCATAATCTGGCAGTCCAGGAAGCTACACCTACCCTCAAAGGGATACAATGAAGAATCACCAAGCTATCAGAAAATAAGCCAGGTTAGATTTACTAAGGGAGAAGGATCTGGATGACAACAGAACAATACAATTATGCATCAGCCCTATTGTTAAAAAAGTTCATCCTGCTAGCAATACTCATTACCCTTCAAAACACCACAAAATGCAAGAACAGGATGAAGCACCACTGTACCTCAGAGGAATATGAGTCCATCTTACTCCACTACTGAATAAAAGTTCCCTTGGCTTGGAAGTTGTCAATAGCCTCAGCTTCTAGTTTTGGATCATCATAGATTGCACGTCCTCTTCCGTGGGACAACCTGAGATAGGCAGGATACAAAAGAAATGGCTGCAGACCTATTTCATATGTTGACCTTATTGCTGGAATGAACAACTTTCGAGCTTGAGCAGTACTGAAATTGAGATAAAATATATTCATTGCCCTTCATAAAACAAACGAGTGGCTTTTCATGCCACTCTCAAAACTATTTGCCTGTAAGGATAATTGAAAAATCTCAAAATCAGGGTCCTCAGATGAAAAGAGTTCCCAGCTGGAGAATATATCCTATTGCAAAGTTCAACTATGGGTGTAAAGTCATGAAGTTTGGAGACTACAGGCCTCCACTGTTCCACAAAATGAAAGGCTTCACCACCTTCAACAGTTTCTTTAAGATTAATAATATGGATATTGGTTTTCTTGTTCCATTCTTCTGGCTTGATTACTTTAATGGAGGGGGATGCAGCCTGATGCTCTAGTGGCATCATGAGAAATCACTTTATTTGTCAAGGTAGGTGTCAAGCTCTTTAGAAATCTTTTTTGCTCACCTTTAACTTTGTTGACATCCTGGTAAACTGCAGGAAATTCTTGCCTAAAATCCAGCACAAAAGTTGCAACCTTGTTTGTGATAAACGTATTGAAGTCTGTGCACATGGCATACATTATGGAGTCTGGCATGACTTTGTCAGGCAAGGCCTTACCCCTAGCTAGCTTTTTTTTCTGAGAGCTTGAATTTCAGAATGGGACCTCCTGCCAGAATGTACCACAGGATACGCCAGTAAGAGGTGAGTGAAATGCGATGTAATCATTTTTTTTCTGGGATGAAAATACAGATAAAAGCTTGGGGATAAAACAGTGTTCAAAGAGGGCTTAACTACCTAGTGCCCATGTAGCATTCAGGGCCACATAATCTCTTAGATGTTTTTATTTATTTTTTTTTATTTTTGACAGGTTATTTCTTTGACTTGCTATAGCACCTGTAGTGAATTTGAATGCCAATTGAATTCAGTAAGAGCAAGTTTGTCCAAATATAAAATAAATTGAATAAGTATTTGATAAAAATTAAATAGACAACAAACAAATATTATTGGTATAAATTCAAAAAGAAGAAAAAGACAAAAGGAAGTTTCAAAAAATGATTCAGTTACGTTTCTTATTGTAATGTATAAGGTTGAAGCAATGTGTATTTTATGTTTTATTCTTGTTTTTGTTAATTTTAAGTTATTTTCATATACAGTGCACTCCATAATGTTTGGGATAAAGACACATTTTTCTCTGATTTACTCTTCTGTATGTAAAGTGTAGTCATTTCTACATGGTGTGACTGAAATATATGCAAATACCCTTAAATTAAAGTTGGAAACATGTCTTTTGTTTGATTTGTAAAGTGATAATTCTGTGCTGTCCCTTTAAATTATTTTCCATTCAGTGTTTTGTGGATGGAACCCCAGGAGGTGGGGCCACTCTTTCATCACTTCTGCTGGGTCCTCGTTCTGGCTGTATATTCAGTTAGTCAGCAGCAGAACATTAATGTTGATTTGGAGATTTGTGCATTTCTTTTCCTTTTCCTTTCTGGATGTTTACTTCTGCTGTGGGTTTGCTGATACTAGTTCATATCTTGAGACTTGTCTGCTGTGGATTGCTTTTTGGGCAACTATTTTTGCTATTTTGAGCGTTTTTGTTATCTTGTCTTTGTTAAATAAATATTTTTTGATTCATAAAGATTATTTGGTACATTGGTCTGTTTTTATCGTTTTCTTTATTTGAGAGGCACTTTTCATATTTTAGGACATTTAAGTTAATTTTTGAGACTTAATTCTCTTTTAGGCTGGCAAAGCCTGAGGCAGGCCAGTAGAAGGAATTTAGCTTATAGGGGAGAGGCCTTTCCTGGGTTTTGAAAGTCTTTCGAAGCCCACATACCCTTCTTATTATGGTCCTGACTTCATTTCATGACACTCATGTTTCCTTACAGCAGATTGTAGTTATAATGTTCCACACATTATGTTGAAGTACAATTAATCACATTTAAATACTTTTGAAATAGAATTATGCTCTACATAATCATTTGCTGATTGAGGTCCTTAGTGACAAAAAAGTATAACGACTTTACCTAGGCTTTTTAAGCTAGTAAATGAGTAGTAATACATATCATATTTAAAGTGCAGATTTTTCTAAATCTAACAAAGCTTTCTGGATTATACATATAATATTGCCTCTTTTACATGTATATTAACTCTTTCTTTTCCTTAAATTGGTATGGGCTAATGGATGATCACATTATCTTGAAAGATCTCAGTACTGATTGCTCATTTTTATCTTTTCTAATGAGTTCATAATTACTTAGTAGTAGTTACTGAAACACGATTACCCAAGTAGTTACTGAAATACGACAGAATATTACATCATTAATATTAATAATAATTATTATTATTTACATTTATATAGTGCTTTTCTCACTACTGAAAGCACTTTACATAGAGAGTGGGAAGCCACTTCAACCACCACTACACATTAGCTGTGTAGCAGTAGAAGCGTTGCTCCGCCTCTTGAACCCTCAGGTACCACTCAAAACACCGGATAAAAGTGTAATTATTATTTATTAAATAATACTATCATGCACCAAGCACTCTACACTCCTCACTACACATATACTCACAATAATCAGTAATACAATTCTCTCCTCCTCGCCCAGACACTTGCCACCCTACCTCCCAGCTCAGCTCAGTGTACTGGGCTTCCCAGAGTCCTTTTATACACCCTGACCCGGAGGTGTTCCTGTCCAACAGTCCACAGTTCCTTATTCCTTCCGGGTCAGGGTAAACAGTCCTTTTCTTCAACCCGGGAGCACGTCGTTTCTTCCTGTCACGTGACCATGACGTACTCCCGGGCTATAGGGCACATACGAGCCCACGGGCCCCCCTACAGCGACGCCTGGTGGCCCCCAAGGTATCCATGCAGGGCTGCGTATAAAAACTACATAGTCCATAAGGCCCTGCTGGAACTCGGGGGACGTTCACGCTGTTGGGAGAGCTCCTCCTGGCGGCCTGGGGGTGAGAGCCGGAATCGAAAGCCGGCAATCCACCACAGCTGTTAGATGGTGAAGGGGTGAGAGGTAGTTAGCCAGTTAAACACAGGGGATGATTAGGGGGCCAGAATGACTAGGCATAGTGGGCAATTTAGCTAGGACATCAGGATACAACTTACTCTTTACAAAGGTCGCCCAGAGATCTTTTATGACCACTGAGTCAGGCCCTCTGTGCCAATTTTACAGCATGGTGTCCCCGTCATTGCACTGGGGCATTGGGATCCACATTTAGACTCCAAGGTAATTGCCCCCTGCTGGCCTTGCCAACACCTCTTCCAGCTGCAACTCAAGCTTTCCCTGGTTGGTCTCCCATCCAACTTTGGCCAGGCCTGAACATGTTTAGCTTCAGGTGGATTAACTGTTCTAAAGTGCATGTGGTGTGGCTGCCGTCTATTATAATTTTCTTATTTTAGCTCTCACCAAAACAGATAGATATGAAAAAAATAACTTAACTCAATCTCCCTGGTAAGGAGGCTTGCACATCTCAAAATTACCACTAAGCACTCTCATACCTTAATTCTTCCTCTCTCTTGCTTATACTTTTTCTTCCTCAACTCTGGACTCTTCACCAGTTTAGCCTTGACACTAAACTCTCCTAACTCTAAGCATCTGAAAAATGATGTGTCTTTAAATGATCTGCTAAGGTCATGTCCTCCTACACCCCTGCATCAGTTCAACGGTTTGTGACAGACAATCTTTTTCTACAGGTTACCAATACTTCTAGAAATCTCTGATATTTCTGCACCCATGAGCCTTCAGCTGCCCAGTTCCTTAAAAAGACTACCCTGTGCAGCACCCTAATAGTTGGATGGGAGAATACTTACCTTTTGAATGAGCAACCTGGTCCTAGGCAAATTATCTAGTCACCACTTGATGTTATGTTTTATCAAGTGGATCCTGCACAATTTTGCCTTCCTAACTAAATTAACTGAAAAGTACTGTATAGGTTTCTTCTGTACTGATACCTTTACTGGCTGCTCTTCTGGGTCACCATAGCACGCAAACACATACTCTGTCATATGCAGGATATCTTCTATTGCTAATAAGAGTCTCTCTCTCTCTCTCTCTCTCCTCCTGAAATTCTTGTGTTGGACTTTTCCTTATATCCTACCATCCTGTTGATGTACCTGCTCCTGGCAACCACTCGTCATAAGAAAAAACATGTTTGTGATTTTTGATGAGACAGAAAACTAAATATTTTATTTGTTTGATTTTAATGACTATTCACATAAGTGATATCATTTTCAGGGAGCGCATCTTTCAGTTTTTTTGTCAGCTATAAACTCTCCCCAAACCCCATGTGTGTTACTTTTTATTTTTAAAGCATAATCTGTTTTTCCATAACACTGATTTACATTCTCTTACTGCCTGCAGACACCTACTGCCAAAATGAACATCTACTAGAATATGGTCGCAACAGAATGACCAGGAACCTTCTTCCTAAATTCTGATGTATAGAGTAAAATGGGCAAAAAAGGATTAAAATTATCTAAAAGGCTATTGATGAATTCAGAATGATGTCCTAAAGCAGTCACCCTTCTAGCAAATTAAACTGTAGCAACTTGAGGGAGAAAATATAACTATTGTCAAGTATATAGTATGTCACAATATGGCTACATTAATTTCTTCCTATTGCTAAGGTATGGTATTAAAAGCCATGTAAGCAGTCACTTTTTATTTGCATTTCAGCTAACAGGAACATTAAGTACAATATTCACCCATGATTTAATTTTACTACTTCATGGCAAAAATACCAGCATTAAATTAACACCTAAATAGTATATCTGGAAACACTCTTTCAATATATACACTTTTTTAGGGTTGCTTTAACTGTATTCGAGTTAACACTGAAAAGTTTGCTGTGTTCAACAAGCATTGACTTGAGCTTTTTTTATTGGCGCACTGTCACTGAAATGGCATACCTGCTTAAGCAGTGCAGGTGTATTTATTATGAATTTATGTTAGATTACTATCAGTCAGGCAAACGTTCTTTTTTCCCATCATGATGTCTCATTAGTAGCACAATAAATGGTAAACATCAGCTGAAGCATTTGATAATTAATCCTACCATTGATCATTGTTTATAAGCCCCTTACCCCAAAGGTAACAGAACGGAAGAAGGGTTTCATCATGCTGAAGAAGAACTGCAAAACTGTGGCTGATGTGTTATTTAAAGATTATGTGCAAACACAGCCAAAGTGTATATGGAGTTCAGATGCATAGAGCAAAGCCAAATGAGTGGATGTTGGAATATAATAATCAGTTATGTGTAAGTAAGATAATAACAAAATTTACATTTTGTTCCATCTATTAATAGATTAGTTTTAACGTAATATTAAATAGCAAATCTAGTGAACTTCATATCTAACAACTCATTCTGTCCTCCATTTTATTTATTTATGCAGCAAGAACCAGAAGGCAACGTCAAGGATTTTAAGGGATTCTTAAAAGTTCCCAAACAACCCTGACACCACTCCATTCAGCACTTTTCTCCTCGAATTCCCCAAATCCCAATACCATTGATTTTCTGTGTTAATGAGGTCCCCAGATAAGAGGCCCAAAGCCACAACATTGCTGGCACTGCACAGGCCCTAACCTTACTGACCCTCTCGCTCTGTCTTTGGAGGCATGTGGACCAAGAAGTCAAAGTAGTCTCCATTTAGTTGAAAATTGTTTAATCTATTAAGAAAGTTAATTAATACAAAAATACACTATTTCATTTTACAATTAAATTCTTGCATAAGGCCATAATAAAATAATACTATATAAGTAAGCATTTTATTTCTAATTGAAAGGAATTTCTTTACACCACCCCGACTCCTTTTTTCATTGGAGTTATTCATAGATTAATAGAATGGCTTCGTTATGTTTTATTACAGAAAGAGCTAGGGAACCAGCTTTAGTAACATGGCCTAAATGATTAAAAGGATATTTTTAAAGAATGAGCTAGACTGAGCTTTTCATTACGTGCTATGGCTGAGACTGAGAAAGTGAGGAACAGATAGAGAGAGAGGAAACTTATTTTCGTTAAGACATTTTATTGGACTATATAAATTATTCTAATCTGAATTATCATCTGGTCTATGTGGTAGTCAGCAAAAAGAATTATCAAGGATGTGCCTAGACTCCACCCATAATCTCTCCTTTTACATTATATTTACCCTTGGTCCCACCTATCTCTTTATTGTTACCGTATATGTCAGCTTGAATGTATGTATATATAATTTATTGTTGTTTTTGTGCATTTTGAGTTATTTTTCATGTTTTTATGTTATGTATAGTGGTTTCAGTTTTCATTTATTATTTGTGTTCTGTCTCTTTAAACGTGTCCCCATTCTCTGTGCTTTGTGGGCCCCAGCCCCTGGAGAAGGACCACCCTGATGTCAAATCTGTTGGGCCCTTTATCTGGCTATTTATTCCAGTCTGAAGTGAGACCCAACAGTATTATAGTTGTTTGGGGTCTTATTGTAAGTTTTAGTTTTTCACTGTATGTTCTGGCCTTTTCGATTTTCTTTCTGCTCTGTTTTTGTATTTCATTTTTGACATTTGTATTGGGTCTTATTTGCATAGGATTGCCTTCTACTCAACTTCTTTTGTGCCTCTTTTTACTACAATGAGCTTTGCCTTGTACTTCTCTATTTTTGTAAAATAAATAATTTATTTATAAACATTCTTTGTCTGTGCTATTTATATAAGCCAAAGGTTTATGGTTACCCTTCTCCATGTGGGATTTTTGGCCTGTGAGACATTTAAGATTTTTTTTGAAGCTAAAATCCCTTTTGGGCATGCAAAGCTTGAGGCAGGCCAATGGAGTGAGGCCTTTTACAGACAGGCAAAGGAGGTCTGACCTGGTTAATAAAACATTTTCTGAAGCATTTAAAGGCCATACCCCATTTTGATATGCCTGAGATTTAAACAAGGATAACAAGCAGCACAATTGCCAAACCTCCAAATGAAAAATGTAACCAAGGCATAAAGATTCCTTACTAACTAAAGATCCTATCCATAACTAGCTAAATAGTTCACAACAGACTTTAGGTTAAATCTAGAAACTTGGATGGCAACTGCTGTGTGCTAACATTTTTTATAATGATGGAGCGATGATGCCATATGACACAACCCCATGATGTCACATGCTACAAGTAAATGACTGGCAATGATGCATGTCATTAATATATACAAAAGAGGAATGATGTCACCAAAAAGACACAAAAAATAGAAACATCCATCCATTATCGAACCCGCTATATCCTAACTACAGGGTCATGGGGGTCTGCTGGAGCCAATCCCAGCCAACACAGGGCGCAAGGCAGGAAACAAACCCCAGGCAGGGTGCCAGCCCACCGCAGGGCACACACACACACCACACACACACTAGGGACAATTTAGTACCCGGAGGAAACCCACACAGACACGGGGAGAACATGCAAACTCCACGCAGGGAGGACCTGGGAAGCGAACCCGGATCTCCTAACTGTGAGGCAGCAGCGCTACACCCTGTGCCACCGTGCCGCCCAAAAATAGAAACAATATGAGAAATTAATTAATATAGAAAACAATTTACAAAAATCATTATTAACAAAAATTATGTCACATATTAGAATTAAAAGACATAGACCTTACTATACTGCGGTGGGTTGGCACCCTGCCCAGGATTGTTTCCTGCCTTGTGCCCTGTGTTGGCTGGGATTGGCTCCAGTAGACCCTCGTGACCCTGTGTTCGGATTCAGCGGGTTGGAAAATGGATGGATGGATGGACCTTACTATAAAAATAATTACATTTATTTAAAATAATTTTCAAAACAAACAAAAATGTGCAAACATTTTTCTTCAATAAGCAGTCCAAGGCAAAGAAATTCCTAATCAAAATAGAAAAAGCAAATCAATAACTAGAGTGGAGAGTCTTAAAACCAGAATAATCAAAACAAGGTCTTACAAAGATTAAGAAACACTACATGATCCAAGGATGACAGCCAAACAGCACAAGCTGGTAATCTAATGACTTGGCAGCCAAATACTAAGTATGAGTCTGTATTTTTGCGTATTACTGTATTCTTTTTTATTGATGTTTTTGTCATTTTTGAATATGTTTTCATTTTTTTTTTGTATTTAAGTTATCCCTGTAATTACGTACTGTTCTTTGGCAATTTAAATGAAGAGTAGAGAGTGCTTAGATCAGGAGATTATTACAAATGTCTGGAATTTTTTTTTTTTTTTTTTAAAGTGTTGTTATTTTTCTGCTCGGATTCTCTGGTTTTTCGGTATTTTGTGTCTTTGTACTAAATTACGTACTGGGACCTGTTTGTGTTGAGATTTGGAGTTCCAAAAACAGCAAAACTGGTATGAGACCTCTTACAAGGCAGGGCCTTAAATTAACCAGCCTGCCCAAGGAGACTGAACCAAATCCAGCAATCCTCAAAATAGCTAACTGCAGGCTTCTGGCTTAGCACACTATAAAAATAGGAAGCTGGCAAAATAATGAGAAATGTCCTAAAATATAGCCAAAAGAAGGATAACCTTAAACCTTCAACTTGTATGAACAGGGCAAACAGTGAATCTTTATAAATAAAGGAATTATTAGAAAAACAGGACAAGCAAAATGCTTAAAAGAGTGAAACAGGGATTAAAAGGAGCTGCCTAAAAGGAAATCTATAAACAAACAAGGCCAATTCACAAACCAAGACAGAAAATCCCTAAACTGAAGCAAGACATTCACAAAAACAAGTAAATCCAACAAAAATATTAATATTCAATAAATCTCCACACAAGCACAATGATCTCCCGATTTTAGTTTAGCTTGAAGATAGCCAGAGTGACAGCTAAGAAGGAGTGATGCCAGGGTGGCCCCACTTCTTGGGGCTCCACCCACAAAACACAGAGAATGGACATACAGTTAAATGGACAATACAAAATCATGAATATAATAGAAAATACATATAAATATGAAAAATAATAATTAAAAAATAATCATGAAAAATAAAATACACATTAATGCAGACCCTTAAATAACAGTTTGCTGTAAAACTCCTTTCTTACCTCTTTTTGCTCTTTTGGGAATTTTTGCTTGATTTTCTATTTTTTAAATTAATTTATTTATAAAGATTTTTGTTATCCCTTTTGCATATAATTCGAGGTTTACAGTCACCTTCCCTCTTGTAGGTCTTTCTTCATGTTTAATTCAGTTTTTCCCACTTCAGGCTTAGCCAAGCCGAAGCCAGAGGGTAGTAGTCCTGCTGGTCTGGTGTGATTCTTTTCTGGGCTGGCCAGTGAAGATTCTTGCTTGCTTTTGTGGCTGTAATTTGGAGGTCTTGGGCTCATTTTTCTATGCTTGAAACTCCATTCCATTATTGAACTGATGCCAAACCGAAATTTTTATAGGCCTTTTTAATACATTTATTTATTTGTAGGTGCCTTTCTAAACACTCAAGAACACCGAACAATAGACAAAACACAGATTATAAACAAAAGTTAAATACAAAAGTTAAAATCAGACAGAGCAATTGTAATTAAAGAGAAAAAGCAGTCTTAAACCAATGAGTTTTAAGTTTAAATTTGAAAAGTGAAAATGATTCAATATTTCTAAGCTCAGGTGGTAGTAAGTTCCAAAGCTGGGGAGCAGAGCAACTGAATGCTCTGCTCCCCATAGTGGTAAGACGGACGAAGGGGACAGTCAAGTGGATGGAGGAAGAAGATCTAAGGGTACGGGAGGGAATGGCAACATGGAGGAGGTCAGACAGATATGAAGGGGCAAGGTTGTAGATAGCCTTGAAACGTAGTAGGAGAACTTTGAATTGAATTTGGAACTGAACTGGAAGCCAATGAAACTGCTACAAAACAGGAGTGATATGGTGAATAGAGGGAGTTCTAGTAATGATGTGGGCAGCTGAATTCTGGACCATTTGAAGCTTATAAAGAGATTTGCGAGAAAGACCAAAGAAAAGGGAATTGCAATAATCCAGGCAAGAAGTGACAAGGCTATGAACAAGGATAGCAGTGGTGTGGGGAGCAAGGGAGGGGCAAATACGATTAATGTTACGTAAGTGGAAATATGCAGACCTGGAGATGTTATTGATGTGGGACTGAAAGGATAAAGTACTATCAAGGATGACACCCAGACTCTTAACCTGTGGGGAAGGGGAGACAGAGGAATTATCAATAACAAATGAAAAATGATCAGATTTGGATAATGTTGATTTTGTACCAATGAGGAGAACCTAAGTTTTGTTACTATTTAATTTAAGAAAATTTGAAGAAAACCAGGATTTGATTTCTGCAATGTAATCAGTAAGTGAGGAGGGTGGAAAGGAAGCAGTAGGTTTGCTAGTGAGATAGAGCTGGGTGTCATCAGCATAACAGTGGAAGCTAATGTTATATCTCTCTATACTAGGGGGCTCCGCCCCCTGCTCGCTTCGCTCGCCAACCCCTGGCATTGGGGCATGAGAAAGAGTGAGATGTATGAATGAGATATAGAATAGTGTGGAGGTGTGGATGATGCATATAGAAAGCAAAAAATACAGTGTTTGGCACAGAGTAATGGTTTATTGGAATATTTCTTTGTACACAACATTAGTAGTAAAGATGGTGTCCTGTCCTTGAATGAGTCTTCCTTGGCATGGAGCATTTATAAGTTTAACTTTAACGTCAGATGAACGTCGAACACGTGAGAAGGCAACATTAGGTTGTCCATGTCCAAAAACGGGCTCAGAGAGGTAGATGCCAACCTTGTCCATGGTTTGTCCTTGTGATTTGTTGATGGTCATGGCAAATGCAGGTTTAATGGGGAACTGTCGGCGTTTCAATGTAAAAGGTAATTCTAGGTCAGAACTCGTAAGGTCAATTCTAGGAATGAGAACAGTATTGTTAGTATGTGATCCTGTAAGAACTGTTGCTTGAATAACATTGTGTGTCATGGTGTTGACGACTAAACGTGTGCCATTGCATAAATCCTGTTTAGTGTTAAGGTTTCTTAATAGCATGATTATTGTTCCGTTTTTAAGGCTAAGATTGTGTTGTGGTAATCCGGCCGGGTTAATAGTGTTCAAATATTGTAAGGGGAAATTCAGATGTTTATTGTCGTCATCAGAGTCAACTTTGTCAGAGCTTAGAAAGAGCCGTGCCTCTCCAGGAAGTAATGAAATGACCTGGTTATTAATGTGATCAACATTAATATTTTTTGGACATAATATAGTGCGTTGTGTTAACCCCTTAACCGCCCTCTGCCGGATATATCCGGCACCGTTGTTTTATTGCTAACGCCATACTGCCGGAATTATCCGGCACATTTGCCTGTGGTTATATGAATGCCTGGCAAGTAGTATAACTGACGGTTTGGCGTGGGTATTATTACTACGTTGTATTTCGACAAGTCTGTGGTTGTTTTGGCCGGTCATGTGACGTGATTCGCATGTAACAGCTGTGAATATGGCGAAACGTAAACTGACTTCAAGTGAGGCTTTGCAGGCGATTTTGGACAGTTCTGATCATGATTGTAGCAGTTCTGAAGAAGATTTTAGCGACAGTGATGAGCAGCAACGTGCGCTGCATGATACTGTGAATGAAGACGCATCGGATGACGGCGCTGAGTGGGTGTATCCCCAGCATCTCAGCTGGGCTGCTGCCCGTGGTGAACTACCTTTTCTGCATTCGTTTGAGGGAACGTGTGGCTTTATTGTTGATGTAAACAATTACACTGCTGAGCAGTTTTATGAGCTGTTTGTGTCACCTGATTTGATCAGACATTTTGTTCATCAGACAAATCTGTATGCAGCACAGTTTATTGAGAAAAATCCCAATTTACCTCCACATTCCCGTGTTCGTGCTTGGTTTGACACTGATGAAAACGAAATGAAAAAATTCATTGGGATTTTGATGTTGATGGGAATAATCAGAAAACCAGATATTGAGATGTACTGGTCTACAGATCCTATGTATGCAACACCTATTTTTGCAGCTGTCATGACACGTAACCGATTCTCTTTGCTGCTGAAATTCTTTCATTTGAATGACAACAGAAACGAGCCAGATAAGAAAGATCCAAACCGCGACTACTTGTTCAAGCTACATCCTTTGATTGATCATTTATTTGAAGCATTTCAGTTGCCCTACATGCCAGGACCGTCAGTTGCAGTTGATGAAAGTTTATTGTCGTGGAAGGGCCGCTTACAGTTTCGACAGTATCTACCATTGAAAAGGGCACGGTTTGGTATCAAGATGTTTTGCTTAGCTGAGAATTCAGGTTACATTTATAGATTTCGTGTATACACTGGCAAAGAGGATCCTATGAGTAGTATTTCAGCAGTGTTGCCAGATGAATGTAAGGACTTTGGACTTTCAGAAAAACGCTGTCATGTCTGTTCAAAGAAGGGTCAGCGTAGAGACGTCAAGACCTTCTGCTCAAAGTGTCCCAGCAATCCAGGACTTTGTGCAGTTCCCTGCTTTGGCCTGTGGCACAGCAAACTCAAATACTGGGAATGAAACTATGATTGACTGAACTACTTTTGACTTTTGAATTACTTTTGACTGTTCCGTTTTTGTAGTTGACAATAAATCCAGAAGCCTGAGAAAAGGTACATTTTGTGTTTTATTATGTGTTTGCCCATTTCTAGAACTTGCACAACATTTAGTGGTCAATACTGCTTGAATAAATGTAAAAAATGTAAAAAAAATGTAAAAAAGTAAAAAAAACGAAAATTGTTCAGATTTCGCCTGGCGTGGGGAATATTTAGGGAGTTGGTGGTTAAAGGGTTAAAAGGGGTATTTGGTCCAATGAGATTGCTGTTCCAAATATCTCTGTAACTAAGTCGTCGCAGATAAAGGATTGGGGAATTGTAATAATATCTGGGTAAAGTCCATCTGTATTGATGAGTGTACCATTTCCCAGTTGTAATAGCCAATTGTTATATTCTGGATCTGGACATCGCATGTTTTGTACTAACTGTATTGTTTGAAAGCAATGCCAATTGTCTGCGTATTTGAAGGTGGACTGAACAATAGCTGAGCGCATGGCATGTGGAACAATAGCCAAGTATTGTCTAAAATCACCTCCTAATAAAAGTACTTTTCCTGCAAAGGGAATATTATTATTCATCAACGTTTGTAGAAGTTTATCAATGGTGTTGAGTAAGTGACTGGATGCCATTGTACATTCATCAATAATTAACAGTTTCGCAAGACGGATGTCATATTTGTCCACATATGTGAAAGCAGTATGGGCCATTGCCTTTTGGTGGCCTGATATGTACTCCGGTAGATGCAAAAGCAAATGAACTATTGTAGGATCTAATGCAGTTCATAAAGTTTTTACTTTCAGGCACATCGTTAGTTAGAAGCTTCTGTAGATATTCAGGATATGAATGTAAAGGAGGCAGTCTAATCTGACCCTTTTGACAACAACGTGTAAATTCATTATTTGTATTGCCAGTTGTTTCTTCAGGGAAGTTAAGTGAATGACAATGATTGCAAATGACATTCATTAATCCCAATGAATTTTCCTCAATAGTGCACTCATTATTGAACGCGTTGTCAGCCAAGTGGCGCAAGCGTTTAGCAGGTGTCTGGCGTTGATGTCCGCGACGGGCAGGTTTTGCTTGTGGCGTTTGAGAGGCGCGTTGTTGCATGTCCAGTATTTGGGACGCGCTATTTTGGAGGTGTAATCGATTCGCCTGTGCTGTGCGAAAAGTCCGTTTCAGTCTACGTCGTGCATTGTTTGTATCAAGCCTTGTCCGTTTTTGTATGTTGGTCAGTTGAGCTTTCTGTTTTTGGAGCCTTGCTTGCTTGTTTTCTGGCAGTTCATATGCGCGTTGTAGACGTCTGAGTTCATTTATGCTGTCTCTTCGCTCCAGTTTTTGTATGTCTGAGACGCGAGGTCTTTCGGTTTGAACTCGTGCCTGTTTCGATGCAGCACTTTGAGACGCGCGCTGTATGCGTCTACGTTCACTGTGTCTGTCCATTTGGGCACGTCTCTGTAACGGGGTTAGTTGAGCTTTGCGTTTTTGGAGCCGAGGCATTTTTTCTCCCGGAGTTTCAGAAGCGCGTTGTATGCGCCGCCGTGTATTTTGTTGTTTCATGCGGGTTCGTGTGTTTGGTCCCGTTATCCGAGCCGAATCGTTTTGTACCCGTGAGCGTGTATTCATGACTTGTTTGTTCCTCAGCGTGGGAAATATGGATAAGTAATAAGGAGGATCGCACTCACTGTTAATATGGAGCCTTTTCTGCAGTTGAACGGTTAATAGTGGTTTATTGTAAGGAGATCCACCTATGCTGCATAGTGTGAAGGTGTTGAGATGACATATGTTTAATATGGACGGTTCCTTTAGAAATGTGGCTTTGGGTGTGTTTGTGTGCCAGGGGCTTGTTGAATCGTCCTCTTTGTGTGTGTCCCGTCCGGTGGTTGTAGGGGGGGTGGGTGCTTGCAGGTGGGCGCGAGCGGCTTCTTTTTTTTTGTGTGCTACTTTCGTGTGCAATGGGTTTCGTGCGGCGCTGTGTGCGTCGCCTGCGTTTGACCCCTTTTTTCTGTGCTGACTCCTTTTTTCTGTGGTCTTGGCGCCTCATTTCTTTGACTCCTTTTTTCTGTGCTCACTCCTTTTTTCTGTGGTCGTGGCCGCCTCTAGCGGCACCTCATTTCTTGGTGCGCCGACTCCTTTTTTCTGTGCTCACTCCTTTTTTCTGTGGTCGCGGCCGCCTCTCGCGGCACCTCATTTCTTGGGGCGCCTGCGCAGTACGTCTTTTTGCGGCTACGGCCCATGGCCGGATGTCCCTGCGTCCATCCGGTTTAGCATTTTCGGTTAGTAATATGGATATAAAAGGAAATCCTGGAATGGAAAGAAAATGCAAGGCTACGATACATGACAATCTTGAAAGACATTTAAAAGATCCATGAGACCAAGGAGACTTGCCACGGTGCGTCTCGCGGGGACAGTAAACATGAGACTTGGTGCCAAGAGATTGTCCCAGGGCAGTAGCAAAAAGGACAGCGGCTGTACAGGCTTTAAAGAGATCGAAGGGCAGCGCGACAGCAGCTATAATCCCAACCCCCCCATACCCCCACCCCCCGAGGGCGAGCAGCTTTATACATCCTGCAAGAAAGAATTCAAACACGTCTGCGGCCAGTAATAAAAGACAGGTATTGCTTTAACAATGTCACACGAGACCAGGCAGCGAGCCATCATTTAAAATAAGTCAACAGACCTCTAAGGTAGCAGTTGTTAGATTGCTTTTGGAAGGCAAGCATCATGTGCTCCGAGCTCTTAAAACAACGACATGCAACAGGCAGAAGAGGCAGCTAGCAAGCAGCAAATGATCCAAAGGCATATCCATAGCGTACGTTCAGCCGCAACACCCTTCACAACGCGAGCAGTATTATACGTCTGTGAAGAAAGAGATGTAACCAGGCACCTGGCCGAAAATAAAGGACAAGTATTGTTTTTACAAAAGTTTTTAAAGTAAAAGTGAAAATAATGCATATGTAACAATTCACAAGAAAATAACAATCTCTTTAAATTGTAGATTGCCTGCCTAAAGTAAAGTCATCCCTGATGAATGGGGACGTGGGAATGAGGGATCCTTTCATCGGATTAGCGCTATTTCAGATGTGGAATGGCAAAATGGGGGAGGCAGCTTGATGAATGAGGTCTCCAGGACTTAAAACAAATCCAAATCATATTATGTGAAATCATCTAATGTGAAATTCTACTCCGTACTTCTAGAATTTTTATTTTTATATTGTATTGAGGATTTATTCTGTTCTATGTATTGTACTGTACGGCTCAGAATTAAAAGACAATGAGTAAAATGACAAAGTTGAACTTCATAAAGAGGTTTACAAACGTTGACGCTAAACACATGCAGAGCAGGTTAGAGACTATGAAACCAGTGAAATTAGAAAGGCTCAAAAAAAAAAACAAAAAAAAAACGGTGCTATACATATTTGGAGAAAGTTAAAGGATATGAAAGTAGGAAAATTAGAAAATATAAAAAAAGAAAGTAAAGATCACAGTAGCGCAAACAAACAAACTGCCTCGTTTAACTATGCACCAGTCTAACTTTGGTTTTGCACAATAATTATTACACTATTGCACCTTAACACTTAATTCTACTTTATTCACATAATTTTACTTATTTATTATGTTCTACTATACTTTTATCTTTCAATCTATGACTTTTTGTAAATCTAACTGATATTCTTCTAACTTTGCACAGTTTTTGATAAGCGGATCAGGATACATTTCACTGCGTGTTGTCCTGTATAACTATGCATGTGACAAATAAAGAATCTTGAGAATTTCAAAAACGGAGTTAACCGCACATGCATTTATTGGTTACTTTGTTAGTGTATATATATTTATCTGTCTGCTTATTTAAAAAGCTAAATTTACCCCAGGAGTCAAAAACGTTCTTTCTAGCCCTTGTACAAAAACCTAGACAAAAGCTGGGGTATCACCTTGGTAACCCCATGTACTTTTGGAACTGTGAGAGGAAAATACCACGACTTTACAGACAGGAGTCCAATGCAGAAATCTACTTACTTTTTTACTTTGTAAAAAAAAATTATTAATTGCCTATGATATAGATCGTTTTGTCTGTGCTGAAATTCCAAACAGAGAAACCTGTCCTGACCTCATTAAAAAGATTCAGCATATTGGGACTCACAAGATTACAAATATTGTTTTTACAGAAGTTCTGAAATAAAAGTGAAACTAATGAAATAGCAACAATTCAAAGAAAAAAAAATCTTAAAAGTGTGTATCCGGAAAACCAAATATGGGGGTTGGCGAGCGAAGCGAGCAGGGGGCAAAGCCCCCTAGTTTACGAAAGATATAACCAAGGGGAAGGAGGTAAATAATGAAAAGGGGGGGGGCCCAGGACAGAGCCCTGGGGCACACCTGAAGTGACAGTGGTGGGTTGAGATGTGAAAGTTTTAAGCTGAACAAACCGAGTGCGGCCTGAGAGGTAGGATCTTAACCAATCTAGTCGAGAGTGGGTAATGCCAATCGAAGATAATCTGTTGAGAAGAGTAGTGACAAATAGTGTCAAAGGCTGCACTCAGATCAAGGAGGATGAGAATAGTAATTAAACCAGAATCAGCTGCCATAATTTTTATAAGTGCCGTTTCTGTACTGTGGAGGGGATGAAAACCAGACTGGAACTGTTCATACAGATTATTTTGAGATAAATGAGAATGAAGTTGAATAACCACTATTTTTTCAAGAATTTTGGAAATGAAGGGTAGATTAGAAATAGGACAAAAATTACAGAAATTAATTACAGGTTTCTTCAGTATTGGGGTTATTGCAGCAGTTTTAAAAGATGAAGGAACAGTACCAGTAGTGAGAGAGGAGTGGATTATAGCAGAAATAAGAGGGACCAGAGAGGGGAGGCAGGCTTTAACCAGAACTGTAGGGAGGGGGTTCAGTTGACAGGTGGATGGCTTAGACCAGGGGTGTCAAACTCCAGGCCTGGAGGGCCACAGTGGCTGCAAGTTTTCATTCTGACCCTTTTCCTAATCAGTGACCAGTTTTCACTGCTAATTAACTCATTTTCCCTTCATTTGAATAGCCCTGTTTTTAAGGATTCAGTCCTCTGAATTGATTTGTTTCTTCATTAAATGGCAGCCAAACAAAAATGAGACGTGGCACGAGCCAACAGATGAGCAGCTAAATTAGGATTTCAAACTCCAACGTATTTCACTCCAACCAATCTATTAATGAGAAGCTGATTCTTGCTGTTAATTAAGCCCGTTATTTAATTTTGTGGCCTGTTGCTGCTATCCTTCTGCCACAGCAGACATTTCCAAAACTGTTGATTTTCTGTTCGTCAAAATGTTTTGGTGACTTGATAGATCAACCTTACCAAGACCTTCACTTTTCTTTATTTTCAGAAACTGTGTGAACAGGCACAGGTGAGCTGGTCATGTGGCGGCTCGTTGTGTCTCATTATTGTTTGGCTGCTAATTAAAAAAAGAGACAACTAAGGGGCTTGAATCAAGTTAATTAAAACTAAAGCAAAAGAAGTTAATTAGCATTAAAATCTAGTCACTAATGAAGAAGATGGTTAGAATGAAAACCTGCAGCCACTGCGGCCCTCCAGGCCTGGAGTTCGACACCCGTGGCTTAGACTTACAGACAAGATCTGAAATTTCTGAGAAAGTAGGAAGCTGAAAAGAGGAAAATGAGTGAGTTGGTGGGTGAAATTCAAATGAAGTACTGGAGGATTCTGTACCGAGAGACTGATGAATCTTCTGGATTTTTTCATTAAAAAAGGACATAAGGGAATTGCAAAAATCAGTTGAGTAAAGGTGAGAAGGTAAAGAATCCAGGGGTTGTGTGATACTGTTAAGTAGTGAAAACAATAACTTGGTGTTTCCTTCATTGGAGGAAATAATGAGAGTATAATAGTTAGATTTAGTTTGGGCAATACAGTCCTTGTAATAAAGTATTTGGTTTTTGTAAATCTCTTTGTGAACAAAGAGTCCAGTTTTTTTACATAACCGTTCAAGTTGCCGGCCTTTGGCTTTCAAAAGCCGAAGTTCAGGCGTGAACCAAGGAGCAGAAAAGGAGAAAGAAACAGATTTAGCTTTTAATGGAGCGACAGAGTTAAGAATACCATTAAGTCCAGTGTTATAGTGTGAGATAAATTATGAATCTCCATAAAGGAATCAATACTAGAGGAAAGAGAGTCTAAGTTAATATTCTTAATATTACGGAAAGACATGAGACGGGAAAGCTTAGTGTTGGAAAGTGCAAGTTTAACATTGAATGAATAAAGAAAATGATCAGTTATGGGGAGTTCATCTGCAGTACAATCAAGCGGGGTAACTCCAGAACAGCAAATCAAGTCCAAGATATGTCCTTTGGAATGAGTGGGAACATCAGTATGCTGCTGGAATCCAAAACTCTCAAGGCAGGATGTAAAGTCTCTAGTAATATAGGGCCATTGATATTGTACTTTCTCCGGTCCTGTTCAGCCTATATACATCGGACTTCCAATACAACTCGGAGTCCTGCCATGTGCAAAAGTTCGCTGACGACACTGCTATCGTGGGCTGTATCAGGAATGGGCTGGAGGAGGAGTATAGGGACCTAATCAATGACTTTGTTAAATGGTCTGACTCAAACCACCTACACCTGAACACCAGCAAAACCAAGGAGCTGGTGGTGGATTTTAGGAGGCCCAGACCCCTCATAGACCCAGTGATCATCAAAGGTGACTGTGTGCAGATGGTGCAGACCTATAAATATCTGGGAGTGCAGCTGGATGATAAATTAGACTGGACTGCCAATACTGATGCGCTGTGCAAGAAAGGACAAAGCCGGTTATACTTCCTTAGAAGGCTGGCTTCCTTCAACATCTGCAATAAGATGCTGCAGATGTTCTATCAAACAGTTGTGGCGAGCGCCCTCTTCTACGCAGTGGTGTGCTGGGGAGGCAGCATTAAGAGGAAAGACGCCTCACGCCTGGACAAACTGGTGAGGAAGGCAGACTCTATTGTTGGCATGCAGCTGGACAGTTTAACATCTGTGGCAGAGCGAAGGGCGCTCAGCAGGCTCCTATCAATTATGGAGAATCCACTGCATTCACTAAATAATGTCATCTCCAGACAGAAGAGCAGCTTCAGCGACAGACTGCTGTCACTGTCCTGCTCCACAGACAGATTGAGGAGATCGTTCCTCCCCCAAACTATGCGACTCTTTAATTCCACCAGGGGGGGTAAACGTTAATATTTAACATTATACATAGTTATTGTCTTTTTTTTCACCTGTATTATTATCATTCTTTAATTTAATATTATTTATTGTATCAGTATGCTGCTGCTGAAGAATGTGAATTTCCCATTGGGATTAATAAAGTATCTATCTATCTATCTATCTATCTATCTATCTATCTATCTATCTATCTATCTATCTATCTATCTATCTATCTATCTATATGTATATTGAAATCCCCCAGATGTATTATGTTTGATGAAACAGTAGATAAGTGTGTAAGGAAAACAGCAAAGTCGTTCAGAAAGTCATTAATTGGCTTAGGGGCCAGTAAACAGTTGCAATAATAGTAGGAATAGGTCCATTTAATTGACATACAAGAGATTCAAAAGAACTGAAGGCAGGAACAAAAACAGCAAGACTTTCCATTTCTCACGATACTTTAACGCGAGACCTCCTTCCTGGCCAGAGCCACGAGATTGAGAGATGTAAACAAACCCCAGGGGAGTGGATTCGTTAAGTTGGGGTTATTGCCATATCTCAGTTGGACAGAAAAAGTCAAACTTACAATCAGTGAGGCCCCTTGCTCGTGAGTGAGCGGATGTTCAGCAGACCAAAGTTAACAATAGCGTTATCGCATTTAACAACGGTGTTAACCGACCGGGCTAGGCTGGCTAACACACTGTGGTCAGCGACTCTGCCTAAATTACGTGGAGGACGTCGAGAACTGGACCAGATGGAGTTTATTATTTCCGAACTGTCAGCTTGGATACTCCGGTGGGACCGGCGGTGGATGTATCTCCGACGGGGGAGGAATACGATGTCTGGGTGGAGATATAGGCCAGTGAGCGGAGGCTCGGACAGGTGAATGCGGAGTCGGAGTAGCTCAGCAGCCGAGTACTGAAGCAGACCCATTGCAGGTTGGATAGCGAGCGACAGGAGGGACCAAACAAACACGAACCAAATAAATATCCTACCGGTCCACATGTTAAGTGAAGGTGCAGACAACTCGGATGTCCAGAGAACAAAGCCAGGTAAGTCTCAAGGCAGGGACAGGCTGAAAAATAGTCCATACACAGCCAAATCAGCAGTCAAGATAGAAATCAGTCTAGCTTTAAATGATTAAAAAATAAAACTCAACGAATAAATCTGTCCGAAATTAAAACTGCTGTTTAGACCATTAGATTGTAAGTTAATTGTAGAAAAGTTAAAAAAGAAAAAAAGTTAAAAAGTTACCAGAGAGCAGCGGCGACCAGCCACGCCAGCGTTTGTCACAACTTTTACATTAATAGCCTAGAGGGAAAAGGGGCTGAAGTAAAATTACAAACATTAGAATAAATGAAAAAAGAGAGCAATCATAGGAATACAGAATACAAAATTTACAAAAAAATAAAATAAAGACAAAATCAGTGTGTCACTACAAATTGCACAAGTTTCCTAGTGTTTAATACATTTATGTTCTATTAGTTACTGCCTTGTATTTCTTCCTCTGTCATTTTTCTTGGATACAGTTACATGTTTCGCCTTGTTGTGTGTTTTTAAAAATGTACACTTGTAAAGGAAGCAAAGGTAGTAAGAAGGCCACTTATATAAGAAAGGGCCACTATAAGTGCAGATCAGGGTCAGGAAAGAATCAAGAATTAAAAGTATTTTAATTGTGCTAATGTTTCCCAAGCCACTAGAAACTAATACATGGTTGTTTTGGAAAGCTATTGGTAGAACAGCTAGATGGGTTTACCCTAGTTAGAAATGTTTAAAACATAAAGTTCCAAGCTTCATAAAATTGCCCTAAATGAGAGAGAAACCATAAAAATCCTGCCTTGTGCAGACAATCCAGACTGTAATTTAATAAACTGAAGGTACTTTAACAAAACTAGAAAAAATATAACAAACTGCTTAAAAGAGCAACAAAGAATGTGCCTAAAAAGTCAATCCAAAGTGAATGAGTCTCAACTCCTAAATTCCAAAGGCAAATTCACTAAACAAACATGAAAATCCAGAAATGACAATATTCACCTTACACTCCAACTCAAACTCAGTGTTCCACTGTTGGGTCTCAGTTCTGACTGAGACTATAAAGCCAGGAGGACCCAGCAGCAATGACATCAATGTGGCCGTGCCTCCTGGGGCTCCACGCACAAAGCATGTGACATGGCAGCATATTTAAAGTTACAGTGCAATATTAACAAATTATAAACAAAGCTAACAGAAATAATATAAAAATAATATTTTGAACATAACAAAAACAACAATAAAAAGGAAAGAGAGTACAAGCCACGGAATAAACCCTGGCTGTAAGATAACACCAATAGGGAGAGTTGGACACATATAGCACCAGAGCAATAAAATGACCACTGGTTGACCTGGAAGAATTTACTAGTGGTTACACAAAACATACAGTATAGTGAGCTCAGGCTTAAAAGCCCCTTATGGTCTGCGGCCCAGTGAGCTAGTAGTTGGGCTGTACTTGAAGGTGCAATTTGAAGGCCAGTAGAAAAGTAAAAAAAAGTTAGCCAGGAATCCTTTCCTATCTGCTCATTCATATCTACATCCTAACTATGACAATGCATTGCCTGTCAAGCATAATATGGCAGGGCTTCTCTCTCCAGTGTTTTGGCCTTGCTTGGTTTCTCTGCAGGGGGTCTTTTAATTTGTGGTCAGGCTACTGCAAAATACATATTAAGACTTCATGCTACAGTATATGAAAGATATTAGTTGTCAAAAAGATTGTGACAGAATTTTCCTCACTCTTATGCCCTTACAACTACAGCCCCTTTGTGGACAACATCATGAACAAGAGGTGAAAACTAAGCAGTGCTTACATTAGTGAGAATAGATGACAGCAAAGTTAAGCAGAAGGTCAAAATAGGTTGAAGAGAGCCAAGATCACAAAGTGGGAAGGTAGTGAATAAACCAACATGGTAATCACACAACTGCTTTTATTTCTATTTTTAACATTTTTCAATTTAAATGGCCACATAGTAGTTTTCTGAACACAGCTAGGATATTGGTTTATGTTCAGATATATGTAGTGCAATGCATTGTACCATCAATGTTCTGAAACTGTTTTTTTCCATTGTAGGCTTGTGGGGGAACTGGCGTTTGTCCTAGCAGCACTGGGTACAAGGCACTTTTCAACCCTGGATGTCAATTGCATGGTAAACTCTTGCAGACACCCACTCACAATCAGTGATACCAGTTCAATGAATTCACCCTTCATGTATATCTTATGCACAAGGAATACCCAGAGAAATCCTAAACAAACATCACATGAATGTCCAGATGTCACACATGCAATTAACCAACAAGGCACTGAACCCAGGTCCCTTGAGTGGTGTGGCAGTAGTATTAACCATTACAATACTGTGCCACACTTAGTGAAATGTTACACTAGGGAAAAAGTCTCTCAAGCTGGTTAGAATATTGTATGATTTTTAATAAGGTTTTAAATATTTCTAACAGCTATCTTATTAAATTTCTAATTAGATATTTACAGTACATTGTACTGAAAGTTTCTTGTTATTCAGCAACAACTTTTAAATTAGGCAGAAGATATAAAACTAATCATAGTTCCAAAAAATACATATACAAATGTTTTTTCCTGGGGTCAGATTAATTTTGTTTTCTGTTTCCTGGATAATGAGCAAAATAATAATTGATATGAATATAAGTCAGTCTAAAAATTAATTCATTTATTCTTTATTTCATTAATTTTAAAATCTTGCTTATCCCCATATCTAAGATCCAAAATAATAAATAAAAAAAACAATAAAGGGGCAGCACAGTAGTTGGCGCTGCTGCTTCACAGTTCCAGAATCCGGGGTTTGAATGCAGGTATGTACACTGTCTGTGTGGAGCTTACATGTTCCCTTTATGTCCTTTTGATTATTATTATAGGTATTCCAGATTTCCATCTTCGGTTGAAAGATTGCTATAAAATGGACACATATTAGTAAATATGGGTGTAAGTGTGTCCTGTGGTAGATTTTTATCCAGCCCTATGCCCTCAGAATAGGTTCAGACCCCTGCAACCCTGAATTGTAATAATTAGGTTCACAATTGAATGAATGGACAGATAAGCAAGTGAAATGAAATATTTAAGTAAATGAATGATTTTGTTCTATTGTGAAATGTTTCTAAATGTTTTTTCAGTCTTCTTCATTCTACTTATGTTAAATTATAGTTCTGCCATACCCTCTGGTACTTACATTTATTTAGTCAATAAAAATTTTAAGAAGAAAAAAATGACTCATCGTGACAATTTTGAAAATTACACTAATTCCAGAAAGAACCCCTGAGAGGCTATTTTTACTACTGCATCGATTAGATACAGAAAACCCACTGGGAGCAACTGTTTAGGTCCTTCAGTGATTCAAACAGAGGTCTCTGTGATTGCAGGGTGGCATGGATTTGTACTACTGGCTTTCAAGTCTCAGTACATGTTCAAATTGTAGGCTTCTATGGCAATTCTGAATTGCTTTGAATCTCCTTTAGTGGGGAAAAATCAGAAAGGTATTAGCTGACATGCAGTAGTGAAACAATAATGTGTAGAAAACTCTTTTTTTGTTCTCAGCTATACTGAAGTTCTTTAAATAATTTAAAAAATGCAAATTAAAAAATCCCACAACATGAAATTAGAATAGCAATAAAGCAGAGGTTAATTGCTGGAAATTCAAGCCAAACAACATATTTACACAAATATTCTTTACATTTTGCACTTTAATAAGTATTTGCACTTTCTTTGCAGAATTAGCATCTATGTACTTGATATCAAAGATTCTTTTTGTGGAGCTTACTCCATGATACAGTGACTTCATAAGGTATGTAGACACATTCACTTTTTAAACATTTTGTTTTGTTACAGTCCTGTGCTTAAATAGTCTAAAATAATTTTTCTCTCATCAAGCAACACTTAGTACCCCAGAATGACTACACAAACATGATTTTCGAATTTTTTGCAAATGTATTAAAAATTTAAAACTGAAATGTCACATTGATACAAGTATTCAGACCATTTACTTTGGCATCTGATGCTTGGCTCAAATGCAACTCATTCTATCGATCGTCGTTGGGATGATTCTATACTTTGTTTAGAGTTGATTGCATATGATTAGGTAAGGCACACACCTGTCTATATAAAGTCCCACAGATTACCATGTGTAGTGGAGTGCAAACCAAGTCATGTGGTTGAAGGAAATGCTTTTAGAGCTTAGAGACAGGATTATGTTGAGGCATGGACTCGTTGTAAATACTACAATAAATTTCTGCAGCATTGCTGGTTCCTTAGACCAGACTCTTTTTCTTCTTCCTTCGGCTACTCCATTAAGTGTTGCCACAGCGGATCATCTTTTTCCATATCCTCTTGTCCTCGGCATCTTACTCTGTTACACCCACCATCTACATGTCTTCTCTCACCACATCCATAAACCTCCTCTTAGACCATGCTCTTTTCATTTTACCTGGCAGTTCCATTGTTAGCATCCTTTTTCCCAATACAGTCTATCAAGTATTTCTCATCTGCACATGTCCAAACCAATGCAACCTCTCCTCTCTGACTTTGTCTCCCAACCGTCCAACTTGAGCTGACCCTTTAATGTACTCATTTTCTAATCCTATCTATCCTTGGCACACTCAGTGCAAATCTTAACATCTTTATCTCTGCCACCTCCAGCTCTGTCTCTTGTGTTTTGGTCAGTGCCACCATCTCCAACCCTTATTATAACATAGCTGGTTTCACTACTGTCCTGTAGACCTTGCCTTTTACTCTTGCTGATACTCACCTGTCACAAATCACTCCTGACACTCTTCTCCAACCACTCCACCCTGCCTGCACTCTCTTCTTCACCACTCTTCCACACTCCCCGTTACTCTGTACAGTTGATTTTCTCATCCATCACACACCCAACTTCAATTTCCATCTTCATAATCATCATTCTGTCTGACACTCTTTTTACCTCCAAAACACTCTTGGCATACTGTTCCTTCAGAATAACCTCTACTCCATTTCTCCTCCTATCCACACCATGATAGAACAATTTGAATCCACCTGGCCTTACTCCCCTTCCATTTAGTCTCTTGCACGCACAATATAAACCTTCTCTCCATCATATCTGCTAACTCTCTCCCCTTACCAGTTATACTGCCAACATTCAAAGCTCCTACCCTCAGTTCCACTCTCTTTACCTTCTTCTTCTCCTTCTGTGTCTGGACACGCCTTTCCCCTCTTCTTCTCCTTCTTTGGCCAACAGTAGCCTAATTTCTGCCAGCATCCTGTTGGCTAACAGTACTGGTGGTGGCCATTGTTAACCTGGGCCCCGACCGATCCGGTATGGAAATCTGTATTGTTGTCCACATATTAATCTGATAAAATTTTACACCAGATTCCCTTTGTGATGTAACCCTCCCCTTTTATCCAGGCTTGGGACCGGCACGAAGAAACACACTGGTTTATGCATCCCTTGTGGCTGAGTTGGTTCCTTAGACCACAGTGGCCTTCATAATTGTTAAATGGAAGAGGTTTGGAACAACCATGACTCAGCCAAGAGATGGCTGCCCTGCCAAACTGAGGAACTGGGAGAGAAGGTAAAAGAGGTGAACAAGAACCTGATGGTCACTGTGGCTGAGTTCCAGATAGCTTATGTAGAGATAGGAAAAACTTCCAGAAGGAGAACCACCACAGCAAAATTCCAACAATCTGGACTTTATCACAGACTGGCCGAACAAAAACCTCTCCTCAGTAAAAGACACATGAAAGCAGCTAAGGGACTCAAACTGTGAAAAACAAAATCCTCTGGTCTGATGAAATCAAGATTTAACACCCTGTCTGAAGGAAATCAGGCAGCGCTCATTACCTGTGCAATACCATTCCAATGGTAAAGGATAGTGGTGGCAGCATCATGCTATGTGTGGATAGCGCTGTGAGTACTGAGAAAAGCGCTATATAAATGTAATGAATTATTATTATTATTATTATTATGGGACTGTTTTTCAGTGGCAGGTTCTGGGAGACTAGACAGTGGTAAAGTAAAGGTACATGGAGCAAAGTGCAGAGATCTCCTTAATGAAAACCTACTCCTCAGTGCTCTGGACCTCAATCTGGGCTGAAGGTCCAACTTCCAGCAGGAAAATTACCCTTACTGCAAAGGGAAAACAACACAGGAGTGGCCTAGGGTCAACTTTGTGAATGTCCAAGACTTGCTCACCCAGAGCCTGTGCCTGAACCCAGTGTGCAACTCAAACTTAATATAAAATGTATTAGTGATGATGTATTGTTGGGCAGGCACGTAAGTAAGAATTTCAAAGTGCTCAGCACACATGACGATAAACTGTTATTTGAACTTGATCTCAAAGCTCAGATACTCCAATCAAGATGTCAAAGAAAATGAATGGTACTACGCCATACCTCTTCAGCAGGTTGAAGAGACATGGTGCATACTATAGAAATGCATTACTGTACAACAGAAATCTTGTCAAACCTTTCCAATTTGTTCCACTCTGAATATATATTAATACCATCAGTGTTGTAAAGGGGTTATGCCCAAACTACACACTGAGCCACCGTAAACAGCTTATAGCATGTTTGGCAGTTAAATTCATTTACATGGAATTTCACCTGCAGTTGTGATTTTACACTTAAGAAGGACAGACATAATTCATTTTAATGAAAGTATATAGGTTTTCTGACTGTGTGCAAGTCATTCTCTTTGTCAATTAGTACAAATTAATGTATGCTTGCAATAATGTTCCTGAAGACAAATTTCTTGTCTGTAAGACACAAAATAAATCTTAGCCTTAAGCATAATTCAGACAGTATTTATACTGAAAATAGTGGAAACACATATAAAAATACCAAGTGTCCAACACATGACTTTTCCTATATGAAGCTTTTAGCAGTATAATACTGCAAAGCAATATTTTATTATGTGGAATGAAATGGAAAAAGCATATATTTTTAAAAATAATATAGGTTCTCTTTCTCCCACTGTGCTGTAGTTAGGGGACAATTGTGAACAAAAAAGAAAGAAATCATTATCCCACTAAAATAAAATCAACAGGAAAGATTATGTTCAAAACAAGCTACTAAAATTTTATAATACTAATAACTGTGCCAAGTTTCATTTGGATTGAGTGATTTGTTTTTGAGTTTTCTTGCCTGTATCACGCAAACACAAACATACACACCCGTTAGAGTATTTTCCACACACACACACATATATATATATATATATATATATATACAGTGGTGTGAAAAACTATTTGCCCCCTTCCTGATTTCTTATTCTTTTGCATGTTTGTCACACAAAATGTTTCTGATCATCAAACACATTTAACCATTAGTCAAATATAACACAAGTAAACACAAAATGCAGTTTTTAAATGATGGTGTTTATTATTTAGGGAGAAAAAAAATCCAAACCTACATGGCCCTGTGTGAAAAAGTAATTGCCCCCCTTGTTAAAAAATAACCTAACTGTGGTGTATCACACCTGAGTTCAATTTCTGTAGCCACCCCCAGGCCTGATTACTGCCACACCTGTTTCAATCAAGAAATCACTTAAATAGGAGCTGCCTGACACAGAGAAGTAGACCAAAAGCACCTCAAAAGCTAGACATCATGCCAAGATCCAAAGAAATTCAGGAACAAATGAGAACAGAAGTAATTGAGATCTATCAGTCTGGTAAAGGTTATAAAGCCATTTCTAAAGCTTTGGGACTCCAGCGAACCACAGTGAGAGCCATTATCCACAAATGGCAAAAACATGGAACAGTGGTGAACCTTCCCAGGAGTGGCCGGCCGACCAAAATTACTCCAAGAGCACAGAGACGACTCATCCGAGAGGTCACAAAAGACCCCAGGACAACGTCTAAAGAACTGCAGGCCTCACTTGCCTCAATTAAGGTCAGTGTTCACGACTCCACCATAAGAAAGAGACTGGGCAAAAACGGCCTGCATGGCAGATTTCCAAGACGCAGACCACTGTTAAGCAAAAAGAACATTAGGGCTCGTCTCAATTTTGCTAAGAAACATCTCAATGATTGCCAAGACTTTTGGGAAAATACCTTGTGGACTGATGAGTCAAAAGTTGAACTTTTTGGAAGGCAAATGTCCCGTTACATCTGGCGTAAAAGGAACACAGCATTTCAGAAAAAGAACATCATACCAACAGTAAAATATGGTGGTGGTAGTGTGATGGTCTGGGGTTGTTTTGCTGCTTCAGGACCTGGAAGGCTTGCTGTGATAGATGGAACCATGAATTCTACTGTCTACCAAAAAATCCTGAAGGAGAATGTCCGGCCATCTGTTCGTCAACTCAAGCTGAAGCGATCTTGGGTGCTGCAACAGGACAATGACCCAAAACACACCAGCAAATCCACCTCTGAATGGCTGAAGAAAAACAAAATGAAGACTTTGGAGTGGCCTAGTCAAAGTCCTGATCTGAATCCAATTGAGATGCTATGGCATGACCTTAAAAAGGCGGTTCATGCTAGAAAACCCTCAAATAAAGCTGAATTACAACAATTTTGCAAAGATGAGTGGGCCAAAATTCCTCCAGAGCGCTGTAAAAGACTCATTGCAAGTTATCGCAAACGCTTGATTGCAGTTATTGCTGCTAAGGGTGGCCCAACCAGTTATTAGGTTCAGGGGGGCAATTACTTTTTCACACAGGGCCATGTAGGTTTGGATTTTTTTTTCTCCCTAAATAATAAAAACCACCATTTACAAACTGCATTTTGTGTTTACTTGTGTTATATTTGACTAATGGTTAAATGTGTTTGATGATCAGAAACATTTTGTGTGACAAACATGCAAAAGAATAAGAAATCAGGAAGGGGGCAAATAGTTTTTCACACCACTGTATGTATATATATATATATATATATATATATATATATATATATATATATATATATAATAAAATATAAGCAGCATATATATGTGGTCCCCAGAGGCATTTTTGTGAATTTATATGTCCAAATACAAAGACATGTTAACACAATCAAGTCCAAAACAGAACTGAGTATCATCTTAAGATGGCAGTTTTTAAACCCTCGCAGGGAAAGTGATGTCATCAGGGCTGGAACCGGAAGTGACGTTGGTGGCTGCCCCAGAACAGGGCGGGATTTCCCAAGAATGGTCTGCAAGGAATTGAAAGAGAGAATTAGCGCACTTCGCCACCCCCTGGTCCGAGGTGGAACTACATTTATTCAGGTCCTTTGGTTGCCCCCCAAACACGCGTGTGTGACAACAGTATATAAAGGAAAAGTGGTGGGGTCAATATTCAGATATCAGCTTTTCAGGCAATTTAGAACACTTCTGGAGTGATGCTGTTGCATATATGTGTATGTGTTGTTTCTCTGTGTGTCATAGTCATGATGACTCAAAAACAAGTCACTCAATCCAAATGAAACTTAGCATAGGTATTTAGCATTATATATAGTAGATTTTGCTCTATAGTGATAACTACATGTATTGGAGGAGTATATAATGAATGCAGTGTGTGCTGCTATGTGAATACTGACTCTCTCTTTCTCTCTCTCTCTCTCTCTCTCTCTCTCTCTCTCTCTATCTCTCTCTCTCTATATATATATATATACTAGCAAAATACCCGCGCTTCGCAGTGGAGAAGTAGTGTGTTAAAGAGGTTATGAAAAAGAAAAGGAAACACTTTAAAAATAACGTAACCTGATTGTCAATGTAATTGTGTTGTTATTGTTATGAGTGTTGCTGTCATATATATATCTATACTAATAAAAGGCAAAGCCCTCACTGACTCACTGACTGACTGACTGACTGATTCACTCATCACTAATTCTCCAACTTCCCGTGTAGGTAGAAGGCTGAAATTTGGCAGGCTCATTCCTTACAGCTTACTTACAAAAGTTAGGCAGGTTTCATTTCGAAATTCTACGCGTAATGGTCATACCTGGAACCTGTTTTTTGTCCATATACTCTAATGGAGGAGGCGGAGTCACGTATCACGTCATCACGTATTACGCCTCCTACGTAATCACGTGAAGTGAAAACAAGGAAGAGATTTACAGCACGAGTCAAACGCGGGAACAAAGGTAAATGACGTTAATTGTTGAGTGTCTTTTAATACTGTGTAAGCATACATATTAACAGATGTGCAATTAAACGTGTGCATTTACGGGGTGATTTCTCAGGCTTAAAAGCTCGCCTTTTATCAAACGCGGGAACAAAGGTAAATGACGTTGTTGAGTGTCTTTTAATACTGTGTAAGCATACATATTAACACACGTGCAATTAAATGTGTGCATTTACAGGGTGATTTCTCAGGCTTAAAAGCTCGCCTTTTATTAAAAAGGTAAATGCTGTTTTCATTCTGAAGGGCGCGAACCACGTTAGATTTCATGCTCAAGAGTAAGCTCAGCACACAGCTTGGTCATATTACAACCGGAGGGGCGAACTGACAACGTGGTATACAAAGAGATCCTTAAGAAATAATTATTGATTAATTTTCCCTCAGTTTAAAAAGGTTTACTTTTCTTCTTAATAAAAATTTTAAAGCGGTACTTCGCCGCTGCGAAGCGTGGGTATTTTGATATATATCAAAATATATCGCTTCATCACGCCTCCCATGTAAGCACGTGAACTGACCTGCTGCCGTTTGCAATGCCATATTCGCAAGATACAAGTTTAATGACAAGACACGAGGTATAAACGACAGTTTGGATCACTTTGTGACAGAGTTAAAATTGCTGTGGCCAGAAACTTTTAACTGCCGGATCTTAGCTAACAGTAAATAAACCCGTGGACATCGCAACATCACACAAGACAGCGGCTCACGTGAAGTGACTGAACGCAGCAGGAGTGATCACTTCAATGAATCAAACCTATTCAAAAAACACATTTCACAATTGATAAGGTACGAAAACAATAGATAGATAGATACTTTATTAATCCCAATAGGAAATTCACAATATGAAACCGATTGTGGATTTCCGTACAGCCACTGAAACTTTGTGACGGCACGAGACTTCAGGTCATGTGTCTGCAAAAGAACCTCATTCAGGCAACTATTTTTACTGGCGGTGGCTCAGGGGAGAGAGTTTTTATTCCTCGCATCCCCGTTATACCCTCTGATCTCCAATTTCAATTCAAACGCCGCCAATTTACACTAAGGCTCTGCTTAGCAATGACAATAAGTCTCTGTTGTTGAGTGTCTTTTAATACTGTGTAAGCATAGATATTAACACGTGCAATTAAACGTGTGCATTTACGGGGTGATTTCTCAGGCTTAAAAGCTCGCCTTTTATTAAAAAGGTGAATGCAAATTAAACGTGTGCATTTCCGGGGTGATTTCTCAGGCTTAAAAGCTCGCCTTTTATTAAAAAGGTGAATGCAAACTGTTTTCATTCTGAAGGGCACAAACCACGTTAGATTTCATGCTCAAGAGTAAGCTCAGCACACATCTTGGTCATATTAGAACCGGAAGGGCGAACTGACAACATGGTATACAAAGAGATCCTTAAGAAATGATTATTGATTCATTTTCCCTCAGTTTAAAAAGGTTTACTTTTCTTCTTAATAAAAATTTTAAAGCAGTACTTCGCCACTGCGAAGCGCGGGTATTTTGATATATATCAAAATATATCGCGTCATCACGCCTCCCATGTAAGCACGTGAACTGACCCGCTGCCGTTTGCAATGCCATATTCGCGAGATACAAGTTTAATGAGAAGACACGAGGTTTAAATGACAGTTTGGATCACTTTGTGACTGAGTTAAAATTGCTGTAGCGAGAAACTTTTAACTGCCGGGTCTTAGCTAACATTAAATAAACCCGTGGACATCGCAACATCACACAAGAGAGCGGCTCACGTGAAGTGACTAAACGCAGCAGGAGTGATCACTTCGATCAATCAAACCTGTTCAAAAAACACATTACCTAATTGCTAACGTGCGAAAACAATATGAAACCGATTGTGGATTTGCGTACAGCCACTGAAACTTTGTGACGGCACGAGACTTCAGCTCACGTGTCTGCAAAAGAACCTCATTCAGGCAACTATTTTTACTGGCGGTGGCTCAGGGGAGAGAGTTTTTATTCCTCGCATCCCCGTTATACCCTCTGATCTCCCATTTCAATTCAAACGCCTCCAATTTCCACTAAGGCTCTGCTTCACAATGACAATTAATAAGTCTCAGGGACAGACCCTACAAAAGGTTAACATTCATTTGATATATATATATATATATATATAATATATATATATATATATATATATATATATATATATATATATATATATACATATATATGTCTATATATATGTATGTCTAGATATATGTAGATATGTATATATATGTGTATATATGTGTAGATATGTATATATATATTTGTATATATATGTAGATATGTATATATATATATGAGTATATATATCTAGATATGTAAATATATATATATATATGTGTGTGTATGTATGTATTTATGTATGTGTGTATATATATATATGTATGTGTATGTATGTATATGTATATATGTATATGTGTGTATATGTATGTGTATATATATATGTGTGATATGTGTGTACAGTAATCCCTCGCTATATCGCGCTTGGCCTTTCGCGGCTTCACTCCATCGCGGATTTTATATGTAAGCATATTTAAATATATATCGCGGATTTTTCGCTGCTTCGCAGGTTTCTGCGGACAATGGGTCTTTTAATTTCTGGTACATGCTTCCTCAGTTGGTTTGCCCAGTTGATTTCATACAAGGGACGCTATTGGCAGATGGCTGAGAAGCTACCCAGCTTACTTTCTTTCTCTCTCTCTTGAGCTGACTTTCTGTGATCCTGACGTAGGGGGTGTGAGCAGGGGGGCTGTTCGCACACCTAGACGATACGGACGCTCGTCTAAAAATGCTGAAAGATTATCTTCAAGTTGCTATCTTTTGTGCAGCTGCTTTCTGAAAGGACATGCTGCACAGTGCTTCGCATACTTAAAAGCTCGAAGGGCACGTATTGATTTGTGCTTGAAAAACAAACTCTGTCTCTCTTATCTGCTCCTGACGGAGGGGGTGTGAGCTGCCGCTTTCAACAGCTTTGTGCCGCGGTGCTTCGCATACTTAAAAGCTAAACAGAGAGAAATGCAAACAAATCAATAGGGCTATCTCTGTGACAGTCACTGCTCCTGACACGCACTCCTTTGAAGAGGTAGATATGTTTGCATTCTTTTAATTGTGAGACAGAACTGTCATCTCTGTCTTGTCATGGAGCACAGTTTAAACTTTTGAAAAAGAGACAAATGTTTGTTTGCAGTGTTTGAATAACGTTCCTGTCTCTCTACAA
Source organism: Erpetoichthys calabaricus (assembly GCF_900747795.2). Classification (NCBI taxonomy): domain Eukaryota; kingdom Metazoa; phylum Chordata; class Cladistia; order Polypteriformes; family Polypteridae; genus Erpetoichthys; species Erpetoichthys calabaricus. The sequence continues at coordinate 143,913,987 of NC_041396.2, forward strand.
CCTCCTGTGTTTCTGCGCAAATCTGTGACCCAAGCATGACAATATAAAAATAACCATATAAACATATGGTTTCTACTTCGCGGATTTTCTTATTTCGCGGGTGGCTCTGGAACGCAACCCCCGCGATGGAGGAGGGATTACTGTATATATATATATATATATATTTGTATATATATGTAGATGTGTATATGTATATATATATATATATATATATATATATATATATATATGTATATATGTGTATATGTACATATATGTATATATATGTTTGTGTGTGTATATTATCCATCCATCCATCCATCCATTGTCTCCCGCTTATCTGAGGTCGGGTCGCGGGGGCAGCAGCTTGAGCAGAGATGCCCAGACTTCCCTCTCCCCGGCCACTTCTTCTAGCTCTTCCGGGAGAATCCCAAGGCGTTCCCAGGCCAGTCGAGAGACATAGTCCCTCCAACGTGTCCTGGGTCTTCCCCGGGGCCTCCTCCCGGTTAGACGTGCCCGGAACACCTCACCAGGGAGGCATCCAGGAGGCATCCTGATCAGATGCCCGAGCCACCTCATCTGACTCCTCTCGATGCGGAGGAGCAGCGGCTCTACTCTGAGCCCCTCCCGGATGACTGAGCTTTTCACCCTATCTTTAAGGGAAAGCCCAGGCACCCTGCGGAGGAAACTCATTTCAGCTGCTTGTATTCGCGATCTCGTTCTTTCGGTCACTACCCATAGTTCATAACCATAGGTGAGGGTAGGAACATAGATCGACTGGTAAATTGAGAGCTTTGCCTTATGCTCAGCTCCTTTTTCACCACGACAGACCGATGCAGAGCCCGCATTACTGCGGATGCCGCACCGATCCGCCTGTCGATCTCACGCTCCATTCTTCCCTCACTCGTGAACAAGACCCCGAGATACTTGAACTCCTCCACTTGGGGCAGGATTTCGCTACCACCCTGAGAGGGCACTCCACCCTTTTCCGGCTGAGGACCATGGTCTCGGATTTGGAGGTGCTGATTCTCATCCCAGCCGCTTCACACTCGGCTGTGAACTGATCCAGAGAGAGCTGAAGATCACGGCCTGATGAAGCAAACAGGACAACATCATCTGCAAAAAGCAGTGACCCAATCCTGAGCCCACCAAACCGGACCCCCCTCAACGCCCTGGCTGCGCCTAGAAATTCTGTCCATAAAAGTTATGAACAGAATCGGTGACAAAGGGCAGCCCTGGTGGAGTCCAACTCTCACTGGAAACGGGTTCGACTTACTGCCGGCAATGCGGACCAGGCTCTGGCACTGATCGTACAGGGGACCGAACAGCCCTTATCAGGGGGGCCGGTACCCCATACTCTCTGAGTACCCCCCACAGGATTCCCCGAGGGACACGGTCGAATGCCTTTTCCAAGTCCACAAAACACATGTAGACTGGTTGGGCAAACTCCCATGCACCCTCCAGGACCCTGCTAAGGGTATAGAGCTGGTCCACTGTTCCGCGACCAGGACGAAAACCACACTGTTCCTCCTGAATCCGAGGCTCGACTATCCGACGGACCCTCCTCTCCAGGACCCCTGAATAGACTTTTCCAGGGAGGCTGAGGAGTGTGATCCCTCTGTAGTTGGAACACACCCTCTGATCCCCCTTCTTAAAGAGGGGGACTACCACCCCGGTCTGCCAATCCAGAGGCACTGTCCCTGATGTCCATGCGATGTTGCAGAGGCGTGTCAACCAAGACAGTCCTACAACATCCAGTGACTTGAGGAACTCCGGGCGTATCTCATCCACCCCTGGGGCCCTGCCACCAAGGAGTTTTTTGACCACCTCGGTGACCTCAGTCCCAGAGATGGGGGAGCCCACCTCTGAGTCCCCAGGCTCTGCTTCCTCATTGGAAGGCATGTTAATGGGATTGAGGAGGTCTTCGAAGTACTCCCCCCACCGACCCACAACGTCCCGAGTCGAGGTCAGCAGCGCACCATCCCCACCATATACAGTGTTGACACTGCACTGCTTCCCCTTCCTGAGACGCCGGATGGTGGACCAGAATCTCCTCGAAGCCATCCGAAAGTCGTTCTCCATGGCCTCCCCAAACTCCTCCCACGCCCGAGTTTTTGCCTCAGCAACCACCAAAGCCGCATTCCGCTTGGCCTTGCCGGTACCTATCAGCTGCCTCCAGGGTCCCACAGGACAAAAGGGTCCTGTAGGACTCCTTCTTCAGCTTGACGGCATCCTTCACCGCCGGTGTCCACCAACGGGTTCGGGGATTGCCGCCACGACAGGCACCGACCACCTTACGGCCACAGCTCCGGTCAGCTGCCTCAACAATAGAGGCACGGAACATGGCCCATTCGGACTCAATGTCCCCCACCTCCCTCGGGATGTGGTCGAAGTTCTGCCGTAGGTGGGAGTTGAAGCTACTTCTGACAGGGGGCTCTGCCAGACGTTCCCAGCAGACCCTCACAACACGTTTGGGCCTACCACGCCTGACCGGCATCCTCCCCCACCATCGAAGCCAACTCACCACCAGGTGGTGATCAGTTGACAGCTCCGCCCCTCTCTTCACCCGAGTGTCCAAGACATGTGGCCGCAAGTCCGACGACACGACCACAAAGTCGATCATCGAACTGAGGCCTAGGGTGTCCTATGCTTGAACATGGTGTTCGTTATGGACAATCCGTGACGAGCACAGAAGTCCAATAACAAAACACCGCTCGGGTTCAGATCGGGGGGGCCATTCCTCCCAATCACGCCCTTCCAGGTCTCACTGTCATTGCCCACGTGAGCATTGAAGTCTCCCAGCAGAATGAGGGAGTCCCCAGAAGGTATGCCCTCTAGCACCCCATCCAGGGACTCCAAAAAGGGTGGGTACTCTGAACTGCTGTTCGGTGCATACGCACAAACAACAGTTAGGACCCGTCCCCCCACCCGAAGGCGAAGGGAGGCTACCCTCTCGTCCACCGGGGTAAACCCCAATGTACAGGCTCCAAGTCGGGGGGCAATAAGTATACCTACACCCGCTCTGCGCCTCTCACCGGGGGCAACTCCAGAGTGGTACAGAGTCCAGCCCCTCTCAAGGAGATTGGTTCCAGAGTCCCAAGCTGTGCGTCGAGGTGAGTCCGACTATATCTAGCCGGAACCTCTCAACTTCGCGCACTAGCTCAGGCTCCTTCCCCTTCAGAGAGGTGACATTCCACGTCCCAAGAGCCAGCTTCTGTAGCCGAGGATCGGACCGCCAAGGTCCCCGCCTTCGGCCACCACCCAACTCACACTGCACCCGACCTCCTTGGCCCTCCCATAGGTGGTGAGCCCATGGGAAGGGGGACCCACGTTGCCTCTTCGGGCTGTGCCCGGCCGAGCCCCATGGGTGCAGGCCTGGCCACCAGGCGCTCGCCATCGAGCCCCACCTCCAGGCCTGGCTCCAGAGTGGGGCCCCGGTGACCCGCGTCCGGGCAAGGGAAAATGCCGTCCAAAATTGTTTTCCATCATAGGAGGTTTTGTTTAACCGCTCTTTGTCTCATCCCTCACCTAGGACCAGTTTGCCTTGGGTGACCCTACCAGGGGCATAAAGCCCCGGACAACAGAGCTCCTAGGATCATTGGGACACGCAAACCCCTCCACCACGATAAGGTGGCGGTTAAAGGACGGGGTGTATATTATATATATATATATATATATATATATGACAGCAACACTCATAACAGTGACAACACAATTACAAATATATATATGTAGATATGTATATATATATATCTGTCAATGTATTTTTCTATGTATGTCTAGATATATATGTAGATATGTATATATATGTGTATATATATGTAGATGTGTATATATATATGTAGATATGTGTATATATGTAGATATGTAAATATATATGTATATATATGTGTCTGTGTGTATATATATATATATGTGTGTGTGTGTATCTATGTATGTATGTTTGTATATATATGTATGTGTGTGTATCTGTATCTATCTATGTGTATATGTATATATGTATATGTATCTATGTATGTGTATATGTACATATGTGTGTATGTATGTGTGTATATATATATATGTTGATATATATATATATATATGTGGATGTGTATATGTATATATATATATGTAGATATGTGTATATGTAGATATGTATATATGTATATATATGTTTATGTGTGTGTGTGTGTGTGTGTGTGTATAGCAACACTCATAACAATGACAACACAATTACATTGACAATCATGTTACATTATTTTTAAAATGTTTCCTTTTTTTTTTCATAACCTCTTTAACACACTACTTCTCCGCTGCGAAGCGCCGGTATTTTGCTAGTATATATATATATATATATATATATATATATACATACACACACACACACACAAACATATATATACATATACATATATACATATATATACATATCTACATATACACATATCTACATATATACATATATATATATATATATATATATATATATATACATATACCCATCCACATATATATACATATATATATACACATCAACATATATATACACATACATATACACACATACATACACACACACATATACATATATACATATACACATACATATACATACATACACACATATATATACACAGACACATATATACAGTGATCCCTCGCTATATCGCGCTTCGCCTTTCGCGGCTTCACTCTATCGCGGATTTTATATGTAAGCATATTTAAATATATATCGTGGATTTTTTGCTGGTTCGCGGATTTCTGAGGACAATGGGTCTTTTAAATTCTGGTACATGCTTCCTCAGTTGGTTTGCCCAGTTGATTTCATACAAGGGACGCTATTGGCAGATGGCTGAGAAGCTACCCTACTTACTTTTCTCTTTCTCTCTCTTGCACTTTCTCTGATCCTGACGTAGGGAGATTGAGCAGGGGGGCTGTTCGCACACCTAGACGATAGGGACGCTCGTCTAAAAATGCTGAAAGATTATCTTCACGTTGCTACCTTCTGTGCAGCTGCTTAGTGAAGCGACATGCTGCACTGTGCTTCGCATACTTAAGAGCTCGAAGGGCACGTATTGATTTTTGCATGTTTGTTTTTCTCTGTCTCTCTCTCTCTCTCTCTCTCCCTGCTCCTGACGGAGGGGGTGTTAGCTGCCGCCTTCAACAGCTTTGTGCCGCGGTGCTTCGCATACTTAAAAGCTAAACAGCCCTATTGATTTGTGTGCTTTTTATGTCTTTATGACAGTCTCTGCTCCTGACACACACTCCTTTGAAGAGGAAGATATGTTTGCATTCTTTTAATTGTGAGACAGAACTGTCATCTCTGTCTTGTCATGGAGCACAGTTTAAACTTTTGAAAAAGAGACAAATGTTTGTTTGCAGTGTTTGAATAACGTTCCTGTCTCTCTACAACCTCCTGTGTTTCTGTGCAAATCTGTGACCCAAGCATGACAATATAAAAATAACCATATAAACATATGGTTTCTACTTTGCGGATTTTCTTATTTCGCGGGTGGCTCTGGAACGCAACCCCCGCGATGGAGGAGGGATTACTGTATATACATATATATCTACATATCTACATATATATACACATATATATATACATATCTACATATATATACACATATATATATATATATACATATCTACATATATATAGCTGATTACCCAGTGGATTCGCTCACTGAGTGCAAGAGAAAAAAATAAAATGTAGTATGTATAAAATAAGTTTGTTAATTGCCAAATTTATTTTTCCACAAATAAAGAGCACTTACAATAACATAGAAATCAATATAAACAACATTAACATCATTATCATATGAGAATATGAAGTAATATATAAGAAGCACATTGCATATAAATATAAATTATTAAACAGTAAAATGTTCTTCTATAATACACTACCGTGGCTATTCGTTTGTCTGTCCAGGATTTTAAATCAGCTGTAGCTCGCAAACCGTTTCACCTATTGACTTGAAATTTGGTACACATATACTACGTCACGTCTACTATTCGCTTTCCCACACATATCAACATATATATATACACATACATATACACACACATACACATATATACACATACATACATAGTGCGTTGCAACACGGGCTGTGATTGTTACATGGGAGGGAGACGACAAATCACAGCTTCCCGCTTTCTAATCGGGCCTGTGATTGGTGCTTTGACAGATGCCCAGATCCCACAGTATTTCCCCTTAGGAGAGGTATTAGGCAAGTGTAATTGAATAGCGGTGCTGCAAGTTATTACTCTTTTTATCTTTATTTTATTTTATTGTAGAATCAACTCACAGCTGCGCGCACCAGTGCGTCCGTGGCGGATGCGTACGGCTGCCGTTTTCATTCCCTACCACCTTCGCTAATCATTCTTGAGGCAGATTGAAGACTTAAGTGCCAGCTTAACTGAAAAATTAAAGAAAACATACTAAGTTTTAAAAAAAATCAGTTTTAACAGGAAAAGATGCCGACGAAAGAAGAGAAGCAGCGGGACGCTAGGGTGAAGAGCTGCTCATTAAGCAGCAAGCGCATCAACCTCTGAGCAAACGAATGGTAAATGTACAGAGAAAGAGGATAAATAACATGAATGCTCATGTCAAGTGTATTCACTCCACATTATCGTGCAGTGCGCTGTTACTGGTATTTTGATAAAAGAATTTGAACAACATATAAGAAGCGTATAAATTATTAAACAGTAAAACATTAACATTTAAGAAGTAAAGATACATTGAGTACTACTGTAGTGCTTTCGGGTATAGTACATTTTTTGTTTGCTCATTACATGCATAAATGTATACATTTTTTGGTGTACCTACCCGAGAACACGCGACATGACCCGGCAGTTAAAAATTTATCGCTCCAGCAATTTTAACTCTGTTACAAAGTCATCTAATATGGTATTGCAAATGGCAGCGGGAGCATTTCTATAAAATCAATTTAAACTTACGGTTTACACCGTGCTTTGAAGATGCATAATACGCGACACATGTTTCGCCGTAATTGTGGGCTCATCAGGCGTACACACTCACTGCACTCCCTTACGGGAATCGATCCTCGGACGTCAGCGCTAGAGGCGAAGCCCCTAATGTTGTGCCACGGCGTGTGGTTCGTTCATTTGACAGCATGTAGATCGGGGTAATTACATTGCAGGCATTCGTAGTCTGATTCACAATCTGATTGTATGGGTGGTTACCTACCAGATAACGCTTGTGGTTGGTGAGCAAGTCGGCTAACTTCTGCCACGGTGCCCTCTTTCAGTTGCGAGAAGCAGATCATAGAATGGTTGAAATAGTTTAATATATATAGCAAAATCCCCGCGCTTCGCAGGGGTGAATATGATATTGCAAACGGCAGCGTTTCTATAAACTTAATTTAAAGTTACGGTTTATACCGTGCTTTGTTTCATATTCTTTTCCTACCTTATCAATTGTGTAATGTGTTTTTTGAACAGGTTTGATTCATCAAAGTGATCACTCCTGCTGCGTTCAGTCACTTCACGTGAGCCGCTCTCTTGTGTGATGTTGCAATGTCCATGGGTTTATTTAATGTTAGCTAAGACCCGGCAGTTAAAAGTTTCTCGCTACAGCAATTTTAACTCTGCTACAAAGTGATGCAAACTCTTGTTTATACCTCGTGTCTTCTCATTAAACTTGTATCTTGTGAATATGGCATTGCAAATGGCAGCGGGAGCGTTTCTATAAAGTTAATTTAAGGTTACGGTTTACACCGTGCTTTTTTATACCTCGTGTCTTCTCATTAAACTTGTGTCTTGCGAATATGGTATTGCAAACAGCAGCGGGAGAGTTTCTATAAAGTTAATTTAAACTTACGGTTTACACCGTGCTTTTTTATACCTCGTGTCTTATGAAGATGCTTGTATGCGTCACTCACTCGCTTCTTATTGTTTCTCTGCCTTGTCAATTGTGTAATGAATGTTTTCTTCAGCGCTCTTTGGGGTGTTTTCTTCAGCGCTCTTTGGGGCTCCTCCTTCTTTTCTACGTACTAAGTTCACAGTCCGTTCACGTGATTACGTGGGAGGCGTGATGATGCGACACGCAACTCCGTCTCCTACGGCCATCTTGCTGCCTTCCATTACAGTATATGGACAAAAAAGAGGTTCCAGTTATGACCATTACGCGTAGAATTTTGAAATGAAACCTGCCTAACTTTTGTAAGTAAGCTGTAAGGAATGAGCCTGCCAAATTTCAGCCTTCTACCTACACGGGAAGTTGGAGAATTAGTGATGTGTCAGTCAGTCAGTCAGTGAGGGCTTTGCCTTTTATTAGTATAGATATATATATATATTCACAAAAATGCATCACCCAGATTCTGTAGATGTAAGCAGTAAAACCTAGGATGAGAAGAGGTGCTGATGCATACAGTGTCTTCTCCTTTCTCTGCAGCATCAAACAATCTCTCAAGGAGGACAGAAAATCACGCCCACAGACTCTGAGAAGATCCTGCCCCTTACTGACAAGACAATATTAAAAGAAGCTGCTCCAGGAAGGTGGGGTCATATTCAGAGAGGACAGAGCTCCAGCCTTCCTGTTAAAGCTGAACAAAGCCATTTCCTTTTTTTTCTGTATCTTTGGGCTCTAAAGGCTGTCTTTTCTGTTTTGAGTAAACTGTGTTGATTCAGTTGGAGCCCCAAATATTTGTTTGATGTACTTCCTGGCCACAGTGTTATATACACCTATGTATATTGCATTTCAGTCAGTTTCTTCCTAGTGTTCTTTAGCGCCTGGAACTTATTGAAAGGACTAACCTTAAATTCCCTTCTAATCTTTCTGTATTTTTAAAATTTCTGTTATATCTCTGTTCCATTATTATATCTGAGTCAGCAACTAATTGCTGGTGATTGATTTAATGTAACAACTGCACCTCTTTTTACTCTTAACACTTCATAATCTTTTACTGAATTTCAACAACTCAAGTTTACTTGATTTCATCAATTAAACTTTGTGACTTTTCTCATCATCTTATTTTTTGTTTCCTTATTATTTTTGTGTATTTTTTGCTGTGTTGTCACTATTGAAATGAAATTATGATTTTTTTATTTTTAATGAAATCTTATTTTTTTTTGGCATTGAAATGTTACATGATGATAATTTTGGCTCTGTACACCACCACAACGGATTTGAAATAAAGCAGTCATTATGCGATTGAAGTGTACACTTTCAGCTTTAGTTTAAGGGGTTTACCAGAAATATTGTATGAGCTATATAGGAATAATAGTCATTTTTAAGAATTAAAATTGTTGTGTTTAAGCCATCACTATGTACCTTTGGCTTTTTGCTTGAGATACAAATCTTATCTCAAAGCACATGTTTCTTGTGGAGTGCATGAGTTTTTCCTCCAGGAATTACCTGTATTTTACTGCATTTGTTTTATCTTCAACAGTCTTTCAGGACCTGCTGCAGAGAAGCATCCACCCTAGCATGATGCCAATACTACCACCACCACCATGCTTGATGGTTTTTCATAATGTGCAGTGTTCAAACCATCAGATCACAGAACCTTCTTCCAGCTGACTTCACTGTCTCCCAGGTGCTTGCTGGAGAACTCTAGCTGAGATGTCATGTTTGTGTGTGTTTTTGTAACAGTGGCTTTCTCATTGCCACTGTCCCACAGAATTGAGACTAGTGAAGCATTTGGGCAAGAATTGATGCATGCAGTATTTCCAATCTTTTTCTTTTTTCCAAAGGTTAAATACTTATGCAATTAATTATTTTGTGTTTTATGTTTGAAGTTAATTTAAACCACTTTGCAGAGTTTGGTTTTTACTTTGACGGTAAACAATAGCATTTATTTATAGAGCACATTTTCATACAAAGAATGTAATTTAAAGTGCTTTAGAAGATGTCAAAGAGAAAGTTACTAGAAAAGAAAAATCAAATAAGATAAGGCAAGAATAACAATGACTAGGCACTAAAGATTAAATTAATAAATCCATGAGCTCTTATAAAACATAGATATATAATTAGTAGGAAAGCAGTGTCCTTATATACAATATCACATTGTAAGTCTCTTAAGATGATGAAGTCAGATGGCCAGTAGGACAGATCAACTACTTTGATATGTGAGCAGTAGGCGTCCATTAAGAAAAGACATTTCGATATATAAATAGTTAGGGTTAACCGCACCCCCATTAGAAAAAGTAAATACCGTATATACTTGCGGATAAGTTCTCCCACAGATAAGTCAGGACTTAATTTCACCATATATGGTGTTTTATAATGTCAGTCATATAAGTCAAATGCGGAAAACTCACACTATTGGTCCAAGAGGTTATGATATGCTAACGTCCACCTGGGAGAGTAACCACGGGGCACACTGTGCTTTTTTTCTATGTGGGTGTGGCAATGTGCTGTATCAGCGCGTGCTCCTAACCTCTCTGTCTCTATTGTGCCTACGTGACCACACAGTAATACCCAAACTATTCCGAAGCAACGTTTGCACTGACTTATGTTTTTTGTATCTCACACCCTCATACACCTTTATCGTAAGAGCATCCCTTATCTACAATGGAGTGTTCAATCAGAAGAAAATATGAAGCTACTTTTAAATTAAATGTTGTTAAGGTAGTGAAAGAAATCAGCAACTGCGCTGATGCAACAAAATTTGATGCATCTGAGAAACTGATGCGAAATTGGGGGAGGCAAGAAGATGTAAAAAAAAAATTTAACTCGCATTTTTGAACGGGCTTATAAGTCGGGGTCTGTTTTTATGATCGATTTTTCGGGTTTCAAGACCTGACTTATTTGTGAGTAATACGGTACCCCAAAATCTCAAAAATGCCTTGATGGATTTGATTTAAATTTGGTGGTGTTATAGAAAAAAGAAAATTAACTGATTCATTATTTTTATTTCTTAATGAATTTCTTATTTGTTGATATTTATTAATGCTATGCTAATGTAAATGATCTGCGCTGTGCTGAGAGTGTGTCTTTATGTAATTGAAAAATGCAGCAGAAGTGATTGATAGGCCATGCAAGCAGTACCACTAACCAACAGAGTAGATGGACAACTGAAAATGGTGCGGTGTCCTGGACAAAAAAAAGAGACATGATCACATTGTGAAATGGGAAAAGAAAGCTTGTTAAGGCTCAAAAAAGATGCAAAGCTCAATGGTTAGCAAGTGCTGTATTTTTGCTGTTGACTGCCCACACTCTTAGATGCATACCAGCTTTCATCTTGGTTATCCGATCCACTCCGTTGACCTCCAGCACCTGGTCGCTGTGCTGAAAACTGAATTCCATTTCGATCATGGTGCAGGAATTACACATTCCTGTAATATTGTATTTTGCAATGACGATCAACAAAAGTCACTAGAAAAAGTAGAAAAAAACAGGAACTAATCTAATGAAACAATGCTTTAATCATGGAAAACTACAGGTATATAAAGGATGGTGCAGTGCTAAAACTGTTACCTCCCAGTAAAGAGACCAGGGTTTGTGTTTCAGATCCTCTCTACATGGAGTTTGCATGTTCTCCCTGTATCTGCGTGGATTTCTTCAACTCTCCAAAGACATGTATGTTAGGTGAACTGGTGACTCTAAATCATTTGTGGTGTGTGTGTATGTCTGTGTTTTGCCCTGTGATGAACTATTCCTGCTTTGTACTATCCTATGCAACCTGTGATAGGCTCCAGCAGCCCCCTGTAACTCTGGTCTGGATTAAACGAATTAGAAATGGCAATTACGTACAGCATGTACAAGAGTAAGCAGCTCCATTGACATAATAATATTAATATTACTTATTATTTGATTGATACATTTATGGAAGGCAACTTAACCATTTGAGAGATATAATTAGTTACTTTCATTTGTTTTTCCTATTGGAACACAAGGCAGTTGAGTGACTTGCTCATGGTCACACATTGTCAGTGACAAGATTTAAAGTACAAAGCCTTAAACCACTAAAGCACACTGCCTACCAGAAATATGAGTCCTTGTAAAAGAAAAAAAAACACAAATATTGTATTAAGTACTCAGTCAGTGACATAGTACTTCTGATACACTCGCCTAACCAATGGCACTATAACTGATGCCCATTTTCTTACACAAAGCTAACACACAGCTAGTATTAAACAAATAAAGATCAGATTGTGAAACGAGAATCATAGTCAAGTTGTATGCCATAAAGGGTAAACATAACCAGAGCCAAAAACCCCAATACCTAATTTGTAGTATGAAGACTGAAAACATTGTTGTAACCAATTACTCAGAAACTAAAGTTTTGTTTTTTTTTTGTTCATGAAAAACGAAGCCATACCATAGGCACTTCAGAACAGGTCATCCACCTGAAGGTAAGCATGTTCTGGCCCAGCCAGTACTTGGATGGGAGATCATCAAGGAAAAGCGTGGGTTGCTGCTGGAAGAGGTGTTGGTGAGACAAGTGGAGTAGGATTGCTGGGACATGTCCCATATTTGATAATTTTGTCCCCTGTCCCATACTGACCGTTCAGGTACACCCAAATGTCCCGTATTTAGTTCATTTTCAAATTTTGTAATAAAAATGTATTTTTACTACCTTCTTATGGTACTTAGTTGTAACTTTATAAGTAATTATACTTTCTTTTCTCAGATTCTCTTGATGAAAATAACCCAAACGTAATGAGGAAACTAGTGTTTTCTGCCTGTTTGCAACTTGTTCAGTTGCTATGGTTGGCTGAGGACAGTGACACTGTTACTGTTTTGCTCTCCAGCTGTACTGCTGTGCAGTTCTGTATCAGCATTGCAACATACAGTGTCAACAAAGTGTGTTGTTACTACTTGCCATGGCCCACTTTTTTCTAACTTCCTGTATTAAATAATAATAATATTTCTCTGTTGTCTGAATTAAATAAATATTTTCAAATGATTTCACTTTTACAGAATTTTTTTTCAGCTTGTATTAAATAATTTTCAAATGATTTTACTTTTGTTTTCCTCATAACCCATTAAAATCCTTGCTTTATGTTTTTAATTTATGTCTGTACTTTAATATAATATATTGGTCTGGGTGTGTAGGGGGCATGTATAAATTTATATATATAGTAATATAGAGAGAGATTTTAAGAGTGTCCCATATTTCTAATTTTCTAATCTGGTAACCATATAGTGGAGGGCACTTAATCTGTGGTCTTATTGTGGATTCCAACATCCCAGTGCAGAGATGGGCACATTGTTCTGTAAAAATGTCGCCGTCCTTTGGATGAGATGTAAAACTGAGGTCCTTACACTCTGTGGTCATGAAAGATCCCTTCATTGTTAAAGAGTAGAGTGTATCCTGATGACCAGGCTGAATTGCCCACCATGGCCTAATTATTCTGGCCCCCTAATCACCCCCTGTCTCTAACTGGCTATCCTTCTCACCACTTCACCATCTAACAGCTAATATGTGGAGAGCAAACTGGCACAAAAATGGCTGCCGTCCCATCATCCAAGTTGATGCTACACATTAGTGGTGATTGAAGTGGCTCCCCACTCACTATGAAAAGTGGTTTGAGTAGTGAGAAAAGCACTATATAAACACATAATTATTGTTATTATTATTATGAACTCATTCTTTGATAACCAGAAAATGTAAATTGTATTTAGCACTGTTAAAAACACATGGAAAAATATTAGAAATACTGTTGATTCCTTGACCTTCAAAACCCCAGGAACTATACTTAAATTATTTATAATAAAGGCCAAGAAACACTTGGAAAATATTTCAATCATAAGTCTAATCATGACACCATGAATGTTGTAGAGCAGAGTAGACTTAGAATCTCAAAATGTTCTTCACACGCTGTATTGAGAAGGTTATTACATTGCATATGCTTTCCAAGAATATGGCAACTTTGTGTGGTCATATACTGTATTGTACTATCATAAAATGGCACCCATGAGGAGTGCCATGAAAAGTGATACAATGGGAAACAGGGTCTCTGAGACCCTGGTGAGCTACTGGAGACAATGAAAGAGAGATGGACAATTAGTGATCAGTAAAACAAAAATGGTTCAAATGATGGTTAAAACACAGGTAATCAGTAAATTTTCACTTTCTTTTAATGTAACACCTGATTTCTTCAGTGAGGATTACTGGGGTAATGTTCAGACCTCGTTACTTTGAACTCAAATATAGCCTTCAAGTATTCCACATGGAATTTCCAAATGCTACAAGCCAGCTAGGAGGTATAATCCCAGTAATTGCAAAATCTCTTAGAGTTGTATATAGGTCATTTCTCAGTGGGTTGTGCCTGATAGAAGCCCTACAAGAGGAATCCAGAAGGTGTTATAAGTGTGTGTCCACACTACCTTAAATGTCTTCTTTGATATAGTTCTAACTTCATATTCTTCAATATTTGTAAGTTCCTCACTTGATCACAAAAATGGACTCAATAAGGCACAAGAACAAAATCCAAAGAAAATGTACAGTAATCCCTCCTCCATCGCGGGGGTTGCGTTCCAGAGCCACCCGCGAAATAAGAAAATCCGCGAAGCAGAAACCATATGTTTATATGGTTATTTTTATATTGTCATGCTTGGGTCACAGATTTGCGCAGAAACACAGGAGGTTGTAGAGAGACAGGAACGTTATTCAAACACTGCAAACAAACATTTGTCTCTTTTTCAAAAGTTTAAACTGTGCTCCATGACAAGACAGAGATGACAGTTCCGTCTCACAATTAAAAGAATGCAAACATATCTTCCTTTTCAAAGGACTGCGTGTCAGGAGCACAGAATGTCACTTGGATAGAGAAAACAATCTCTGGCAAACAAATCAATAGGGCTGTTTGGCTTAAGTATGCGAAGCACCACGGCACAAAGCTGTTGAAGGCGGCAGCTCACACCCCCTCCGTCAGGAGCAGACAAAGAGAGAGAGAGAGATAGAGAGAGAGAGAGACAGAGTTTGTTTTTCAAGCAAAAATCAATATGTGCCCTTCGAGCTTTTAAGTAGGTGAAGCACCGTGCAGCTGCACAAAAGATAGCAACGTGAAGGTAATCTTTCAGCATTTTTAGACGAGCGTCCGTATCGTCTAGGTGTGCGAACAGCCCCCCTGCTCAATCCCCTTACGTCAGGATCACAGAAAGTCAGCGCAAGAGAAAGAGAAAAGTAAGCTGGGTAGCTTCTCAGCCATCTGCCAATAGCGTCCCTTGTATGAAATCAACTGGGCAAACCAACTGAGGAAGCATGTACCAGAAATTAAAAGACCCATTGTCCGCAGAAACCCGTGAAGCAGCGAAAAATCCGCGATATATATTTAAATATGCTTACATATAAAATCTGGGATGGAGTGAAGCCGCGAAAGGCGAAGCGCGATATAGCGAGGGATTACTGTATCTATATATATATACGATACTAAGGTCTGCCCACATGATGTGCTAATTACTCAAAAACTACTAGCACTAGAACCTTGATCTTATTCTTAATTGATAATCTGATACACACTGGTGAGTCAACAAAGTTGAGGTAGCACCAAGCTCAGCAAAGTGAGCTGGGTCCTTATGTTTCTTACAGCAAACTGATGGAGAAGGTGACATGGAAGAAAGAACAAGAACAGTGGCTACATCTGCTGAGTGTGAAGCAAATTGCAGAAGCTGTTTACACGATATGAAGAAGAAGACTGACAGATGTGGAATCCACTGAGCATCAAGCACATATGGTATGGCAACCTGCTAGTACTTGTGAGCTACTGGGGTAGAACCTTAGCCACAATTGTAATAAAAAGTTTATGAACTGGTATGATCTGGAAACTCTTCGACCATGACCAAGAACTTCATAATTGAAAGAAGGAAAAAGAAGAGCAGCAACATCTGTGAAGATGTATTTTCTCTTTGTGAAAACAAGACACTTTGTTGCTAGAAAAGAAAATTTCAGCTTGCTTTTTATGAGCCTCCTTTATTTGATGGCCAGAGGTCCACGAGTTAAGCTTAAAATTCCATATATTGAAAACAAGCTTAAAAATCCATATATTGAAAATACTAAAACAGTAAAGACAGGGATTCTAATGCTGCTTTTGCAGAAGCACCAGGAACTAGGTTGAACAAGGCTAAGCCTGGTTCCTGCTTTGCTTCCATTCTATTATTCTCTCACAGTTCCTGGAAGCAAACGTTAAATTTCTCAAGCTGAGTTCTGCTTGGTATATCAAATTTGTGCAGATTTGGGAATGCTTTGAATGAGCCATAGTGATGTTGCAGCCACCGTCTGGTTTCAGCTTGTGTTGTCATGTAGGCATTGCTGCTTTACTCGCCATTTTTAATCAATATTAATTCTTTGGATTTGTTTCATTTTGTGCAACATCTATTTTCTTCTGTGGGGCTTGCATAAAAAAAAAGAAAATGGATAGCTGGGGTTTGATCTCAGGCTGTGTAAAAGCAGCACTAAACATTGCAATAATAAATTATCTAATATCCTAATCTATTTGATGTAGCCTTATGAAGAAACTTTGCTCCAGTGACTTTAAATGAAAATCTTTTTTAGTGTTATTGAAAACTGAAAGTATTTTAATATGATTTTATCTGATGATTTCTCCACTTTGTAACGGTACTGCTATTCTAAAGTTGTAAATTAGCTTTCTTTTAAGTGCCTAAACATTATTTATTTTTAAAGTTTTGTGGAATTTTGATGAGCCAATACAAAAATGAACTTAGTGATTGAAAAGTCTCAAGAACTCTAAAAGAATATGTGTGTTTACTGCAGAATTGTTACGTTTTGCTAGATTTTTACTTTGCTAATGCAGTATTTCATAAGGACAAGTCTTTTTCTTTATTTGATTTGCAATGTAAAAATCATTAAAGCAGATAATGTTGGCCAATTAAACCCACTCAAATGGAAAACTAATATTGGATTTCATTTAGATATCATTCTTTTTCTCTGACACTGCTGTGTGAAATTTCATTCCAGCATCTGAGATCAAACCTTTGAATTTGGAGGACTTTGACATTAAATGGCAAAGTTAAAATCTTGAACACTGCACAGAACTTGAACAATAAGAATGTGAGATGAATTTGTGATGTATGTGCTTTCCACTTGAGCATTTGCCTTTTCATGCCATCTGCCGACATTTTCAGCTGTGATTAAGAAGCAGACTTTCCTGACCTGCATACGTCAGCAATGTGAAAAAATTACCGCTATCCAAATTCCTCTAGCAACTGACCCCTCCATAATTCAGATAAAATGTTCCTTCTGCTGATTTTTCTGTATCCCCATATACTGTACCATGACCTGAAGTCAAAACACAGGATGGGCAACCAAACATTCAGTGTTGGGTAAGGAAGCCTGTCTTACCTCGTTACCTTTATTCATCCATTTGTGCAGTTTTTGAATAAATGTCTTTCAGTAAAGGGCAAGAAGGGATTGGTCAAGACTATCTATAAAGAAACCTTTTAGGAGGCATGGCTTATCCGCTGTTGAAGATGGCTGCATGTTAAGTAAGTTACTGCACTATTGCCTCTGCTGAGTTTTGCTGCTTCTTATCTTTCACTCTGAGAGACTGCTTTCCAAATATGTGAATGATTTCATGACTTGTAAGAAACCAAAGAAAGGAGGACAGCTGGAAGTTAAAAGAGTTCTTCACCACTCCCTGCTACTCAGAAGCACAGGAAGACAGTGGACTCATGCAGCACCCAGTTTGCTCCTAGGTTTCTGAAAACCTTGCAAGAAAGGAAAAAATGTATCTTGCCAGCCTGAACTAACCTTGCAGACAGTGGAACCCAACAAAAGATGCTTCCAGAAGAAGCCTTCAGAAATAGGCCTGGTGAGTAAAACACACCATACATCACATGGGAAAGAGACACAGCAGGTTGATGATGTTGTTGTAGCAGATGCATTACAGTTATTTCCAGCTTAGAACGCAACGGTCTCAGAGGCACTATTAACAAAATGTTACTCTCTACAAAAACATATAAATGCAGCAATTTCCTTCTTGCAGTCTACAGTGGATGAACAAAGGGCAAACATATTGATCATATAGAAAATAAGATGGGGCACTTTCCACAAACTCACAATGAACTGGGTGACACACATGACACAGTCAAAGAGGAGTTAAAGTGGCTTAAAGAAAAAATAGTAGACCTAGAAATAGGCCGATGAGAAACAACCTGAAATTTAGAGGCTTTCCAGAGTCAGTCCCTCTCACATTTCTGCAACAGCTTATGCAAACAGCACTCCCTGAAGTAACACCTAACAAATTGCTTTCAATTAGAGCACACAGGCTTTCTCAGCTAAAAAAAAATCTCCCTAATAACATTTCTAGAAACACCATACATATAGACATACATAATAAGGAAAAGCTACTAGAAGTTACTTGAAAGAAAGGAGCACGTCCATATCCATTTGAACATATTAAACTATATGCTGGCTTTTTACCTAACAGCCCAGCAAAGGAAGCAAATCAAACTGATCACAAAGGTAAAGTACTTCAAGAACAGAAAATCAGCTATAAAAGGAGTTTTCCTACTAAGCTCATCATCATGTATCATGGCTTAACAGTCATTGTAAAATCCCCTGATGAGGGCTTACGTCTATTAAATCAGTGGAAAACTGCAGGAAAGTACCCATTTTTCTCCATCTCAGAATAAATCTACAACTCACGTATCTTAGGTTTGGATTCCAGTCACACAACAAATCAGAAAAACAGCCAACTAAGCAGCTAATCACCCACATAACAATAAGTGGAGTAGCATATGGCTTTTCCCTTTCCTAGTAGAGGATCGATTCTGCAGTGACAACTAATTTTTTGTAATAATTTTTGATGTTTCTTCTAAGTTGTTCTATTTATGTTGTTAACTGTGACGTTCAGCTGCCATAAGGTTCTTGAGCCCAGAACTGTTGATAACATGATTGGGATGAACCAAGCAAATGAGGACACAAACAAGTAAGGTAGGTGCAAAGAATGCATTGTGCTTTATTTTATCAAAGCAAAACAGTGTGCAAATAGTGCGGTGCTCTATTCATCATATAGTCAAAAAACATTCCTGAATAGAAAGTGATTCAGAGGAGGTTAAAATGTCAATAAATAAATAATTCATAAACAATCCCTAAAAATGAGTTTAAAACACTCAGAATCTGTCTTTCTGTAAAATCCCAGCTTGTCTCCGTGCTCTCTCATCCTGATGTCTCCTCAGCTCACTACAAAGTCTCCTGAGCCCGAGGAGACGTTCACCGACAGGCGCAGTCCACAATCTAATGGGCTTGGACCACAGCCACCTCATTCATTCATTGCTAGGGTGTCCTAAGCCTGACTAATGTCCCTAACTATCTTATCCTAGAGCATGCAGGGACTCCACAAGCTCTGCTTCATCTCCCATGCATCACTATCACACTGCCTTAAGGTGGGAGCCCATTTGGACCGGTGGGCCACTCCTACTCCCTGTTCGCTCAGCAGGAGTGACCCAACCCCTTGAATGTCAGCGATGCGCTCCTGTTGAGGCTAAACTCAACTGCCTTTATTCATCCTGTAGCACCACACTGTAAAAAATGTAACTAAGTGATAGTCGACCCAGGGTAAAAATGTTTGTTGTTCCAGCATTTCTGTGTTAAATGTTTGGCTTTACAATCGTTTCTTCATTGTGTGGCGCAGATGTGAGTTCTATTTTTCTTTTGGGTTCAAATGTAAAAATCATCATTGTGAGAATTAATAATCTGTTGTTTGTGCGAGTTTTTCTTGTGCGAAATGCGCATGTCCTGCGAGAATATTCTCGATTTATGAGATTTGGACACGTGCATGAATCCACGACTCCACAATCTGTAATTACTAACGTTTGAGAGCCCCGACTTAAGGTAAGTACATACATTTACAAGAGTAGGACTTTCCTTTGTTGAAAACCATAAAAAATCGGGGTACGAAGTATTAACAGTTACCACGCGAGTAACCTTACTAACTTCGACGACCATCGATTATAACCAACTGCCGAACGTAAAAAAGTTTTTTATGTGTTTAATGTTCGCTTGTGTTATTTGCAACTTGTAATGACGGCGGGTCCGTTAATTACGGAAGATTTTAGTGACTATAACAGAATCTGAAAAATGAATAATTATAAAATGAAAGGTCAGTTGTGCTTACTGTGGTGGCTATAAGTTTTTATCAAAAGCCACGCAATTGCGATATTTCCCTCTTTCCTTTTTTCACTATAACAACTTGTGTTTTTATACCTCAAAACCCGACATCAGGACACTTTTTTCACATAAAGTTATAGGTCTGAATTCCTGTAGTAGCTGCGGTGACCGACTCGAGCTTTTGAGGCACCATACTAAAGTTTAGAGTAGAGACTGAACGCAGATGATTACACTTTATTCAAGTGGATTGGGCAATACGAGAGTACGACAACGGTCAGATAATTTTGTTTTTTAAACGGTAAATTAATAAAATGACATCAATATTCTGTTCAGTACCGTTTTTTTCGTAAAATTGCATACAGTCGAAAAAAAGTAAAAGATGGCGTGCACGCTTCTGTGGTGACGGCGCTTTTTTTTCAACTGAATGTTCTAGTAAATTATTACGGGCACTGGGGTGCATATGCATAACAGCTTGTAAAGGCAGACGCACGATTACTGGTTGGAGTACTCCTTTCTTTCTTGTGTACATTCAATTTATGCTGTTTCTTTTATAGAGGAAAATTGGGGTGTGCGTCATAGAGGGAGAAAGCGAGTGGTAAAGGGGGAAGGACCTAAAATTAACACACTGAGCAGACCTCAACAACAATTCTTAGCTCCTTCAAGGAAAAAAATATATACCCTCACAAACATATGTTAATAAATATAAGTCGCACCACACGACTGCTCAGGTGTAAACGTGATGTGTAGTTTACTGTGTTCATTTTCAGATACTGTACCACCTTAGACATTTGTGATAGAATTATTAAGATATGATTTCATATAATTACTGAACCTACTTTAATTCTATTTAATGCAGTGTTATGGTATACAAACTCTTTTGAAGGCCATCCAAATCAGCTCTTATTTCTTTATTGTGATTTTTAGGGTCTTCATGCATTGCAAGCTCTGTACATTTTGTACTACAGCTCAGGACACACTTCTCAGACATTATAGATTGAAGCACTGGCGTGGACCATATTCATCGTTTCCTTGCATTCACAGTGACTGCATTTGTTCATTCCGGACTGCAGGTGAGTTAAGGACACATCTCAACAGAATACATCCCAATGCTACCCTTTCAAAAGTTAGCAAGGATTTGGCTTGTTTGAGCTGTGAACTTTGTAAATTTCAAGATATCTGTGATGGGAAGACCTTTTACAGCCATATAAGAAAACATCTAAAAACTATGAATATGTGAAATGTCCTTTTGTAAACTGTGACTTTCAGACCAATGTATATACCACATTTAATGTACATAAAATTAGGAAGCATAAGGGTCAGTCTTTTCATGATTTCAGGCTATCCATTTTAAGTAGTAATCATGCAGGCCAAGAAGACAGTCCTGATAGTAGCACAGCTGCAGACAATAGTGGACCTCTTATTGATGGTGAGGATGATCATGTAGGTAGTGGATGTGTTGCTTACAATGAGGATTTAGGAGATGCATTTGAGCACAAATTTGCTTCTCTCTTTTTTTGTATGCAAACTGTTCTTCACATGTCAAAAAGTGCTACCCAGCAAATACTTGAAGGGTTAAATGATATTTTTTCAGGACCTCACTTTTTCCCTGAGAATAAAGGAGATTGTCATGGATGAACCGCTGGTCTCTGTAGTCCAACAGAGATGGCCAGGCCTTCTCATAGAGCAACAGGTGAGTTTTATCTAATCTTATAAATTAATTGTCGAGTAGCGATGCTAGTATCTTGAAAATAAGTACATTATTAATTCCTGAATTTTGTTACAGGTATATACAGAATATTATTGCATTACCCAGGTGCAATTGAAAGAAACATCGCTGACATCCTTGGACAAGTATTCGACAGCTCTGATCAAAATGTACAGAGCAAAAGGAGGCAAGACGGCACATGAATTGAAATCACTTTTAGAATTACTAGATGAACAGGTAC
This sequence comes from Erpetoichthys calabaricus, assembly GCF_900747795.2. NCBI lineage: Eukaryota > Metazoa > Chordata > Cladistia > Polypteriformes > Polypteridae > Erpetoichthys > Erpetoichthys calabaricus. The sequence goes on from NC_041396.2 coordinate 143,935,939, forward strand.
GTAATAAGGATCAGGAAAGAATTGTTTTATATTCATAAGCATGAACTTAAAGTAGTATGTGCAGGGCAGTGTTGTAATTAAGGCTGTTAAACTGTTTGCTTATGAAGGTGCATGTGGCAAACCCATATACTTATCAAATGTATGCAAAATGATTTTATAGAACAAGGTGAATTATACTGTATATGTTTATATCTGAGTCATTGGCACTGCACATATTCCCTCCAATGTCATGGACTACAAATTCATAATGTATTAATTTACAGTTTTATTTGATGGTGAGATTTACACAAACAATATTTTACCAGAAATAAAAGTAAATTCCTGAGCTATTCTGTTTATTATAAATTGACAATTTAAATTACCCAGGTTAATAGCATTTTTTTTTGTGTGTGTCTGGATCTGTGCATACATTTTAAATAATTTGCAGAAGTGCAAAATCCTTTCATTATTTGGATCATTTAACAAAGATGGATTTTTGTATATGTACAGTAATGAGAAAGAAAATATGTCAAATATATTTAGTTGTTTTGTTTAAAGTTTTCTTAAATTGTCATTCGGTTCAAATATTATTTCTTTGTATATTCTACCTCTATGACTATCATTCTTGTTACTGTACTTTTCAGACTATGGATGTTACCACACACAAGAGGGCAACGGTTCTACAAGGACTACCTCTGTACTTAAGAGAATACAAGAAGTTATCAACAACATGTCATGTAAGTTCTGTTGGAAATGTAAAACTAAATGATTAACAAACTAGAAAGTTAAGTTGGTAGACAACCTTTCACTTGGCTTTGGAAAAGAGTCAACTATGGTTTATTTTTTCACACTTTAACTATATTGTTCTATATTTTTAGGATACAGACTCCCTTCAAATATATACAAATGAAATGAAGATAGGAATATTAGAGGTTGTGAGGCACCATGAGACCAATCCTGGAGCTGCGGCAATGAATGTGGCTGTGGTAATAGAAGGTCGAGTAGTAATTGAAGAGCTTGTCGACTTCACAACTGCATTTGTCATACTTGTTGGTCTTCTGTATGCTCGAAACATTCAGTACCCAAAAGAACTTAAATATACTTTTGAAACAGTACAGAAGGTGTTTCTAAATATTGGAGACTTATACTCACATAGAGTATTGTCACTCAAAAATATGCTGTATAAATGTTAGGCAAATATGTCTCAGATCTGCAGAATGGGATGTGCTTGTCTTTTGATTTTAGATTAACATTGCGATAGCTACTTTTCTTTGTGTGAAATTCTTTCTCAGTTGCACCTTAGTGTTAATGTTATGACAGAATCTCTTTACCCTGTGCAGGTTCTGTTCAAAAATTTTGGAATTATTGATGTAACACTTTTCAAATTAAGATTCCACAACATCAGAGATGGCATGGCTTGTGGTTATTAGTAATGATAACAATGTTATTAAGACAAAATTTGAACGTACTGAATATAAATACATTTGTATAAGTGATTTTCATATTTCACATTGTAATAATAATGTAATGCCATGTCTAAGAAAATAAAGCTGCATTATTTTCAAAAAAGCTGTTTTTTCTTTTTTGTTAAAATAGAATATGTTGCTCAATAAAGTCAGAGTTCTTAAGTAACTGATTACAATGTGCTTTTTGAGTTTGCAAAAAATAAATATATTCATTTCTTGAATTACTACCTTGAAGTTTGCCTAAATTTACTTACATTTATTCAGCATAGGTTTTTTAGTTGCGCCAATTAGAGATGACATTGACAAAGCCCTAAAATTTATGTTAGATGGGCTTAGTGCTGTTTTTACATATTAGTTATTTCTACTTGAGCTAATTTAATTTTCTTAGTTTGGCATAGTGTAGCTTGTATCCAGTGAACTCAAATTTTGTAATTGGCAGGATTTGTCAACGTAATGTTGAGCAAACTCAAAAAGCACATTGTAATCAGTTACTTAATATTTTTTAATTGGGAGTAGCATTGATTTTTTACAGTGCAGCTTTGTCTCTATCCTGTCTCTTTCTTACTTTGTTTCTTTCCATTTAACCGCCATTCTTTACTTTTGTTTTTTGTTAAACCTTTTAATCTTTTTTTTTCCTGTCCAGGCTGGTTTTATTCTTCCTTAAGGTGCAAGTGCTATGGTCACAAACTCAAGAGTGCTAAGTAGGCAATTGGCTGCCACACACGTTTGCACATGAATGCTAGACTGGCCAGTTACTTAGTAATACCCCAGAACTGTTCTGCTATGCTACCGCTCACACCTCTGACTGAGCACTTTACTTATTTATTAAAAAACTGCTCAAAGCCACAAATCCTAATGTATGTCACTACATTAACTCCTTAAATTTTTGGTTATTAATCTTAGTTATGATTTGTAGTGAATTATGTGCCAATACCAAAAAACATATAAAAGAGAATGATTGTGTGGGTTGAAAGATTAAGGTGTTAAAACTGATAGCATTTCTAAGCATATTTCTAATATTTTCACTATATACTATATTTTACATTATGCAAGAATCATTAAAAGAACTAGAAAGTGCAACCACATAACTCCAGTTGTTAAGTCTGGCTCCCAGTTAAACGTAGGACTGATTTCAAAGTTTCCCTTCTTACATATAAAGCCTTAAATGGCTAATACCCTGTTTACTTATCTGAATTTATTACCTACAAACCAAAGTGCACCTTAAGATCTTAAGATGCATGGCTACTAAAGATTCCAAAAATGAACAAAATGGCAGTGGGAAGTTGAGTTTTTAGCTACCAGGCCCTAAAGCTGTGAAATGATTGAAACCTACTATCAAAATCCCAACAAATCTGGTGAAAAACCCTGTCACTATTCCAGCAGCAACCGTTCTTAAAATTATCATTAGATCTTCATTGACTAACAGAGTTCCTAATGCACTGAAAGTGTCAGACCCTTAATAAAAACATAAGAGATACTCTGAAATATACTTAATAATCATAGACATATTTTTTTTTCTAAAACAGTACAGTAGTTACTGCATAGCTTTAGTCTCACATTACTCAATACAGCTTGAGTCTGACTTTTTTCATCAATCATATTACATAAATGGTATTAACTTGTGTTGCTGATGAAAATGTAAAGTCTACTGATGAAGGAAATATTGCAGTTTTTGAACTATTGAATTAAAGTGCAGTCTTTGACACCATTGACCTCTGTAAGGACCACTTTAAAGCCAATAGCCATAACACATGCACTCCAAAACAGCAGAAGCTAAGCTTGTTCAGGCCCATCCAGTACTTGGATGGGAGACCATCAAGGAAAAGTGTGGGTTGCTGCTGGAAGAGGTGTTGATGAAGCCAGTAGAGGGCACTTAACCTGTGGTGTTATTGTGGATGCCAATATCCCAGTGCAGTGATGGGCACTTGCATTCCAAAACAGCTGAAGCTAAGCATGTTCAGGCCTATCCAGTACTTGGATGGGAGACCATCTAGGAAAAACTTGGATTGCTATGGGAAGAGGTGTTGGAGAGGCCAATGGGGGGCACTTATCATGTGGTCTGTGAGAGGGTCTCAATGCTCCTGTGAAGTAACAGGGATCATGTGATGTAAAACTGAGGTCCTCAATCTCTGTGGTCAATAAAGATACCTGGGCATCCTTTGTGAAAATCAGGGTGTATCCTAATGTCTAGGCTAAATTGCCCTACATATCCCTTGTTTCTAACTGGCTAACTATCTCTCACCCCTTCATCACTTAACAGCTAATGTGTGATGAGCATACTGATGTAAAATGTCTGCCATCATATTGTCCAGATGGATGGTACACATTAATGGTGGTTGAAGTATCTCTCCACTCTCTATGCAAAGCGCTTTGAATATTAAAAAAAACACCATATAAATGTAAAGAATTATTATTATTGTTATCAGGGTCAGTACTCAGACCTCTTCTGTTTTCACTTCTTGTGTTTCTGCTGGGAAAATAGTTAGAAAATGTAATAATATAATATCTGCTTTCACTCATATGCAGATGATAGTTAGCTATATCTTTCAGTCAGAAAAAAAAAATGTTTATTTTTTTTTACAGTTTCCTTAATTAAATGTGTCACTGACCTGTTTTTCAGACCTAGAGCTGTCAAGTGTGCAGCCATTCTGATTAAAACTAACATAGTGTAAGGTAATATAACATAATGTACTGTTGAACATAACATTCTTGATATATGGATAAAAATTTCCATATTTTGAAACTGCATTTTGTTTAATTTTCTTCTGTGACATTCTGATAATGGAGGCATGCCCACAGGGGGCATTACATGGACTTTATTATTTAGACTGAAATACTCAGCTGACATTACTAGAATTGTTTAACTTGGTCATGATTTTAACAATGGAATTTAGTTTTAACATTCTTGTTTGATATGGTTAAGGTTTAACAAGTGCTTGTTTGCTTTTCTATTTGATAAAATATTTGATCATTTAAATGGTGAATTTGTATATTAATTATTTACTGGATGATTTTCTTTAAAATAAGGCTAACAAAGAGGCATGAATCAGCACTCATACAATGGGTGTGCCTAATAGAGAGGAGATATGAAAAAGACAATAACCTAGAGAGAGTCTTCTTTTCCTTCTGAGAATGACATAAGCTGCTGTGTGTTTGTCTCTGGTGAGGATCTTTATAACTAAGAAATGTCTCAACTGGACAGAGAATGAAGATCATCTTAAAACTGCTGCAGCTACAATAGCCCATGTTGTATAGTTCATATAGTATTTCAGACTTTGATTCACTTAGGGTATTACGCTCACATTACATTGAATAGAAACACAGGTATTCTGTCTCTAATTCCTCGTCTGAGAATAAAGACCTCATTATTAATTCCAGGACAGTAAAGGAGAGGGGAGGTGTCCTGAATATGGTCTGTGCTTAGTGTAGTTTTGGGTGAAACATCACTATATGAGGAAGGGTATAGCTTATTGGGAAATGTCCCAACTGCCTAATGGGCACACTGTGCTTCACAATCCTAAATGAAAGTGCTATATATTATTACAATTTTCAGTAGAGGTCTGCATTCTCACATAGTTATTTTACTAGTTATAGTGTATCGTCAGTGTTCTGAAACTCATTGGATTAACTACAACATTGTGTTTTGGCTAGGTTTTACAGCTGGATGCAATTCCTGACACTAACCCTCTGAATTTATCAGATTTGGAACTGGCACCAAGTTGGGCTGGTTTACCCCCCCAAAGGTGGCTACATTTAAAAGGTTTTGGGGTGCATTAGAGGGGTAGGAATACCAGAGAAGTATGCAAAGATTGTCCAGGATATGTGTGAGGTAGTAAGGACTTGGGTTAAAAGCAGTGTAAGGGTAACAGATTACAGTAGATCTAAGTTATAGTAGGTCTACACCAGGGATCTTCTTTAAGTCCTTACCTCATTGCTCTGGTTGTGGATATCTTGATAAAAGACCAGTCCCCAAGTTTATACTTTTTGCTGATGACAATGTGCTGTGTAGCACCAGAAAAGAGGAAGTGGAGAGGAACTTGGAAGAATGGAGGGGAACTGAAGATAAATAGGAAAACTTCTTCTTTAATGCAATTTTATACATCCAAATACAGGCCAAATCCCATTACAGCAAATATCAAAGTAAAGAAATTTTCAGAAAAAAGAATTATTATTGTGGACCTGGAAAAATGTTCATACAACATCATGTTTGACAGATTTAATTTTAACAAAATATAAATTTCAGTATAACAAATGTTTTTTCGAGCAAAAATGGCCACCGAACATAACAGATACAAAAAATACTTAATGCAGTGCATACACTTTTTGCTGAATCGTGGGAACCCTGCAACAGACTGTCTTTTTCTTGTTAGACCAAAAGAAAGTGACAGTAAGTTGGGCAGTCTAGGTGAGAGTGTAGACTCAACATCATACACATAGTCAAATTCTGAGTCAGTGCTTCACTGAATATCCGCGTAGGTAGTTTTGTGATTTGCAGATACTTACTGTTCTATATTCATATCTGTATTTTTATAAAAAAAAAAGTCACATCCAATGTCTCATTTTCAAAAAATTCAGATGTGAGCGTCAATAGACTTGGTGTCCCAAGAACCAAGTTACCCAAACTATTCTATAACATTTCAGTAATTATTTACTGCTCTGATGCTGAACTTCATAAAATAGATCATTACGATAGCAATTGATGAGAAGATGTCATAATTAATTGAAGAATTACTGCATTAGAGTGTTCCTCTAGAGTGCCTCTTTCTCTTGCATGATTAGGCTCAAAAACTAATTAGCACATCGTCACCCCATAACAGGTTTAAGTTTCGAGTTTGCTATTTTCCTGTTCACCCATTTTAGCTCTAGACCATCCTCAAGAAACTGTGACACACAGACACAGACACACACACAGACACACACACAGTCAGACACACCCTTCATTGAGATATTAATGTTTTCAATATCAGGGGACCCTAAAACATTGACATCTGTTGAAAACTGGAAATAGAAATTTTTGATGAATCTAAAGCTTTTGCTCCTCACCCATAGACGATAGGTTATGACGGAGGAGGGTGCAAAGCAATAAAATATTTTTTGCAATTTAAGAATCTGTGTTTTTTTTGTACAGTGTGGCCTGCGGGGGGCACACCAGCTCCCCAAACCCAACACAAACAGACGTGGGACACAAGTGCGGTACAATAATTTTTTTTATTTTGGCTTTGTAAAATGCTTCCCTCATTTCCCACCTTCTCAGCACAGTTACAAAGTACAATATTCACAATAAATTACTTTCTTCTCCTGTTCTTTTCTCTATTTCTATCTCAGTATGCTTCAATTTCTTCTCCAGCAAATGTCGCCCTCTCCCTTCCTACTCTGGATCCTCGAGTAGTAACAGCATGCTCTTTTTATCCTCCACCAGGGAGAACTTTTGATGGCCTGTTAGCATGGTCCAGAAGCACTTCCGGGTGAGGCAGAAGCCTGACAAAGTAGGGCTCCAATGTCCCGGCAGTACACCCTTGGTCAAAGTAGTTTACGCATTTTCCCCATATTCATTATAACAAAATTTCAATTATAATGTAATATTTTTATGGTTCCTTGAATTTCGTTGCAACTTGTATAAAATGAAGAAGACAAACAGCAGAACAGCACAATGCCATAGTGGAGTTTCCTGACATTTGCCTGTGTCATTTTCAGGGCAGCAGATGACATTGTCCTGAGAATGGTGGGACACATATCTTGCCTAACCATACGTCATTCCCAAATTTCACCAGATGTAACAGCTTATTTTATTTAGTTGGGACAACTCTTTTTCCAAAAGTTGATCAATCAAGTATAAAGACATTTTTCAAGGATTCACAAGCAGGTCTATAGGTTGCTTTACTCTCCTCCTTTCTTTTGGATATGAGCAGGCCATCAACACATACCACACATCTGCACATAAACTTCAGCTTTTATATATTGTAACAGAAAGAGAGGACAATGATAAAGAGTTTGTGGGGGACAAAACCAGACAACTGGCATATCTGGAAGCAGCATAGTTGTCTCTACAGACGCAAGTTCAAGTCTGAACTATTCCAAGATGGAAGAGCATCCAGTTTTGGGCCCTTCTCTCAGGCAGAGGTGGGTCCTGGTGGAAAGACATCAGAAGTGATGTCTGCAGAGGGATGAAGAGAGAGAGCCATTAGGACACAGTGCCAACCCATGAGAGACAGAGAGAGAATGAGGTTAGGAGCATGCACTGATACAGCACATTGCCACACCCACCACATGACGAACCAACTCAGGATCCCAGATTAGGACCCGAGTGCAGCCATGCAATGGGTGACACCTCAGCACCACACTAATTCAGATGGAATGGAGCCAGTGTGAGGTTTTTTATGGTGGCTGGATTGACAATTCTGCTACCAACACCCAAGTTTTTCCCTGTCAACCCATGGGTCATATTTAAAATCACTGTCTATTGCAAGCCAACTGATTCATACACTTTTCTTCTTTACATCTTCTTCTCTTCGTCTATGGCATACTAAAAACTCTCTATCTCTTTCACAGTTCTTTAGATTCCACCGTCTCTGGAGAGATGAGGATGGCTTCTGTAATGAAGCACTCAGAATGAGGATTTTCTTCATTAATCTATGATACCCTTCTCATACTGTGGACAGGACCATCAAACAATCTAGGATTAGACCTTGTAATGTGCACTATAAGAGGAACTCAAACAATGAAATGAAACCCCCCTATTAAACCCTAACACTCTCTCTCCCACAGGTCATCAAACAAAATTTCATAATTTTGTAGGCTGATCTTTCCACAGGAGACTCTTTTCCTAGCCCTCTCTTCATCTCCTTCCATTGACCACCTATCCAATGAAAACTTCTTGTGCACAACTCACTTCAGAGCTGATGTGTTACTTGGAAATATATCACCAACAGTACCCTTGTATCTGGCCTTTCTCGTAAACTCAATATTAAACAACGGACCTGTTGCCAGTCAAAAAATCTTAGTTACATTTCTTGTAGGCAGTATTCAGTCATCTACATAGGTGAAACAGGGAAATGCCTAGCAGGCTATTTCAGGGAGCATGTTTGAGCTGTTAAGAGCAAAGACTTTACAAAGCTTATCGGACAACTTTTCATATCTCTTGTTCATAGCCACGTTGATCTTTCTATTTGTGTTCTTTCACAGGATTTCTTTCACAAGATTATTTTCAAAGAAAAACTAAAGAATCTAACCTCAGCCTGGGATCACATATTTCTTTCAGGTCTTAATGACCAACTAACTTCATCATCTTTCTCTTCAACTTCCCTAGTGGCAGCTTTTTCTTGCCTTTGCTCACCTTTTCTCTTTTCATCTGCTCTTTTTCAGTTGCAGACCTGATGAAGGCTATACAGCCAAAACATCGTGTCTTTAGAGTTCTTTTCCATTTAGCACGGAAATAACCTTTAACCATTTTTCATATATAAACAGGCCCCCAGGCAAAGTAGTGTGCTGGGCCGCTGTTTTGATAGCAAAACAGAAACATACATAGGCATCAGAAACATTGATGGGCGCCTATGCTCCTGAAGCCCTCAGCTAGTGACCATTGTGCCCATACGTTAAATCAGCCCTGTATGTATATACTATATAAGTACTGTACATCCTGGCTAAGGCTCTGATTTGCCTCGTGTAATCCAAAGATGTATATTATACATTAATTAGTGACAATAAATTTGCCCTCTCTGAGTGAGTATAGCAGCTTCTTAAGGTGGAACATCACCCATTCTAACGCTGGCTCCTGTCATTCCCCCGTTTCTTCTGGGGTAACAGCACCATGTTGGACAAATAATTGATTAATGTATATATATTGAGCATAAACTGTACTGTACTGTATATGTATAAATGTTTTCAAGGGTCTGTGAAGGGTACAATATGTTAAAAAATACCTTAGCTTTATTTATTCATATGTTATGATAATATTCATAACTATACTGTGGCCTAGTGTCTATGACGGAGACCTGTAAACCACAAAGGTTTCAGTTCAGTCATTCTTTCTCATATATTCAGCTGTAAAAAAATTATGTAAACAATTGTACTATGCATCTGTACTTAAAATAATATTCACTACTGAAATGCACTGTAATAAAACAATGCAATTTGCTTGCTTGCTGGATAGCGCAGTTTCACATCTTTAGAAACTTGGGCTCAGTTCTCAGCCATGTCACTCTCAATGTGGGGCTTAGACGAGCTTTCTCCATGTACTTCTTTATCCTCCATTTTCTCAAAGGTTGAGTGACAATTCTAATTGGCCTGGTATACTTGAGTATAGGTGTATGCATGAGTGTGCTGTGCAGTGGACTGGCATCCCATAAATAGCTGCTTTCATTGTCAAAAAAGAACCAAAGAATGCATGGATTTTCGTTCATTAAACTCTCACTACAAACGTCTACTTTGAATTGCTCTGAGTCCAACACAGATTGATATACTTTGGTATTAAACATTTGGTAAGTGAACATGTACAAAAATAATTTTTACCTGTTTAGTACTGACACTCAACAGGCTGAGGAACTCTGTGCTGTGCTGCACGATTCATACTGCAGATTACAAAAGTCAAGGCACAGAGGAAAGCAGAATAATGACGGATATGTGCTTTTAAAAAAGGTCCAGAATCGTTTGGCAGACCCTCAGAGCACACAGTTTTTCTCTCTAATTTGATCCTCTGGGTATGCAAAGGTGGGGTGGACTACTTCCAGGATAAAAGGCCTCTTTTAAAAATAAAAAGATTTTCATGGAAGCACGGTAAATGAGGATAATGTTCCGTTCTGTCGGCACTCATTCTGCTTCAGCATATCGTATAGGAATTTAACGGTGCTCTTGGCTCAGCGATAGGTAACATTTGATAGCTTGTGCTACGATTGCCAAGATGGGAAAACTTGTTTATTCAGTGACAGAGTACCCCAAAAGCAGGTCTGGTAATGGAAAGCTGGAGTTAAAAAGCAAACTCTTGACTAATTATGGTACTTCACATGGAAAACAAGCAGGTGTAATTTTAGAACAAATGTGCCATACATTAAAAGTGCTTACACATGAAAAAAATTAAGGCATTGGCCCATAAGGGCTGTAATTTTCAGGAAACAGCTTGGAACCTGCCATGTTTATATCAGGGATATCGGCAGGAGATGATGAAGGAGGCCTCTCGGAGGGCATAGTCCTAGTATCAGCAGCTATAAATTACTAGGCTACACTACTCTGACACAATAGGGGGTTTAGGCCTGGTGACAGAAAAGCATAATACCAAGTAGAGTTTATAAAACCAGCTTCCAGAGTGAAGACACCATAGGCTCATTTTGCAGTAAAGCCCTGCCACTGAGAAAAATGGTCGTTAGTCTACTTCCTTCTGGCAGTCCTTTCTTCATTTATTTTAGGCAGTAGTGCCAGTCACAATCAGGTCACCATTTAAGGAATGAATAATGTAAAAGGTAGTTGGTTTGAATAAGGATATGACATTCCCTGGCATGCCTCCTTTATTCATGCTACCGAAGAAGAATATCAGTGGAGGCGGTTTATTTTATTATTCTTTATTCAGATTTCATTCCTTTTTACTTACCTTATATATATATATATATATATGTGTGTGTGTGTGTGTGTGTGTGTGTGTGTGTGCGTGTGTGTGTGTGTATGTTTATACTATATACCATATATATATATATATATATATATATATATATATATATATATATATATATATATATATATATATATATATATTCATTCTGTATATGCATTTCTTCCTACTAATTCTTTCTGTTATTTGGCTTTGCCCCAAGACAAAAGCAATCACAATCCCTGGGTGCATAGACTGGAAATAGAAATAGAATACCATGCATAACCCTGTTGTAAAATAAAGCAGCAGGAGAGGCAGTGGCAGGAACGGGAAAAAGGCAAGAAAGAAAGAAAAACAATCAGCAGCTTTTTAAGACACTGTGTGCATAAAATAAAAGCACCAAAGGTTTCAAACTCAACCCCTTGAGAGCCACAGTGGCTGCAAGTTTTCAATCACACCACTTTAATAATCAGAAAGCTGTTCTTATTGTTAAGAGAACATTTCAGTTAATAAGATAAATATTTTACCTCACAGCCTGTAGGTTCAGAAATGACCAGCAGTGCAGGTTTATTTATCTCTCATTTTTCAAATCTATCCCTTTATTTATCATTAAAATTACTGGCCCACCTTTGGGTTACAAGGGTTAAAGCCCACATGTAGATTTAGACCACTAGAAATATAAAAAGACACTTACTGCACAATTAATCTTGGATTACACAAATCATTGCATGCACTACCTTTCATTATGTTTCATAGTGGTTTATTTTCTTGAATGTGATCTCTTAATTGGTTACTTCCTTCACAGGTGACAACCAGCCTTGCTGGGCAGACCACTCTGCCTAATCCTCGGCAACAGCAACTCCTCTAGCAGCAGTCCCAGGATTTGATTCATCCAGCATGTCCTACGTTGTTTGCTGGGCGTTCCCCTAGTAGTTATTGCCTGGCATACTTCTGTGGAATACACATCTAAACAACATGCCCAATCCAGGAAGAAGCACTGTACAGGGACCTCATGTCATCTGATTGATCTTGTGATCTCATTCATTGGTTCTATAACCAGACTGCAGAGCAGGATTGATGTAGACTAACTGGTACTGTAAGTTGGCTGGTACAGCTTCACCTCAGGACTGTTGCTGCTGGACTGGTCTGTAAGCCAAACTTTTGATCACCTCTGTCTGTAATCATGAACAAGGTCTCAAGATACTTATCTACTTGGGACAGATATATAGATGCTTTTTAAAATCATATATCAATTATAATTAAGCTGTAAACAGTAGTCATTTTTTTATCAGCTAACCATTTTTAGGTTATTGTCTCCCACCCTACATGGTCACTTATTTCACCTACATGTGTATTGTGGTTCAGGTTATTAAGGGTTTATTTCTTACTTATTTAATATTTAATATCATTTAGTTTAACATAGGGCGGCACGGTGGCGCAGTGGGTAGCGCTGCTGCCTCGCAGTTGGGACACCTGGGGACCTGGGTTCGATTCCCGGGTCCTCCCTGCGTGGAGTTTGCATGTTCTCCCCGTGTCTGCGTGGGTTTCCTCCGGGCGCTCCGGTTTCCTCCCACAGTCCAAAGACATGCAGGTTAGGTGGATTGGCGATTCTAAATTGGCCCTGGTGTGTGGGTGTGTTTGTGTGTGTCCTGCGGTGGGTTGGCACCCTGCCCAGGATTGGTTCCCTGCCTTGTGCCCTGTGTTGGCTGGGATTGGCTCCAGCAGACCCCCGTGACCCTGTGTTCGGATTCAGCGGGTTGGAAAATGGATGGATGGATGGATAGTTTAACATATTTACTGATTTTAAGCTGTCTTCTTCTGTTATTAATTATGCTGTAGATTTTGTTTTGACTTCATGTCAAATAATGTGTTTCTTTGATATCACATTCTTTATTTAGCTTGTAAGTATTGTGTATATTTCTTTTATGGTTTTGAACCTTGTGCAACATCATTGCTGAGGGGCCACCTCTAGATAGATAGATAGATAGATAGATAGATAGATAGATAGATAGATAGATAGATAGATAAGCTGGAACCAATCCCATCAATCATAGTGTGAAATCTACCCTTGACTAGTTTCCATCTGTGTCCACATATTTTTGTTGAAGTCTTCATTTTAAAAGAACAACTGAGATCTACTGTTCTAATTCTTTTCATAACTTTAAACACTTCAGTCATGTGACTTCCTAATCTTTATTTACTTAAATGGAAAAGGTTCAGCTTCTTCAATTTGTTCTGATGGCTAATATTTCACTGTCCTGAATCAGCTTGATTGCTCTTTTATTGACTTTCTCTACTGCTGCTATGTCTTTTTTATATTATGGAGGTCAAACCTCCACACAGCATGCCAGATAAGACCTAACTAGTGTGTTAAATAACTTAGACATAACATCATTTGACTTGTGCTCCACACATAGTGATATACTGTATATAACCTAACATCCTATTAGCCTTGTTAATGACTCTGTAAACTAACCCGATGTCGATAGTGATGAGTCCATTAGGACTCTTATGTCCTTCTCATAAGGGGTACTTTCATGTTTAAGACCTCCCATTGTATATTTGATTCTAACATTTGTACTTCCTGGGTGTAATACTTTATGTTTACTTGTACTACTCCCTGAGTCGGCACGATTATCATATACCTTGCCAACCTAGAGCGGCAATAAAGAGAACAAATAAATAAATAAATAATCCATGGCGCAACCTCCATAACTACAGAAGCACACCAGGGAAAGCAAATGTTGACTTAGACAAGAATTGTTATTATACAGTAAATAAGAAAATGTATGAAACAAACAAATCCCCAGTTTACATAGTACTGTGTTGCAGTGCTTCCCCTCCCACATGAATCACAAAACAAAACAAACAACAAAATACACCAGTAATAGACAAATAACAATTATGAGAAAAGAATTAATGAAAACAAGCGTCCTTTAAATATCCACAGTTATGCATGATCATTTACAATCTATTATTGTGAAGGATGTGCTGAGCTGTACCACATGTCTTGAGAAATGTAATAATACACAGTCACTTACGCTAGCCCATCAGGTCCTGTCGCAAATAATTTCACCAAACCCAGAAGACAATGAAAACGATTCTTCCTAAAATGAACCAAGGTTCACCTGACTTCTTTCAGTGGGTAGTGTATCTTTCCCTCTTGCTTTTTGGAGTCCGACTTTTCTTCGTAATTTGGTGCTCTCTTCCCTTCTTCATCATCTTTCTTCCGCCATGGCTTTAAGTATGGTCGGCTCTTCCCCTTACAGTTTATTTGGCCCTCTGAGCCAGGTGCTCCCTTCCCCATGAACCATTGGCCGGCATTACGCATTCTGCGATTCCACCATTATCAGGACTAGGGAAAGGTACAAACTGCCAATGACATCCCCCACATACGCATGACAACCATTACATACTTAAGTTAAATTTCACCTGCTCAAGCCTATATGCTGTCCAGGTCTTATTATAATGATATGGAAAATTCCGAATTATCTGATATTCCACCTAACCAACTTAACCTGACTATTATATATTGTTATTCAAATCATTTACAGTATATGTATTAAAAACAGTAGTGGTGCCAGATGTACCACCTTTAAGGGAACTGTGCAGCCCAAAGAGATCAAACAGACCAGAAAATCAACTGTAAAATTAGAAACCAGGAAAAACTTGTAGATCGTACACAAAACCAAAAATGTTAACCAAAAGTAAGACTCAAATAGAGCTGCTAAAGTTTTTTTTATCCTAAAGATAGATAGATAGATAGATAGATAGATAGATAGATAGATAGATAGATACTTTATTAATCCCAATGGGAAATTCACATTCTTCAGCAGCAGCATACTGATACAATAAATAATATTAAATTAAAGAATGATAATAATACAGGTGAAAAAAACAGACAATAACTATGTATAATGTTAAATATTAACGTTTACCCCCCCTGGTGGAATTAAAGAGTCGCATAGTTTGGGGGAGGAACGATCTCCTCAATCTGTCTGTGGAGCAGGACAGTGACAGCAGTCTGTCGCTGAAGCTGCTCTTCTGTCTGGAGATGACATTATTTAGTGGATGCAGTGGATTCTCCATAATTGATAGGAGCCTGCTGAGCGCCCTTCGCTCTGCCACAGATGTTAAACTGTCCAGCTCCATGCCAACAATAGAGCCTGCCTTCCTCACCAGTTTGTCCAGGCGTGAGGCGTCTTTCCTCTTAATGCTGCCTCCCCAGCACACCACTGCGTAGAAGAGGGCGCTCGCCACAACTGTTTGATAGAACATCTGCAGCATCTTATTGCAGATGTTGAAGGAAGACAGCCTTCTAAGGAAGTATAACCGGCTTTGTCCTTTCTTGCACAGCGCATCAGTATTGGCAGTCCAGTCTAATTTATCATCCAGCTGCACTCCCAGATATTTATAGGTCTGCACCATCTGCACACAGTCACCTTTGATGATCACTGGGTCTATGAGGGGTCTGGGCCTCCTAAAATCCACCACCAGCTCCTTGGTTTTGCTGGTGTTCAGGTGTAGGTGGTTTGAGTCGGACCATTTAACAAAGTCATTGATTAGGTCCCTATACTCCTCCTCCAGCCCATTCCTGATACAGCCCACGATAGCAGTGTCATCAGCGAACTTTTGCACATGGCAGGACTCCGAGTTGTATTGGAAGTCCGATGTATATAGGCTGAACAGGACCGGAGAAAGTACAGTCCCTTGTGGCGCTCCTGTGTTGCTGACCACAATGTCAGACGTGCAGTTCCCAAGACGCACATACTGAGGTCTGTCTTTAAGTTAGTCCACGATCCATGCCACTAGGTATGAATCTAATCCCATCTCTGTCAGCTTGTCCCTAAGGAGCAGAGGTTGGATTGTGTTGAAGGCGCTAGAGAAGTCTAGAAACATAATTCTTACAGCACCACTGCCTCTGTCCAAGTGAGAGAGGGATCGGTGTAGCATATAGATGATGGCATCTTCCGCTCCCACCTTCTCCTGATATGCAAACTGCAGAGGGTCAAGGGCGTGTTGAACCTGTGGCCTAAGGTGGTGAAGCAGCAGCCTCTCCATGGTCTTCATCACATGTGATGTCAGAGCAACAGGCCGAAAGTCATTCAGCTCACTAGGACGTGATACCTTTGGGACTGGGGTGATACAAGATGTTTTCCAAAGCCTCGGGACTCTCCCCTGTTCCAGGCTCAGGTTGAAGATGCGCTGTAGAGGACCCCCCAGCTCCGATGCACAGACCTTCAGCAGTCGTGGCGATACTCCATCTGGACCCGCTGCTTTGCTGGCACGAAGTCTCCTCAGCTCTCTGCTCACTTGCGCTGTTGTTATTATGGGTGGGGATGTCTTTCCTATGCTGGTATCAGCAGAAGGATGTGTGGAGGGTGCAGTACTCCGAGGTGAGAGTGAGAGTGGGTTAGGGTGGTCAAACCTGTTAAAAAAGTTGTTCATTTGGTTTGCTCTCTTCACGTCTCTCTCAATGGTGGTACCCCGCTTCGAGCTGCAGCCAGTGATGATCTTCATCCCATCCCACACTTCCTTCATGCTGTTATTCTGCAACTTCTGCTCCAGCTTTCTCCTGTACTGCTCCTTCGCCGCCCTGAGTTGGACTCGGAGTTCCTTCTGCACGCGCTTGAGCTCATGCTGATCACCGTCTTTAAAAGCCCTTTTCTTCTGATTCAAAAGGCCCTTGATGTCACTTGTAATCCATGGCTTGTTGTTAGCATAGCAGCGTACTGTTCTTACTGGAACTACAATGTCCATACAGAAGTTGATGTAGTCAGTAGTGCAGTCAACAACTTCCTCAATGTTCTCATTATGAGATCCCTGCAGGATATCCCAGTCTGTAGTTCCAAAAAGTTCTCTCAGAGTATTCTCAGCCTCCGGGGTCCACTTCCTGAATGATCGTGTGGTTACAGGTAGGACTCTAACTTTTGGTTTATAGTGAGGCTGAAGCTGAACCAGGTTATGATCTCCTTTCCCAAGCGCAGGCAGCGGGGGTGGCGCTGTATGCGTCTTTAACGTTTGCATACAGTAAATCAATAGTCTTATTTCCCCGGGTGTTACAGTCCACATACTGGGAGAATGCAGGCAATGTTTTGTCCAGCGTCACATGGTTAAAGTCTCCAGCGATTAGCACAAGCGCCTCAGGGTGCTGCGTTTGTAACTTAGCAACAGCGGAATGGATGATGTCACTCGCTGACTCCACGTCTGCCCGAGGAGGAATGTATACAATAACAACAATGACATGTCCAAACTCTCTGGGCAAATAGTAGGGACGTAAACTTACGGCCAACAGTTCGATATCCCTGCAGCAAGTGGAGATTTTGACGTTAACATGTCCAGAGTGACACCACCGTGTATTAACATAGAGAGCGAGTCCTCCTCCTTTGTGCTTACCACAGGTACTTGCATCTCTATCCGCTCTAACTGTACACCTAAATCACAATTAAAGTACTTGAGTTTTTCCATAAACATGACTGATGAGGAATATGTGTTGGTGGCAACTACGCGTCCAAAAAACTAAATTTCACTTTGTGACAAGGAGACTGCAAAATGGCTGCACTTATGTACAAAGAAAGTGGTGTTGCAGTAGAATGAAAACATAAACATAAAAATGAATAACATTTGATCAGAGACAATGACAAAACTAATTAAACAGGGAGAATCCCTGATGACTAAAACAGTCCAAAAGAAACTAAAATAAAATGTATTCAACGCAGGAACGAATTTATATGACTGAATTGTAACACCAGCACTAATATCTCAGGGACACTGCTTTGAACATCATCTGATTCTGAAAATGTTTCTCACACCAATAAGCCTTTGTTCCTGACATTTAAGCCAATTTTGCACTCATTTCTACACTATTTTCAACTCCCACTTGTTTTAGTTTGATCCCTTAATTCTTATGTGGGAAACTTTCTGAAAATCAAGATAATATTATTTGAAACTAAATATATGTTATATGTGTAATGCAATCTGTTAGTGATGTCAGGCACCTCTGGTTATGTTCAAACAAAAAAGGCCTATGTATTGTGTGAGAGAGGCTCAAGAAGTAAACAAAGAGTTTGATTCACTTTTTATGTGTGTTGTTATATATAAATGACATTTCTTTTTTCAGCCCATTTCCTGAACCCACTTAACCAAATGCATGGTTCCAGAGAAGCAGCTCTTATCCCAGCAACATGCAGTAATGCCAATAACCATGGTGCTATTTCATTTACAGGGCATCTTCACCCACACTCACACTGGCTCAATTTAGAAGCACCAGTCAATCTGGTAATTATGTCTGTAATTTAGAACTGTGTTGTAAAATAAACTATAGTCCAGCCATCCCTTTTCCAAATCTTTTTATTCCACTGCATTGTTACAGGGCAATGGAATCTATAGTGCCTAACTGGGCACAGCACAGGGACTAAAATTAGATGAGATGAAAATCAGGTCTTTGGGGGTGTGAGAGAAACACAGACTGCCAAGGGAAAACTGACAGAAACTGGGCCAGGATTTGCATCAAGAAATCTGCAGTTGTGAGACAGAAATGTTGCTTATTGAACTACCGTACCACCCTGCAAACCACTATAAAAATTCTGTTAAGGACTCAACAAATCCCAAATACCTGCTCTTTTCTCGTCAGGTATTTGGGTCAGGATGGTACTATATTATAGTATAGGGTGGCAATGCCTCACACCTATGGAGTTCTAAATTTGTATACCAACCTAGGTGAGTTTTTGCTGTTTCTTCCAGTGCCTGTGTTGGTTTTCTTCCCACATCTTAAAGATGGGTGACTGTGAGAGTGGCCGTGATTGTGCCCTGTGATGGAAGGAGGCCCTGTTGAGAGTTGATTCCTGCCTTGAACCTTAGGCTTCCGGGTATTAGCTTTCTGTGTGGTTAAAAAAATGAATGAATCAATTAATGAATGCAAGGAGTTTAGTTATTTGGTAAAAAACACTGCCTTTTAGCCATTGTTGGATCATAATAATATGATGTCAATATGGAAAAACCCATATTCATCTAACTAACTTGTATCCTGCCTATTTTAACAACTGTAGGCTTGCTGAAGCCAATACCTTTCCAACATATCCCCAGGCTTAAGGAGAAAAATATAGTACTACAGAAAAAAGTGTGCATTTTAACTTATTTGTTTAATGACGGCATACAAAAACAAATACACACAGCAGAGGAAACTCCACTGGTTTCCTGTAGCAGCATTTATTAAGTTCAGATCCATGATGGTTACCTACAGAGTAGTCAATGGGTTCACCTATACAAATAGAAACACTTATGAGGTCCTGTGCTCCTTCTCGACCACTCAGATCTGCTGATGAACAGCGTCTGGTAATGCCACCTCTGAGTGATATCAAATCTCAGTCCAGAGCTGGCAGAATGAGCTGCCCACCTCTATTCAAACCTCTGACTCCCTCAATGTTTTCAAGAAGTCTTTGATGATTCACTTGCTTAGTGAATTTTTAAGTGATATTAGCAGTTATGTTTTGTAAATCTGGGTATTCTAACTAGCTTACATTTTGTTTTGAGCGTTTCACTTGCAGAAATCAATTTTGCGCCCTTGTCCTGTAACACTTGTTCCCAAACAGTCCCCACACTGATGTTACTCAATTATATTGACCTCTTTTGTAGATTGCTTTGGATAAAGTCATCCACTAAGCAAATAAATGGAAATGGAAGTGGGCTGAAAACAGCATCAGAGTCCCAGTGAAAAGCTCTGACAGTCTTTATTGTGTTTGTCTAAGCAGGAGTCAGTCTTCCTCAGACAGCAGGCATGTCTTATCTGCAGGCAAGTTTCCAGCTTTCATACTGATGTGTGCACAGCAAGGAGATGTGTTCTGTTTTTTTCTTATTGGTTTCAAAAAGATAGTCTTTAACATGGTTTTCTTCCATTTTCCTTACTCCCAATCATAGCAGTATCTTATATAACTTCTGATTTTAAAAAATATTCTTATTGGGGTGGCATGGTGGTACAGTGGATAGCACTTTGGCCTCCCAGATCTAGGTCTGAATCATGTGCCTAGTCATTATGTATGGGGAGTTTTGACTGGGCACTGTGGTTTTCCTCTCCCACAAAATGCATAGTTAGATTGATTGCCGATTCCAAATCAGGCCTGCTTGACCGATTTATAATTTAGTGAGCCTTGTGATGAACTTCTGCCCTATTCAAAGTTGTTTCCAGCCTTGCACCCAATGCATCTCTGCACACTCTTGCAACGAGGGCATCTTGGTGACGAGACAATAGCGCCTCATCCTAGAGACACATTGAAAGAGGCGATAGAGCCCTCTCTTTGGGGCATGACCAAAGAGAGTAGCTTCCCCTTCTGGGGTAAGGGGGTGCGATAAACTCAGGCTGGACAACAAATACAATACCTGGAGATCCGGTTTAGGCAGAGAAGGCAGGAACTGGTGGTTCAGTCAATATAGCAAAAAAAAAAACCAAAAAGATTGGTAATGTATTTTCAACTGAAACTATAGCCAGGTTGGGAATAGGAGGATCAAAACATTTGGTTGCAAGAATTTGAGTATTAGGTCGTTGCTAGCAAAACAGGTACTTCAGATGAAAAGTTGAGAAGAAAAAGACACTGATAAGGAATGGGAGACTCAATACACATAACAGGACATATAGGTCTAGGTGGCTTAACACAGAATGTAGCATACCGTGGTGTAGAAGATTCTGTTGCACCAACAACACACACTGGAGGAGGTGGCTCAAAAGAGGTGACAGCAAACCCAAGAGGCATGGAGTTGGCTGCAGCAGCTGAAGACTTGGGTGCAGTGATGATGAGTGGAGACTTGCTATAAGTGTGGACTGAAGAATTTTAATATTTCTGCAAATATTAAGTATTAATATTAAAATATACCTAACAGAAATGGAGACTGTGATTAAATGATTGTCTAAATTTTAATATTCTGTGTTATCTAATTCAGTGCTTCCCAACCAATTTCTATGCTCCACACCCCTAGAATATATTTTATTTATGTTCACATGCCCTACAAAAGTAATATCACTTCCCATGAACACCTGTGGATGCCCTAGCTGGGACGCCTCCAGTGGACCACTGCCAACTTATGTATGGAAGATAGAACTGCTCCTGGCCTCTGGTTTCTGCTTGTCTACCCACTGGTACCTTCCATCTTGGTAGCAGGACATGCCATCATCCAGCTGGGATGCCTGTCTGTCCTCCATGGCACTCACAATATCGATATCCCCTTGTGCATTCCTATGGAGCATCACTAGAAAAAAAAAAGAGTAAATGCAAATGGGCTACAGGAACTCCTAATAAATTGGAGCAACAAAAAACAAAATGCAAATCCAGATGGGCTTCATAGTAGTGAAGGACAAATTGTAATCGGTTACACCACACTACTTGAACATAGACTTATCTTACTCAACTGAAAGAATCCCAGCCCACTTGTCATAAGCCAGTGGGTAACTGATGTTCTATGCTATTTGAAACTGGAAAAACTTTTTTTTATAATAAGGCAAGATTTAATCAATACAATTTTAGAATAAGCATATACAGTATATCGGGAGAAAAGGACATTTTCCCTTTTCATTCCTAAATATTTTTGCCCATTCTGTCTTTCTCTCAGATGAGGGTTGAATTCTGGTTTGTTAGATTTTGTCTTTTAGTTCTTTTTCTCCTTTGTAACTGCCTGCTGTTTTTTTTCCTTCTTTGTAGTTTATCTGTGATGTATTTATTATTATTTATTATTTATTATATATTGTATTACTACTGGTTTCATTTTTGGTCTCATTTCTTTTTAAGTATATATTTTATATGTAATATACTGTTATCTCTAAACTGGAATAAATGCACAATATTCTTTCGTACAATAACATTTTTTTTATATTTTATTATTTTTATGTTGTTCTTCTTGTGTATATTATGTGTTATATTTTTTTTCACAAAAGTAGTGTGGCAATACCTAACGGGAGCAGCCAAAAGAAGAAGAAGAAGAAGAAGAAGTGCTGTTTGCTTTTTTGCACCTGTATCTGGAGTAATGCTCGTAATTTTGTTGTAATTTTTTATAATGACAATAAAAGCTTTCTATTCTATTCTATTCTGTTCTATTCCTCCTCCTATTCTATTCTACTCTATTCTATTCTATTTTATTCTATTCTGTTCTATTCTCCATGAAAACATGAGATTAAAAATGTATCTCTGCCATCACTACAAATCACATGAGGTACAGTAAGTATCATATAAAATATATATATATATCTTTGGGTGGAGTATTCCTTTAAGATATATTCAGATTCAGAAACTAAGGGTATATGCTACCCAGGTGTAGAAATGAGTGCCGAACCCAATTTGAGAAGCAAAGGTTCCAGATCTAGCCAGATTTTAAAAAATCCCTCTAAGTGCCCTTAGACAGGCTTGAAATTACAGCCACTAAACTGTGGACAAAAGATTTGAGATAAAGAATTGATCACACAGGAGTTCTGCCTCCTGGTGTGAAGGCAAGCATTGGGCTGTGCATCACAAACTACTATGCTGGACATTCAACTGAATCTTAGTCATATGACAGTCCTTACAGTCAGTCAGCCCCCTTAATACAAAGAGGAGCTTCTACTGGATTTGTTAGTTAGCTTGTAAGAGGAAGCTGCCCTTTGTTTTTTTCACGTGATTTTTAAATTTCCTTTAGGTGTGGATGGACCACAGGCATATAATGATAAAGTGATTGCCTTGTGCCATTCTTCTGACTTGCTGTGCATTCGTAAAGGTGTGCCATAGCTGCCAAGGGAGAACTTTGCCACAGCATTTGTCACCTTTACCAATGAACTGAAAAGATCTGCAAGTTGACAGTAGAATTTGGTCCTCCTGACATATTCTGAGTGCAATGGGCCTAGAAAATGTAGATAAAATAAATATCTTCTTATCAAGTTCCAGTTGTATTGGAAGACTTTCTGAGCACAAAGCTTGTTAGCTTCAGCAGCTACCAGAAATTCTTTAGCTTATGACAATAATAAATGAGCGCTTGCTTCTTTAATACTGAAATCTTTTCTTTTTTATTATTCTATTCTTCCTAAGTTACACACATTCATTAAATCAAAAAAGAGCCATTATTTATAGTAACTGCTTGCATATTCCATTGAGGCTTATTGGGAATAGGTGACTTCTGGTGATCCCGACTCTTTTTCACATTTCAGTGTATGGACTGCATAATTACAGCACATAAAAGCAATAGCATTAAGGCAACTTTGAAAGTGAATGCCTTTTAGAGGCTGATAGCCGGAGTGAAGTCTGAAGAGGATTCTAATTACAAAAAAGTGTTACCTGATCTGAAGAACATATTTTGGATAGAAAAATTACTGTGAAAATGATCTTAAGAGTAAAAAAATCATCCATCCATCCATTTTTCTTAGTTTCCTTTTTTCAATACAGTCCCATAATAAGTTGCGTCTATCTTTGCTTCTGGTGCAGAAGGAGAAACAACCCTGGACTGGATGTTCGTCCATGACAGGACACACTTACACACAACACACAAACCTACCAGACTAGCTTTTATTCACCAGCTACCAAACCTGCATGGTGTGAAACTGGAGTACCAGGAAAAAAATCACAAGAATATGAAAAACCCATATAAACTCAGGACTGCTAAACAACTAAAAACACTTAACCACCAAATATAAAAACCATCCATCCATTCTTCTGCACCGTTTTTCTCCAATACCCAGACACATGAACTCTGCTACCACTGGGTTCAAATTAGGGACCAAAACTAAATTGATGGGTGTACTGATGACTACTCCCACTGGACTGTGCACCTTGGGGACTATGTAAAGGCTCTGGTGTTGGTAATTACTTGCCAATCCACAGGGTGATGCTGTATTCTAACGCCTCTTCTCTTCCACCCTCTACAGACAACGATAACCATCTTGGCAACCTTACCACCTTTGAAATCAAATCTGTCTACCTGGACCCATCTCTTCCTGCCTGGCTGACAATTAACCATTTTGGATAGTCTAATCTGAGACTTGCATCCATAGTTGTTGTTTGAAATTTAACATCAGGAAAGCTAAGAAACTGGTTAATGATTTTCACGATGCTAAAGAGCCTCTATGTCCCATCACTATTCAGGGAGTAGATATAGAGGTGGTCCACTTCTACAAGTACTTGTGGGTTCACATTAATGACACGTTGGACTGGTCTCTGAACACAGAGGAGCAATATAAGAAAGGTCTGAGCTCTTTTTCCTTAGGAGTCTGCATTCCTTTAACGCGGGAAGTGATATCCTACACATTTTCTACAACTCTGCGATGGTCAGTGTGATTTTCTATGCTGTGTGATGGGCTGGTAACATCACTCCAGGAGAGGTCCACCGAATCAACAAGCTAATTAAAAGGGCAGGATCAGTTATGGAACACACTCTTGACCCCCAGGAGGCAATAGCAAAGGAGAGAATTAAAACAAAACTGAGTGTCATTATGAACAATGCTGCAAATCACTTCTCTGACACACTAACACTGTGTTCTTTCACCCAATGAATCAATTAGCAGAACTAGGTCAAGAAATGCTACTGCTTAAACAAACAGCAATACACCTACATAATGCCTCACAATGACTGCCAAGTCAGAACTCTTCTTTCATCTTAGTTTAACTATGTGTGTATTTAGACTGTAGTATATATATAGTAGGGCGGCACGGTGGCGCAGTGGTAGCGCTGCTGCCTCGCAGTTAGGAGACCCGGGTTCGCTTCCCGGGTCCACCCTGCGTGGAGTTTGCATGTTCTCCCCGTGTCTGCGTGGGTTTCCTCCGGGCGCTCCGGTTTCCTCCCACAGTCCAAAGACATGCAGGTTAGGTGGATTGGCGTTTCTAAATTGGCCCTAGTGTGTGCTTGGTGTGTGGGTGTGTTTGTGTGTGTCCTGCGGTGGGTTGGCACCCTGCCCAGGATTGTTTCCTGCCTTGTGCCCTGTGTTGGCTGGGATTGGCTCCAGCAGACCCCCGTGACCCTGTGTTCGGATTCAGCGGGTTGGAAAATGGATGGATGGATATATATATAGTAGAGCGGCACGGTGGCGCAGTGGTAGCGCTGCTGCCTCGCAGTTAGGAGACCCGGGTTCGCTTCCCGGGTCCACCCTGCGTGGAGTTTGCATGTTCTCCCCGTGTCTGTGTGGGTTTCCTCCGGGCGCTCCGGTTTCCTCCCACAGTCCAAAGACATGCAGGTTAGGTGGATTGGCGATTCTAAATTGGCCCTAGTGTGTGCTTGGTGTGTGGGTGTGTTTGTGTGTGTCCTGCGGTGGGTTGGCACCCTGCCTTGTGCCCTGTGTTGGCTGGGATGGGCTCCAGCAGACCCCCGTGACCCTGTGTTCGGATTCAGCGGGTTGGAAAATGGATGGATGGATGGATATATATATATATATAGTATATATATATATATATACAGGTAAAATTCCGTTATAATTAATATCTTTACAACAAAATTTTCATTACAACGAAGTATTTTTTATGGTCCAGACAGTTTCCCCATATGACACAACTCTATAGAAATCTCCTTACTACGAAGTACACTCAGCAGATACAGTAATCCCTCCTCCATCGCGGGGGTTGCGTTCCAGAGCCACCCGCGAAATAAGAAAATCCGCGAAGTAGAAACCATATGTTTATATGGTTATTTTTATATTGTCATGCTTGGGTCACAGATTTGCGCAGAAACACAGGAGGTTGTAGAGAGACAGGAACGTTATTCAAACACTGCAAACAAACATTTGTCTCTTTTTCAAAAGTTTAAACTGTGCTCCATGACAAGACAGAGATGACAGTTCTGTCTCACAATTAAAAGAATGCAAACATATCTTCCTCTTCAAAGGAGTGCGTGTCAGGAGCACAGATGTCAAATAGATAGAGAAAACAATCTCTAGCAAACAAATCAATAGGACTGTTTGGCTTTTAAGTATGCGAAGCACCGCGGCACAAAGTTGTTGAAGGCGGCAGCTCACACCCCCTCCGTCAGGAGCAGGGAGAGAGAGAGAGAGAGAGAGAGATAGAGAGAGACAGAGAAAAACAAACATGCAAAAATCAATACGTGCCCTTCGAGCTTTTAAGTATGCGAAGCACTGTGCAGCATGTCGCTTCACTAAGCAGCTGCACAGAAGGTAGCAACGTGAAGATAATCTTTCAGCATTTTTAGACGAGCGTCCGTATCGTCTAGGTATGCGAACAGCCCCCCTGCTCACACCCCCTACGTCAGGATCAGAGAAAGCGCAAGAGAGAGAAAGAGAAAAGTAAGCTGGGTAGCTTCTCAGCATTCTGCCAATAGCGTCCCTTGTATGAAATCAACTGGGCAAACCAACTGAGGAAGCATGTACCAGAAATTAAAAGACCCATTGTCCTCAGAAATCCGCGAACCAGCAAAAATTCCGCGATATATATTTAAATATGCTTACATATAAAATCCGCGCTAGAGTGCAGCCGCGAAAGGCGAAGCGCGATATAGCGAGGGATCACTGTACTTTCATTACGATGAAGTGCCCAAAGGACCTTGAAATGCCTGAATGAATCATCCACAGAGCAGTTAGTCCTGTGGTCGCACCTCAGTTGTGCACAACGCTCCCCGGAACAGAAACATTGTAAAAAAAAATTTCTTTCTTCGGACTTTGCTTGTACTGTTTTTTGCTGTTTTTGTTTTCGGCAGTTTTCAGTGATAACTTTTGCTTATTGCTCGTCAACATTTGAAAAACATCCACTGTAAATAAATATATATATATATTGTGAGCTGACCAAGCACAGGTCAGAACAGAACTGGCACCAATGAAGAATATTTCAGACATCAGCCGGGTTGCCCCATTTAATTCCCTGCTTTACTTCTTCAAACGGAAACAAGTGCCAACTGGCAACAACTAACATAACCCCGCAGGGAAAAACACACACAAAAAAAATAAAGGCTCAGGTTTAGCCGTTACAACAAAAGAGAGGTCTCTCGTAGAGCTCTGTCTTTTCGGGAGTTGGTCCCAAAAAAGACAGCTTAGTGGAGGCAGTCAGACTTTTTATAATTGGAAGACTGGATGGGGCAGAGCTAATTTCCCTCACTGGGTAGTTTCTTGGAGTGTGGGGAGAAAAGGAGACGACACAGTTAGCGACAGCACCCCCTCTTGTCCCAGTGGGTTATCACCTACCTCGAAGGAGCCAACAAGGAGATCCTCAGATACGCATGCATGTCAATATATGCATGCATATTGTGGGACATGGCCGGCCTTTTATCCTGGCCAATACCCCCAGGTCGCCAGGTGGAGCCCTTCATGCAACATAGAGATGCCCCGAGTTCCAACAGGGCATCATGGACAGTGGAGTTTTTCATCACAGCCCTGCTGGATACCAGGGGAACCTCCAGGGGACGCTGCAGGAAGGTCCAGAGACTATTATGTGCCCTATAACCCGGAAGTACGTCGTAGTCATAGCGACAGGAAGAATGACGTGCTTCCGTGGTGAAGAAGAAGAGTTTTTATATGACCCGGAAGTGTTCCTAGTCACATGGACAGAGAGGGCGAAACACTTCCGGGTCAAGGACTATAAAAGGACTATGGGAAATTCCAGACGTCGAGCTGAGCTGGGTGGTAGGGTGGCTAAGTGTCTGGGAGAGTGTAGGATTGTTTATTGATTGGTTATTGTGATTTATATGAGTATTGTGGAGAGGAGGGTGCTTTGTGCATGTTATAGTTCAAATAAAATGAATTTTTGGACTTTTACCTGGTGTCTGGAGTCAAGTCGGAGGGTTCAAGAGGACGATAGCGCCCTCTATCTGTCACAATATGTACACACACATACAGTATTATATTATTATAGAGTACCTGTCAGATAATACAAAGAGTACATGACATCAGGTGTACGCATCTTTGCTTCCTGTTTGCCAGGATCGAATCTTGGATGTCAGTGCCTGAGGTGTTGCGTCACTGTGTCTGGTTGCTTGACAGGGTGTAGATCGGAGTATTATATTATATATATAGTAGGGAGCAAGTGAAAAGGCAGAGTATGTCACAAGTCACAGTGACCACCCCTCACAGTCCACATAGATCTCCCCGGGTGTATAGGCAACATACTGCAGTGGGATATTCCTGGGCCATGCCATAGATGAAGTTAAGGCACCACACAGATAACAGCGCAGTGTGCCTGGGAAGCTATCCTTTCTTTGGGACACAGGGTTTGATTCCCTTGGACTGGATTCTAGTTTCTGGAGGCAGATCATCTTGGTGTGCTTCCAGTCCTTGGGCTTCTCCACCTGTAAAGTGGTACAATGACATTCTGTTATTTCCATTACCCCGTTGATATCATGAATTGTCTTCAAACAGGGCGAATGAGACATGGTGTGGACTGAAAAACTAGTGGCCACTGTTTCTACGTCTCGCTCTGCCACTCCCTGCTAACTTGCCCTGTAGGCTTGGGCTGGGTGTTCCGGGTCAAACTTTCAATTTGGCCTGTCCCATGTGCATGAACCTGAAGTGGCCTAATATCTCTCTTTTCAATGTAGTGCAGTTCTTCATGTTGTAATAAGCGCTCTCTGCTTCCCCCAACAAAAAAAGGCACAATCAAATAAGCCCATTCACACTGTAGCCAATGCTGTAGTGTAGCAGAGTGCTCAAATATCCACATAAACAGTTCTATGTCGTCTCGTGGCTTCATTGGGACTAGTAACTGAACTGGGCCCTGGACCCTTCCAAAAAGAGATGCCTCTGACACTTCATGGCGTGCTTCCATCTGCTGGATGACCAATTGTAGCCTCAATTAGTTGACTTATTTGGCCAGCTGTGGTCTGTTAAGTCACTCATTTTGCCCTGTTAATCCTGCTGACTACGCCAATGGTAGGGGCAAGTGAGAAGATAGAGTAAATCCCAAAATAGTTGGGTACCAACCAGGAAAACCCTGTTTAATATACAACAACAAAAAAAAAAAGTAGCAGGTGTGTAATGGCGATCTCAAACAGAAAACAGGCAACAGACTCTTGACACTTTCTAGCTGTGCTGTCTGGTAGAGTCAGGTTTTGGAAAAGCTTGGGACAGCTTGGCACTGAGGTACAAATGCAAGGTCAGTTTTGGGGATGTCTCTCTTTATATCATTTGTAAATAAAGAGAGCAGGAGACTCAAAAAGGTTTGGGGATGGCCACCCCGTATACTGAAAAATGCAGCAAAAAAACACATAGTTAGAACCAAGTTCAAAACAGAACTGAGTACAGAAGATAAAACATAGGCATTTATATGGTGGAGACAGGAAGGGGATGTCTTTGGTAGGTGGGTTCTGAAAGGAAAGTTGTCATCAGGAAAGTCCAGAAATTACATCATTAGAGGGTGGGTTTGTTGTGAAGTCATTGTTTTTGGTTGTTTCTTCTGCTAGTCTGCAGAGGAACTAACGTAGAGATGGTTAGGTGACAGCACCAACCCTTGGTCCGGCTCAGAAACAACATTATTTGAGCCTATCAACCTCTCCCAAGTGCATGTGTGTGACACATCTATCTATCTATCTATCTATCTATCCATCTATCTATCTATCTATCTATCTATCTTTCTATCTATCTATCTATCTAACTATCTATCTATCTATCTATCTATCTATCTATCTATCTATCTATCTATCTATCTATCTACCATTATATGACTTTTAGTTGAAGGGGATGTCAAACTTGACACGTTGCTGATTTTGTCACGTGTGCAAGTCAATTTGCAAAACTACAAATTGCGGGGGATGTCAAATTACATGATTGCATGATGACTTTCCAACACTGTTTCACAAGAATGATGAGCTTGTTTCTTTTTTGATAGTCACTTATGTACTGCCTGTCCTCACAGGTGGCGCAGTGGTAGTGCTGCTGCAGGAGACTGTGGAAGATTGTGGGTTCGCTTCCCGGTTCCTCCCTGTGTGGATAGCGCTTTGAGTACTGAGAAAAGCACTATATAAATGTAATGAATTATTATTATTATTATGAATCTAGTTCCTTTGCCAAAGAGTTTACAAACAGAGCAAGATCAACCTGTACAGCAAGATCAGTTGCAATCTTGGCCCCTTTTTTCTTTTTCTCATTTTATAGTGGTACATAAAACATGAGACATCAGATAGACAAGCCTTTCTTCTGTTTGTGGTCCACAAAACCTGTTTTCTCCTCATTTCTTATAGATGCGTTTTATGCATTTTACTTCTAGGTGAGTGCTCATTAGTTGTCAGCTCTAATTCACACAGAGAGTTCCCCTACAAATTAAGCAAAATCAAGTTGTAGACTGGGTATGTCACACTACACGACTCAAGTGACTAGCTAAGGCTTTGTAAATGAATTCTATGACTGAAAAAGACTGGAAACTTTGTGTAATATGTCATGGACTTTAGTCCACTTAGTGAGACTCTAAAGAAACAGTAACCAGGCAGGTAATCAAGCTCAGGTTCTGTATTACTAATAATTAAAATTAAAAATAAACATTTTTGACTGTTTAGATGGCCCAGAGCCTGTATTATTTTGCTTCTTTTAGCCAAATGCAGACTAAAGATTCCTAAGCAGCCATGTCATTTTCTAAAAGTACAGGCAAAATTAACCCAGAAACAGACTTTAACAATATGACTTCAACAAAGATAATTTTTATACTTCACTTTTAAATCAAAATTTAAAATATGCAATTTGCCCGATGTGGTTAATCTGTGAAATACAGTCTTATAAGCCTTTATGGGACTCAGGAAATGTGGAAGCATTTAGAGATATAATAGACTTGACCTTGAGATCAAGCATGCAGGAAAGCCTAGCACTTGATGAGGCTCCAGACGGCCTCCAGGGCACTATCTAAATTTGTTCCATGGTAGGTTTGACATGTGTAAGCTTGAGCTGCTTGACTGACATGAGGACATGTACTATGCATAAGCATGTATGCAGAAGCCAGTGGGCACCAAGCAGATCAGGTATTGCACATGAATTCTCTCAGCATCTGTTGCACAATCAATTTACACACTATTTAGTGAAAGAACTGTTCATTACTTTGACCTATCTAACAATCCTTTTTTTATTTCCTTTCCAATCTAATGTTATTATAGTTTCTTTGCCTGCTGTGTCCTTCTTTCAGCTCTCTACCACATCCATTAAGGCCATTAATCTGGTTTATATTTGTTTAAAATCAAAATACAGCAATTACAGTTTATTAACCTTAAAATCTGCATCCTTTCTTCATCTCTGCATTAAAAAATAACTGAACTACTGGATGTTATGGTGCAGCTGAGTAAGATGGTTTACCTTGACTCTTCACAGGGTCCTTTATGACAAGCCAGGGGTCGAGTAAGGAGAGGGGAAGTTTGCTTTCTTCTTGTTAATGCAGCTCCTGGGATGTAGATGATCGGATGTGGACTGCTGGACAGCAGAGCATGAAGTAAATGCTGAAACACATGTATACTAAGACAAATAAGCAGTGTTTGGTTAATTGGAAAAATCTAATGATCCAGAACAGGCTGTTCCTTATTGATCTGTGTTAACAAATGGTTTACTACACAAAGTATGCTAATAAAAATATTACCATAGCAAGGCTGAGGAAAATCCTGATCTTGCTGATCTAAACATACTGCAGGATGTCAACAATATATTTTGTGATCCAGCTGAAAAATCAAATTGCCTAAAGCAATTTGTGCTGCACAGTGTGAATCTCCGTGGTTGCATAGTAGTTAGTTTGCCGCCCCAGAGATCTAGTTCAGATTCCAGACCCAATGTGTCTGACTATATTTTCCACATGTGAATTTTTTTTAACGTGTACACTCTCATATCTCGAAATGGCAGTGTAAGATTAATTGACATTTCTAAATTGGTTCTGTATGATTAAGAGTGTGTGTTCTCTACAAATGACTGGTGTGGCATCCAGGGAAGGACTGCACAACCTAACAGCAAATTTCATGGCAGGACCAACAATGGATTGGATACCAGCCCATTGCAAGTGAACATTCAAGAGTACATCCACGATCACTTACAAGTATAGCCACCCATCATATTCAAGTCCACTTTGTTAGGTTGAGAATGTAATATTTATTTTGAGTTACAGTCAAAACATAATGATAATAGCCTATAGTATTTATAAATGTAAACTGACCTTCAAAAGCCCACAATATATTCTTTATTGTAATTCTGCTAAAAGGGTTAGCAGATTTTAGAAAATTTTAGAATTTAACTAAAAATAAAAAAAGTGAAATAACACATTGATACAACTGTTCAGACCCTATATTTAGTACTTTGTTTAAGCAATTCTGGCAGCAGTTACAGCCTGGAATTTTCTTGGGTGTAATTTATAAGTTTCACACACCTGGATTTGGTTATTTTCTACGATTCCTCTATGCAGATCCACTCAGGGTCTATCAGGTTGGATAGAGACCATCAGTGGCCAGCTATTTTCAGACCTCTCCAGAGATGTTCAATTATGCTCAAGCCAGGACCACTTAAGAACATTCCCCGAGATATCCCTAAATCTCTACTGTGTTGTCTGTGTGTTTACGGTCATTGCCCAGTCTGAGGTCCGGAGCACTCTGAATCATTATGGATATCTCTGTACTTTGGTCCATTCAACTTTCCTTCAACCCTGACTTGTCCCTGCTGCTGAAAACCAACCCCACAGCATGATGCTGCCACCAGTAGCAGTACTTGGATTCCTCTAGATACGATGCTGAGAATTCAGGCCAAACATTTCAATCTTGGTATCATCAGACCACAGAATCCTGTTTCTCATAATCTGAGAATCCTTTAGGTGCCTTTTTGCAAGCAGGTTTTCAGTTTTCATCTTTCCACCCTCCCACAAAGCCCAAACTAGTGAAGTGTTGCAGTGATGGTTGTCCATCTGGACGTTTCTCCCATCTCTACAAAGGTTCTCTGAAGCTCGGCCACAGTGACCATTAGGTTCATGGTCACCTCTCTTATCAAGGCCCTTCTTCGATTGCTCAGTTTAGCAGGGCAGTCATCTCTGGAAAGAGTTTTAGTAATTCCATACTAATTCCATTTAAGAGTTACGGAGGCCACTGTGCGCTTAGGGACTGTCAGTGCTGCAGTATTTTTTTATAGCTTTTGCCAGATCTGTGCCTCAAAAACAATCTTGTGTCTAAGCTCTGTAGGCAATTCCTTTGACTTCATGGATTGGTATTTGCTCTGGGACATTACATAGACAGGTGAGTGCCTTTCTTAATCATATTCAATCATCTGAATTGATAACAGGTGGACTCCAAACAATGTGTAGAAACATCTCAACAATGATCAATAGAATGACATACTGTTGAGAGATTTCAATTGTAACAGTATTAGATCTGAATACTTGCATTAATGTGATATTTCAATGTTTTATTCTTAATACATTTGTAGAAATTTCTAAAATCCTGTTTTTGCTTTGGTATTCTGGGGTTTTGGGAGTTGTTTGAAGAGGGAAAAGTTCATTTGAATGGTTTTAGAATAATACTTCAAAAAATGAAGGGGTCCGAATACTTTCTGCAGGTACTGTACATCTGCAGAGATAAAATATTGATCTTAAATGAGATAAGTTATTAAGCATGCACATGTACATTGAAAACTGTGTTCTTAGTTTTTTCAGGTATGCAAGGCAAAGGTTTTGACATAAGAAATTTATACTCACTGATCATGGTGCTGGGGAGTGGTGATGTGTTGCATGTGGTTCACTGGAGTCTGTAGATGTGACAACAATCCACCTTATTAAGTGTGTCTATCTGTGAGTGTATCCCGTTGTTATGTCCATCCATCCATCCATCCATTTTCCAACCCGCTGAATCTGAACACAGGGTCACGGGGGTCTGCTGGAGCCAATCCCAGCCAACACAGGGCACAAGGCAGGAACCAATTCCGGGCAGGGTGCCAACCCACCGCAGAGTTGTTATGTCTCTGTCATTTAAAAATATTTAAGATTTAAGTAATAAAATGCACTGCATTTTTAATTCCAACAGATGGTGCATCACACACATTTACTCTGCTTTTATAAACCTCACACCAAATGACATATAACAGAGACATATGCATTGCATGGTGGACTGTAAATGTTAATGCTGAGATTTATGTTGATTACTTAGATTTCAACCCATCTTAGACAGGTGACACAGCCATCGAGCCTATAAACCCACTAACACAATTGAAGATAGGCAAATACTGTTTAATTATGTCAATTTATTCAATTCAATTTATTTTTGTATGGAGCTCTTCATTGAGTGCAGGCACAGAGCACTTTAAGAGTTCTCAGGTAAAATGCAAGTATACATTTGAAAAATTATTAAATTCAGAATTAGCACACTTAAAGACACAGATTTATTTAAAAAGGCAAGAAAACAAAGTAACTTGAAATTGATTAACAAAAACTGTATCCCAACAATATCTGTACATTGATTAATTGTTGGCCAGTTGACAGCAGAAAAGAGAAAAATAAAAATCCCATTCAGCAGTATCCCTGGAGAAAATAAAACTCTGGGTTCCCCAGTCAATTGTAAGTGAGAAAGACAAAGACAAAGTCAGACACAGTCACAGTTCAGGAGACCTCAGCCAACAATACACTCACACCCTCCTGAGCATTCTGTATAGCATCTGTGCTGGGACATCCAATCTGATGGCAGAATCTTTTCATCCAATGTTTCAAAGGTAATAAAATCCACTTGAGAGTGTTGCCCAAATGCCTTACCAAGTCTTTATTTTGAACTTTATACAAGTAAGAGTACAACTGCATCAGTCGAGACTCTTTGTTTTCTTTTCAACGGTATGTCTGTTGCCTTCCACTTTTTAATATACAGTGGACCCTTAACTTACGAACTCAATTCGTTTGCGAGGGCTGGTTGTAACTCAAGTTGGTTGTAAGTCAAGACTATTTTTCCCATAAGAAATAATGGAAATGCCCTTAATGTGTTCCGAACTTCCCACAGCAACACTTACTTAACTTTCTCTCTATTGTAAAAAGAAATCCTGTCCCCTGTCCTGATAGTCTACGATACGTGATTTTTCTCGGAAGATAATTTAAAGACCCGTGAGACGAAAGAGACCTGCCACGGTGCGTCTCACGGGAACATAGAACGAGAGTCTTGCAAGACACACCCTACTTACAAGCAATATCAAAAAAAAAAACAAATCAGTAGTGTAAAGGCAGTCATGCAGCACACACAGCTCCAGGGCTCAGTGCATATAAAGTGTATAAGGTCAATACGGTAGAAATGAAATGAATAGGGTAGAAATGAAACGTCGACAATTAAACAAAGAAGAAAGAAAAGCGGTGAGAAAAGAGACTCAAATGCGTTGGACAGAAAAAAGAGCAAAAAAGAATAATCGAGGTGCAAATTCAGAAAATAAGGAAAGTAATTAACAGCCCGGAACAAGAGGAATTGAAAAAAAAGCACGTCCAATCCGGCTCTTAAATAAATGACAGTGAGTAAAATGACAAAGTAGAACTTCATAGAGATGTTTACAGACGTTGGCGCTAAACACATGCAGAGCAGGTTAGAGACTATGAAACCAGTGAAATTAGAAAGGCTCAAAAAAAAAATAAAAATAAAACCTTGGCGCTATACACATGTGGAGAAAGTTAAAGGATATGAAAGTAGGAAAATTAGAAAATATAAAAAAGTAAAGATCGCAGTAGTGCAAACAAACAAACTGCCTCATTTAACTATGCACCAGTCTAACTTTGGTTTTGCACAATAATTACTACACTATTGCACCTTAACACTTAATTCTACTTTATTCACATAATTTTACTTATTTATTATGTTCTACTATACTGTTATCTTTCGATCTATGACATTTTGTTAATCTAACTGATATTCTTCTAACTTTGCACAGTTTTTGATAAGCGGATCAGGATGCATTTCACTGCATGTTGTCCTGTATAACTATGCATGTGACAAATAAAGAATCTTGAGAATTTCAAAAACGGAGCTTACCGCACATGCATTTATTGGTTACTTTGTTAATGTATATATATTTATCTGTCTGCTTATTTAAAAACCTAAATTTACCCCAGGAGTCAAAGACGTTCTGTCTAGCCCTTGTACAAAAACCTAGACAAAAGCTGGGGTATCACCTTGGCAAACCCATGAACTTTTGGAACTGTGAGAGGAAAATAGCATGACTTTACAGACAGGAGTCCAATGCAGAACTCGACTTACTTTGTTACTTTGTAAAAAAAAAAATTAAACGCTGATGATGTAGATCGTTTTGTCTGTGCTGAAATTCCAAACAGAGAAACCTATCCTGACCTCATTAAAAAGATTCAGCATATTGGGACTCGCAAGATTACAAATATTGTTTTTACAGAAGTTCTGAAATAAAAGTGAAACTAATGAAATAGCAACAATTCAAAGAAAAAAAAATCTTAAAAGTGTGTATCCGGAAAACCAAATACGGGGGTTGGCGAGCAAAACGAGCAGGGGGCAAAGCCCCCTAGTTTTTAATAAAAAAGGGTTGTATAATGTGCATAATTTACCAAAAACACCAATAATTTTTCTAATGTACTAACCAAAAAGTTATAAAAAGTGCCTAGCATACCAGAAACAACAATTTCATACTGTACTCACCATTTAAGTTGAAATCTTTGGCTTGCCGGAAGGAAGGAGGAGAAGAATGAAATGGAATGTGGTTATTGTTTGGAAGGAGCTTCCTTATACAAATCTTTTCTTTGTAAAATTGTCAAGATGGTGGATTTCGACATGCTGTACATATTAGCAAGATCGGTCACACGAACGCCACTCTCATATTTCCACACAATTTTCTTCTTCGTTTTGATTGTGATCGCTTTCTTTACCTTCGTTACCTTCTCTTCCTTCCTTAGCAATTATCAAAATAAATTATATAAATCACTGCACTGACCGAAATCACGTCCACAAACACATGTATCTGGGCTCCGACTGACGCTTACAAACGCTCTCGGCTGTTTGTTTACAATCGCACAAGCGGATACAAGTGACCGCATTTGGGTCGTAACGCAAGACGTTGGTCGTAATTCAAAACAAAAATTTTGGTCGTAAACCAAGTTGTTCACATGTCAGGCCGGTCATATATCAAGGGTCGACTGCATGTATTATGAATGCAATGTGCCAGCTGCTAGCTTTTTAGGCCTTTTCAGTTATGAATGCACTTAAGGTGTCTTTAAAATTCAAATGCAGGACAAAATTAAGCGTAAACTGGTAGTAAATAGCAGTGAACAATAGATAGAAGAGTGCATTCAGAGAGTCATTTCGGGGTTTACAGTTTGTGAGGTGTGGTGTTTGTTTGCATATCAGATTACAAGGAGGGCATTTGTAAACAATGAAATGATTTATACTTGTAAAGTCAAGTTTAAAGGCACTCACAGAAGAAATTCCAATTATAAAAACATAAATGTGTGTATCCTTGTTAATACAGTGTATTTTTTAATCTAATCCGTACCCTTACAGTTTCAGAAGGCTAAAAAACAGATGCGGATTAGAATCGCATGTGGGTTAGATTTGTGGTGGAAAACTGTACGTGCTGTAAGAGCAATATATTTATATTAACTATTACACCTCTTGGGGTAGGTCTTTTGGCTGAAAGGTAAGGAATTAAAAATAAAATAAAAGGGAAAAAGCATCAATCTTTATTATTTATTAAATTCACCGTCGTCATTCAAAACTGAATCGTTGTCCGTGCTCTCCTTCCAGTCACTATCACCTTTATCTTCACCATCGTTCTCCCACAGAATGTCATCTTCGGATCCGTCCAAAGTGTTTCCACCACAGTTGAATGTTGCTTTCATCAACTCCAAAAATCGCAGTGGCTTTGCTGTTTCCCTTCTCCTCTGCGCATCGAATAACTTCAAGTTTGAACTTTGCCGTATACAAGAGTCTTTAAGATTTCTGGCATATCTCTTCCATAACTTTGATACACAACAAATTGGAACAAGCACCTCCCATGTTTCAACAACTAACGCTGAAAGATTGTGTCACCAGCTGGCAAGGGGCGGTTGAAGGAAAGGTGCAGATTAGAACCGCAAACTAACTTTTTTTCATTTAAGTAATTGTCAAAAACTGAATGCGGATTAGATTCGAAAATATATGGTATTTATTATATTTCCTTGGTAAAATGTGGAAAAACTACAGATATTAAAATGAAGTCATATTCAATATTATCAAGTTATATTGTAAATTAAACTCATTCTGTCTTTATGGGATATTATGCCAGAGATGATTAATTGGGGGCGGCACGGTGGCGCAGTGGGTAGCGCTGCTGCCTCGCAGTTGGGAGATCTGGGGACCTGGGTTCGCTTCCCGGGTCCTCCCTGCGTGGAGTTTGCATGTTCTCCCCGTGTCTGCGTGGGTTTCCTCCAGGCGCTCCGGTTTCCTCCCACAGTCCAAAGATATGCTGGTTAGGTGGACTGGCAATTCTAAATTGGCCCTAGTGTGTGCTTGGTGTTTGTGTGTGTCCTGTGGTGGGTTGGCACCCTGCCCAGGATTGGTTCGTTGGCTGGGATTGGCTCCAGCAGACCCCTGTGTTCGGATTCAGCAGGTTGGAAAATGGATGGATGGATGAATTTGGTAATTCTGTTTTGCCCACGTAAGAGTGAGTGCAGATTAAGTGTGTGAGAATGCTCTATGGCGGTTTCACATCCGGGGTTGGTTCCTTACTTGTGTTCAGTGCATCACCAGCACTTAGTGGTGCTGTAGTGCTTTAAGAAGACAGATAAAAGTAAATTACAGACTAATTACTCTAAAGTAAAATTAATATGAAGCTAAAAAAAACAGGGGCAGCACAATTGCTGCCTGTGTGGAGTGTGGAGTATGCAGATTTTCCATTTGTCTACATAAGTTTAATGTTGTATGTTTCAGTTATCTTCCTACATCCCCATTGATGTGCTGGTTAGACTAACTGGTGATTCCATGTAGGCCTCCGTGTGAATATGTGTGTATGTGTGTGTTTACATAAGTGGACACTGTGATGGACCTACACCTTATTTAGGGTGCTTTTTTACATTGGACTGAGTACTGCCAGTATAGGTTCCAGTCCCGGATTCCATTAAGTATATTTGAGAATGTTATGTTTTGTTATAAAACATTTGTCATATACAGTTGAAAAGAGCATGTCCCTAGTGTGTGCTTGGTGTGTGTGTGTGTGTGTGTGTGTGTGTGCCGTGTGGTGGGCTGGCGCCCTGCCCGTAATTTGTTCCTGCCTTGCACCCTGTGCTGGCTGGGATTGGCTCCAGCAGACCCCCATGACCCTGTGTTAGGATATAGCGGGTTGGATAATGGATGGATGGATGGATGTTAAAAAATAAAATTAGAAAATGTTATAAACAACAGGGCTCCCCACCTTGAAGATTCATCATCTGACAGTGTTAAGTTGCTGGCACTAGATAGGGGTGTCACTAGAGATTTTGTGTTGCATGAAAAGATACCATATTGGGCTCCCCACTGAAACCAAACCAACCCTGTACAATATAATTTATAATAGATACTTTTGGCATCAAAATAAAATATTAATCTTTGAATAAAGTGAGTTGAAACTTTTATACTAAAAGCTGAAATTCATGTCATTAGCTCCAGTGCCAGGGTTAGCTCTGTGTTAAACTAAGTAAGTAAAAATAACTGTCAGTATAACAGCTGGGGGTGACGAAAAGGTTGTTGAAGCTGCTTCTGTGCTGACACTAGGGCACAACTGATTTACTGAGGTGCATGAACAACGTTAGCTCACAAATACTCTTATAAAAAAAAAGATGTCTAGCATTAAAAAATCAGAAAGATAAATACTGCATGTAATTTTCTATATACTACGATGCAGCCCATTCCCATTAATTAATAATAAGCATATGCTTGCATGGCTTCTTTCAACTGGCTTCAAATTAAATTTTTTGATCTTTTGGCTGTTGGGTTATATTGAAGAATCCAGTAAACTGGTTTGTTTGGGGTATGCATGGGGAATGGACTAATATTAACAAACTGACCTTTCTTACTGAAAAACTGGGAGAGCAAATGTCACCCTGTCTTCTCTCTTTCAAGTTTATCTTGCCGTTCTTTCCTTTTCCAGAACCTAGACTTTGGCTTTGACGTTTCAATGCAAGCAAAGCAAACTCTATTGTTCAAGTTTGTGCTGAACCATTTTGGCTAAGAGAGAGAGGGGGGACATCTGATAAAAAAAACTTATACAACTAGGTTCCAATATTTCTGAGCTTGCAAACATCCTAACTTTCCCCCTCTTTATGGATCCAGTGCCATCTGAAGATTCTTTTGTGTGGAATTTTCATGTTCTGATATTTAAGAGCAGTCATCTTGGGACTCTAATGTTCTCATCCAGCCCATAAATATACATGATACTTTTTATTGAATGTAAGTTGGCCGGGTTTAGGTAAATTTGGGTTTTTGTATCAGTGTGTCCAGTGATGGAGTTGCATTGTGTCTGACACCAGTTATTACGGTGTTGGCTCTGGCTCCCTGTTAGCTGGTTCTGGAAACAGAAGGTTCAGAAAATGGGTGGATGAAACAACGACACCTTCACATTTCACAACTATATAACTTACTTGTTAATAAATGCCCATTAAATAATTGGGTGGCATGGTGGCAATGTGATTAGAATTGTTGCCTAATCAAGACCCTAAACTTATATTAAGCATGTTCAGTATTAACCAATGTACTTTTAAATTCTGCTGAATTTATGAAAGTGTGAGTCTATTGTAACTATGTTTTGTTCTTTATATAAAGAGCTTTGTCATAGAGTTCACTGTGAAAATCTACATTAAATATTCACTAGCTGATTAAAACTGGTAATGTTCCTTTGTCTCCTGGGCCTTGCCCTGTCTCTG
This sequence comes from Erpetoichthys calabaricus, assembly GCF_900747795.2. Lineage (NCBI taxonomy): Eukaryota > Metazoa > Chordata > Cladistia > Polypteriformes > Polypteridae > Erpetoichthys > Erpetoichthys calabaricus. Next base: position 143,976,693 of record NC_041396.2, read on the forward strand.
TGCCACCTCTACCTGCATGCATTGATTTTGTCCACTGGGCTGTCTTTCACAGCATATATTCACCTTAACCATTTTCTATGTGTGCTCAGAATTCTCACTGAAAAACTTTCTAAAAAATGAAAATCCAGAAATCATATAACCTTATTTTTACTAGCTCTGTTGATTATTTTGAATAGTCCTATCTCCTCTTAATCTCTTTTTGCCAAAACTGAAAAGATTAACATCCTTGGATCCTTTATCATAGTTCATATTCTACAGTCACACTTTCCTCCAGTAGACTTCAAGTGTTACAGTTATATTTAATATTTTCTTCTTTTTTACATTCAAATGTATTATCACATGACATACTACAATGAAATTCTTACTTGCATGTCTTCTCAGGACAGTGACAATAATATAACACTAACAAAGACACACAGAAACAAATTTTTAGAAGACACAGTTAATATTACAGTTGCCAAAAACCTCCAGGGATTCTCTTCCTGCCCTGGGGCTTCATTTATAAAGCTTGTGTACGCACAAAAAGAGGATCTTAATATGCATACATAACTTTCTATGCAAACATTGGGATAGTTATGGCAAGTCTGATCCATGCATATGCAACATTTTGGAGAAACTGGGAAATGACAGCACCCATGATCAAGTAAGGAAATGCGGGCAAACCAACTAAATGACAATTCACATGCACAATAAATCATATCACCAAGCCATTATTATTATGTGTGTTGTCGTGACAGATACATTATACATTAGTACACCTCAAAAATGACAAATATGATGCATGGGACCGATGTTACATACTGCAGAACTTTTTAAAAATTTTTTGCAGGTACAGTATGTATTGGCTAGCTGTTGTCACTTTCTCAATGAACTGGCCATTAAGTCAAGAATATCTCAGCCAAGCTTCACTTCATCATGCCTTCTGTGGTCGCCATACGCATTTTCCTGTTTTTGGCATGCTCATATTCATTCAAGTTTTATAAATGAGGCCCCGGTCACTGCCCATGCAAAGTTTTCACTTTTTTTTTTAATCCAGGTATTAAGAATTCTTTCTATATGCCAAAAACATCTAAGCTGCACCAACTGTGTGTGAGTGTGCTATGAGATGTATTGGCACCATGTATGAGTTTGTTTGGTGCTGATGCTGTCATGATAATCTGGCGACTGCCAGGGGTGTGATTATTGGCACACATGCCTAGTGGGACTAAACTACAGTAAGTCAATCACAGGAAAGAGTTTTAGAGGATGGAAGAAAATTGACATATTTGCTTCCTTTAGGCTATGGCTCCAAAGTTGCCAAAACGGAATAAGATCTGTGAATCCTGTCTGACTCTGCTTATAATCTGTTCTCTGCTATTCCCCCTTTGTTGCCCTTTGAAAGGACCTCTGTTGGACTCAATAACTATCTACGATAACTCTGAGTGGAAGAACACTCAGCCTAGTGTGTAGTGCCTTTTGTAATGTCTGTTTTTAGCACTTAATGTACAGATCTGCCTACATCTGAATTGTGTAGGGTTATGGCAGAGATAACTTAGCAGTTTCCACTTGTGCCCACTAATGTGTTTAATTTAGCACCATCTGCTTATTTAACCAAGTTGTTTGCAATCTATAGTCAGTCAGTCAGTCATTATCCAACCCGCTATATCCTAACACAGGGTCACGGGGGTCTGCTGGAGCCAGTCCCGGCCAACACAGGGCGCAAGGCAGGAACAAATCCCGGGCAGGGGGCCAGCCCACCACAGGGCACACGCACACACACACCCACACACCAAGCACACACTAGGGACAAATTAGGATCACCAGTGCACCTAACCTGCATGTCTTTGGACTGGGAGGAAACTGGAGCACCTGGAGGAAACCTATGCACACACGGGGAGAACATGCAAACTCCATGCAGGGATCACCCGGGAAGCGAACGCAGGTTTCCTTACTGTGAGGCAGCAGCACTACCACTGCGCCACCATGCCACCCTGCAATATATATGTTTAGGTAATTTATACAGTGCAAAAAAAAAAACAGTGAACACGATTAGGTTTTGAGATTGCAATACTGGAAAACCTCAGTGTAATTCATTGGAGCACTTCTTGTGATGAGCCTACCAAGTCATCAGTCTACCCCCAGGTTGTTCAGGATGTATTAGTGGGTGGAGTCAGGCTGAAGAAACCCGTTTTTCCTTAATATCAGCAACTTCCAGGCTGTCAGAAACACTCCATCTTGTGTTTTCCTTATTTTCATCCCTGTATGAAACACTCATTACAAAAGGGCCACACTCTTCAAAAAATTAACAAATACTCCTAAATCGTGCTAATGAATTGTATTGTTTGAAACTCTGGGCTTCTAGTTCATTCCTGGCTGCAGGTTTTTATTCAAACCGATTTCACAATCAGTGTGTCATGTTTACTTTTAATTGATCTCATTGTGTACTTATCTGGCTGATTATTCTTTTTCTTAAATATTTTCATGCTTTGTCATAGCTTTAAAGATTTATGTTTTATCCATTTTCTTTCTTAATTTACACTTCTCTGTAAAGTTCAGTCCCTGTATTGTATACAAATGTTGATGATTAGCAATGAGCCATGCAGACACACACTCTTAAAAGTAATGGTCCTTTAATGGCTTGTTATGGTTCTTTACTGGGTGGTATGCTTTCACATAGAAGCTTTGTTTGACAAAGCACCATTTCATTCTGTGAAGGGTTCTTCACATATGAAGTTGATTCTTTGTACTTTGAAAAACTTCCTGACATGTAGAAGAAACCTGAAATCTTTAATGTACAGCTACCTAACAGGACACTAACAGATTAAGAAAATCTGGACTTAGCTTTTTTATTGTATGCAGCAAGAGTCTTTGGAAAATCATGAGCCATTAGTATTTCACTAATTTTTTTACCATCTACTCATGATTATTTACTGCATGAAGCCGGATATGGATCTCAATAAATGCAGTTCTTTCAGGAACCTTCAGATGGCTGGGTCTTTTGGGAAACAAAAATGGTTCCTCTATGGGATCATTCTGAAGAGCCACTCTTGCACCTTTATTGTTAAGAGTGAAGATACAAACAGCATTGAATGTCATTCATTAAGAAACATTTTGTACAAATGAGCAGACAAGTGAATATGGCACTGAAGTAAATGTTCCCCTTTAATGTTCAGTGTTGTCAATATTTGGACCCAAATAAGGGAGCAAACTCTACAGAAAACTGTAACATCATTTCAAGAGAGTCCCACTGAATTAATTAAAAATTAAAATAGCAACTATAGGATATATATATATATATATATATATATATAGATAGATAGATAGATAGATAGATAGATAGATAGATAGATAGATAGATAGATAGATAGATAGATAGATAGATAGATAGATACTTTATTAATCCCAGGGGGAAATTCACATACTCCAGCAGCAAAAAATATTAAATTAAAGAGTAATAAAAAATGCAGGTAAAAAACAGACAATAACTTGAATAATGTTCAATGTTTACCCCCTCTGGTGGAATTGAAGAGTCGCATAGTTTGGGGGAGGAATGATCTTATATATATATATATATATATATATATATATATATATATATATATATATATATATATATATATACTGTATATATATATATATTATATATATAGGTTATAGGATGCACTCTGGATGCCATTGAGGTAGTAGTGAAGGAGAGAATTTATTCTCTCTCTCTGACACACTAACACTGAGGACATTCAGCCAACAAGTCATTCAGCAGAAGTGTGTCAGGAAACACCAACAGCAATACACAAGTTTTTTTTCTTTTTAGAATTCTCTTCTTTTTTAGTCATACTGGTGTGTGTTCAGACCATACTATACTACATATATATATATATATATATATATATATATATATATATATATATATATATATATATATCCATCCATCCATTTACCAACCCGCTGAATCCGAACACAGGGTCACGGGGGTCTGCTGGAGCCAATCCCAGCCAACACAGGGCACAAGGCAGGGAACCAATCCTGGGCAGGGTGCCAACCCACCGCAGGACACACACAAACACACCCACACACCAAGCACACACTAGGGCCAATTTAGAATCACCAATCCACCTAACCTGCATGTCTTTGGACTGTGGGAGGAAACCGGAGCGCCCGGAGGAAACCCACGCAGACACGGGGAGAACATGCAAACTCCACGCAGGGTGGACCCGGGAAGCGAACCCGGGTCTCCTAACTGCGAGGCAGCAGCGCTACCACTGCGCCACCGTGCCGCCCTATATATATATATATATATATATATATATATATATATATATATATATATATATATATATATATATATATATATATATATATATATATATATATATATATATATATATATATATATTGTGGTGGATTGCCGGCTTCTTTCTCCGGCCCCTCACCCCCAGGCCGCCAGGAGGAGCTCTCCCAGCAGCGTGGACATGCCCCCGAGTTCCAGCAGGGCCTCATGGACTATGTAGTTTTTTATACACAGCCCTGCTGGATACCTTGGGGGCCACCAGGCGTCGCTGTAGGGGGGCTCGTAGGCTCGCATGTGCCCTATAACCCGGGAGTATGTCACGGTCACGTGACAGGAAGAAACGACGTGCTCCCGGGTTGAAGAAAAGGACTGTTTACCCTGACCCGGAAGGGAAAAGGAACTGTGGACTGTTGAACGGGAACACCTCCGGGTCAGGGTGTATAAAAGGACTCTGGGAAGCCCAGTACACTGAGCTGAGCTGGGAGGAAGGGTGGCAAAGTGTCTGGGAGTGTGGAGGATTGATTAGTGATTGTTTCTTTATTATTGAGTATTGTGGAGAGGAGGGTGCTTTGTGCACTGTATTGTCCAAATAAATATTATATTTGGACTTTTACCTGGTGTCTGACGTCTAGTCTGAGGGTTCAAGGGGTCACGGAGACCATAATCTGTCACAATATATATATATATATATTCACGGCATTCGTAGTCTGTGTCACAATCTGATTGTATGGGTGGTTACCTACCAGGTAACGCTTGTGGTTGGCCAGCAATCTGCTAACATCCGCTATGGTGCCCTCAGTTTGTGAGGAGCAGATCATAGAATGGTTGAAATAGTTTACTGTCAAATAAATGCAAAGAGTACACGACACGTGTTTCGCCCTCATTCTGGGCTCATCAGGTGTACACACTCCACTGCACTCCCTCTCGGGAATCGAACCTCGGGCGTCAGCGCCAGAGGCGATGCCCCTAACGTTGCGCCACGGCGTGTGGTTAGTTTATTTGACAGCATGTAGATCGGGGTAATTACATTCACGGCATTCGTAGTCTGTGTCACAATCTGATTGTATGGGTGGTTACCTACCAGGTAACGCTTGTGGTTGGCCAGCAATCTGCTAACATCCGCCACGGTGCCCTCAGTTTGTGAGGAGCAGATCATAGGTGTCCCTGGTCTTCATCCCCCCAGCACGTCTGGGTGTGGTGTAACCAGGGCCAGGGCTCTTCAGGCATCCAGGCGCCCCCTGGTGGTGACCACAGGCTCCTATAGGGTTAAGCTCTGTTCCCGTGGTCCCCATACCATCCAGGGCGACTGCCCTCTCATGGTCTGGAGAAGGCGTAAAAGTAAAAAAGTAAAAAGCCGAATATCCTGTTGAGAAAAAAATAAAGATCTATCTATCTATCTATCTATCTATCTATCTATCTATCTATCTATCTATCTATCTATCTATCTATCTATCTATCTATCTATCTATCTATCTATCTATCTATAGGAAACGTAATCATGTAAAATTTAGTTTGGGATTTTTCAGAATTTCTTAGAATATAAGAATAAAAGTAAGAATAACTGACAAAAGTCATGTGTTCCACTGATTGTGAAATTAGTTGGAAGAAAATTCCAGTACATGCTCAGAAAGCACTGGTTTGGAAAAAGGAGTAAAAAGAAAAAGAAACAAATGAAGCATTCAGTAAAATCAATAAAATAAATCTTTTCTTTCTGTTTTTATTTTTAAGACAGGAATGTGTGCAGAGCAGGAGCTAGACCAAAATGTGAAAATTGTCTGTCAGATTCTGCCTCACCATAGTACTCTAAAGTTTCCACTCAGCATGGTTGTATAGCATAGGGAGAAAAAACAAATAAAGACAGGAAGAACGCATAAACAGAAGAGACATGAACCGAGAATTAACCCAATGACATGGTATGTGCTGAACTTAGTTGCCTGTTCAAACCATTTTCTACTTCTTTTTGATGTCAAATAAAATATGTCAGAAAAATGATGCCACTATTAATACTGAAGTAAACTCATGTTATTTTTTAACTAAGTTCAAGTTACTTTTGGAAGAAGATCCCAAAGCGGCAGTGGGGCCTGTATTATTTGCTCCTTTCGCTCTTCTAATCTTGTTTAACACTACAGAGCAGATTGCCTTTAACACACCTGACTCATAATTATAATGGTAAGGAAGATCTGAACTTGGTAATACAAAATGTTGCTATTTTAAATGGGGAAAGTGATGTTTTAGATCTAAATTAAGGAGCAGGCAGATGAACCAGTGGGAATGTCTTGACTGAACACTCATGAGTAAAGTGGCAATTTGTCTTGTGTTCATTTGAAATGAATGTACAGTATAAGCTATCTGTTCATTCCATTTCAAACATACTAATCACAGTCAGGGTCATATAGGAGTGCAAATAGGTAAAAGGTATAAAATGAAATTATTACTTTATAATTAAATATTCACATTGAATTAAAAATAATGAAAACAAAGTCACATATAAATTAATAAATAAAAAGATTTAATCTAAAGGTTCAACTGGAAACTGAGAACTAGTTAAAATGAAAGTGCCATATTTGGCAAAATATACGTGGTGGATGAAGCTTCTCAGCTGAAGTGCAAAATACTTCGGCTTTTGGAAATGTTCCAGAAAGATTAGTTTAAAAATGTGCATTCTAAAAAAGAAAAAAAATATATCAAGTAAGATTGAAAACATTCTCTGTGGCTAGACTGAATATTTTATATTACACAGCAGCCCCACTTATGATAAATTCCTCTTCAAACTATTTTATTTGCATTTTAGTCAGTCAACCATTAAATGAATGCACTATTTTATTTTTACATGCGGTAATGGTATGGTTAGATCAAGCACTCTGATTGGTCAGAAAGGATCACATGTCAACACACACTATTTTAGGCTTAGTATACAGCTGAATGCATTCAGGAGGATCACAGGCGGAATGGACTGAGTGATTTATTTCTTATACAATACGTAATTTTATCTGCATCTCTCTAATATATTCATGAAAATTTTACTGTCGTCTTCATTCATAATAGAAGTGAAAGTAAAATAATTTTCTATCATGGAAGGTACTCAAAATACTGCTTACTGTGTAGAAAAGGTCCCCTGGGTAAATAAACCAGTTTGCTCAATTTCTTTCATTACTGATATCACTTCTAAACTATACCACTGAGAGCTGAGATGTCGATATTTAATTTGTTTTCTGAGGAAATTATTTCATGTTTTTTCTTTTCAGATACAAATACATACTTTTATTAATAAAATAAATAAAAATACAGCAGTGAAAAAACTCATGATCACTTATTATTCTATGTCTGGCAATTTGTTGTTTGATTACCTGATGATACATACTTACTGCTAATGAGAAACCAAACAAGGAATGTCCGTAGGTGGAGACAATCAAGTGACCTTGACTCTGTCTGCCTCCATCTGCCTATCCTTTCATTCATTTTACTGTAATTACACTGTCCAGGTCTGCATCGGGGAACACATGACAACAGGAATATTTTTCTAAAAATGTCTGACTATACCCATAGTCATGGTTTCTTGTCAGAGGAAAGGTAATCCTCTCAATTTAAAGCTAAATAGTTGACACACAGTATGTTATAGGCATTCGTTTATATTTAGAACCAAGATTCCTGGCTAATCTTAATTCTCAAGATCCATAGTCAGGGATGTGTCTGAATACTGTTTAGAGAACATCTTTATCTAAAGTGACTGTCAAAAACAAAAATAAATATAAAATACTTGAAAATTTCACAAGATAGTCCAATTAAAATGATTTCCCTAGGCTGAACCTTATGAAGCAATATATTTTAAGAGTAAATGCTGTGGGCTAATTTGTTGATCACAGCATAAAAAATGAGTAACACAATGATTAGCATTGTCTCCTCACAGCTCCCAACTCATGTTTGTGCTTCCTGCTTCCAGATGGCTGTTTCATTTGTCATTCAGTTTTTCTCAGACACACCAAATACATGCGACTTGGATAAGTGAGTAATTCTAAATTTGTCTGGGTGTGTGTGCCCCATGAGGTACTGCTGCCCCATTCAGAGTTGATTCCGACCTGTTGGTGACCCTCAGTTCTTATAAGCAGATAAAAGAACAGATTGATGTTTATTTATGAAATTTAAACTGTACTTCAGTACAAAGACAAAAGTGCAAACTAAAATAATTCATCTATCCAATTTCTGAGCCCACCTTTTCCAGAGTTCAGACGCAGAGATTTACACTTCATCCCATGGCACACACACACATATATGAACTTTCTCTTTCTCTGTTTCTCTCATATTGTGCCAAATTAGAGTTACCATGGCAAAAATGATTTTGTTGTGTGGGAAGAGAATAAAATATATAAACTTTACACAAGTTTGATAACTGACCCTAGCCCCAGACCTTTGAGGATGGGAGTTAAATATTGTGCTACCATGGCATCATTGAAAATAGATAGATAGATAGATAGATAGATAGATAGATAGATAGATAGATAGATAGATAGATAGATAGATAGATAGATAGATAGATAGATAGATAGATAGATAGATAGATAGATAGATAGATCTTTATTTTTTTCTCAGCAGGATATTCGGCTTTTTACTTTTTTACTTTTACGCCTTCTCCAGACCACGAGAGGGCAGTCGCCCTGGATGGTATGGGGACCACGGGAACAGAGCTTAACCCTGTAGGAGCCCGTGGTCAACCACCAGGGGGCGCCTGGATGCCTGAAGAGCCCTGGCCCTGGTTTCACCACACCCGGAAGTGCTGGGGGGATGAAGACCAGGGACACCCGGAGTGCTGCTGGGTGCGCAGTCGGTACTTCCGCCACACCAGGAAGGACCGGCGGAAGCTCATCGGGAGGCACATGGAGCACAACCGGGTGGGGATAAAAGGGTTTACCTCCTTCCATTCAATGGCTGGAGTTGGGTGGAAGAGGACGGAGCTGGGAGGAGAGGAGAGAAGGCAGACCTGAAGAGAGAGAGAGAGGCATTGTGAGGCCTGGACTTTAGGGTGATTGGTGCTGCGGCACTGGGGTGTGCGTGTTCACTTTATTTGTGTAAATATTTTAAATAAACGTGTATGGTGCTTTAAAATCATGTCTACCTGTCCAAGTCCAGGCTGTATCCCACTATCTCTCTCTCTCTCTCTCTCTCTCTCTCTCTCTCTCTCTATATATATATATATATATAGTATAGTATGGTCTGAACACACCAGAATGACTAAAAAGGAAGAAAATTTTAAAAAGAAAAAAAAACTTCTGACTTCTCAGTCCCAGTGCCAGTGAGACATTATACAAGTGTATTGCTGTTGGTAATGAAGAGCCTGGGTTGGAGAGGTGCCTCGGGCTCCCGCAGGGCTCCACGGGGCTTGGAGTTGGATGCAGCCCTGTTGGGTCCTGCAAGCACCTTCAGGGGGTGCTGTAGCTGGGAGTCCTGAGCCCCTATGGGCCACATATGCACAACACCCGGTGCAGCCGGAACAAGCCAATCAAGCACCTGGACCACTTCCGGGTGAATTATAAAAGGGGCCAGCAGCCACCACTTTTGGAGCCTGAGTTGGGAGGTGGAGGACAAAGCTAGACGGGAGGAGTGGTGGTGCCAGAAGAGTGTGTGTTGAATTAAATGCTTTTGGGGCTGTGTATTGCCTGTGGGGTTCACAGGGAAGATGTGCCCCACAGGTGAAGAAAAATATGTCTTTGTGCTTTTTACCCATGCCTCTGTGTGAGTCTGTGTCAGGTCGGGCACAATATAGCGCCTTTTACCACAGCAGTTTAGAGTTTAGGTCAAAGTCAATGATTAACACCCTTAATACTATACCTCTGCCTTGACTTTTAAGCCTAAGGGATCAAGCTTATTTCTAAAACTGTCACAATTTCCATGTTTGCCAATCAGCAAGATTTCTGTTTTCTCCTTATTTAGTTAGAGAAAGTTTCTGGTCATCCAATCCACCTCTTGGGGAACCCATAAAATACATGACACTTATTAAAAGATGCTTAAACATAAAGAAACTAAATAATAAACTATGTTAACATAAACAAAAATAAACACAAAAACAGCATTTGAACCCTCTGGGTGAAAGACAACATCAAGAGCTTGCAGTGTATGAAGTCTACTCAATAAAATATTGTGAGGCTTTCTGAATTAGAGCTGGTGACCTTTTGGAACTTTGATTTGCAAGCATTTTCTTGTCCTTTAATCAAGTGTTCCTCAGCGGTTGATGAAGGCTAGAACATTGCCATTTCTGTACAACTGTTACATTACAAATGATGCAACTGGCATATCTGTACTTAATACTAATTTAAGATATTGATCCACCACACAAGATGTTTGTTTCCCATGACTCAGTGAATTATTGTGCCATTAAATAAAACAATCGATTGCAGCTCCAATGAACAACTCTGTGACATAATAGAACCTTGTTCAGGTTTGCTTTCCATTTTGCACCCTGCGCTGCTGGGTCAGGCACAGTTGTGAACTGCATTATAAAATTCATTAATGGATAAAATGAATATAACTTTGTGATATCATTGCAAAGTTCTTATATGCTGGGTGGCATGGCTATGGAGCGATTTGTGTTTCTGTATCACAATTCTAAGTTTTGACTACCAGCTCAATCACTGAGTGGGTGAAGTTTGAACATTTCAGCCACATTTTCCGTGACTACTTTAGGTTTCTCTCTCATTCTACAGATATCCATTTGGAAGTGTCTGGTAAGGTAACTCTAAATCAAGCCCACTATGAGTGAATGTGCCTTGCAATGAACTGGCCACCCATGTTGTGCTTGATGGCATGGGTTTAGTTTTGCCAAGAATCTGTAACAGAAAAATAGGCTTTGATAATGAATGAATATTAATTTTTTATTGCGTTACTGCATTTTGCCTTTCAAACAAGAGACAGGAAAATAAATTAAAAATGTTTAATAAACTTAACAAAGTCAAGGTAACAGGCCTCCTGCCATGGTGTCAATGTAATAAACCAAACAGTAAAATCCTCACATTGTTAACTATCAGCATGCGACCTTCACTGCTGTGCTTGCAGTGTAAAATGCTGCAACATTATTTGCTTTGTGTCACACTCTTTCCTCTGTTCTCTCAATGCAAACAGACATCTTGCAAATAAAATAAAGTAGAAGATACAACTGAAGTAATCTTGGGTGTGAAACTTCTGGTTAAAGGACAGTTTCATGCTAACAGATAATAATATAAAAGAAATTAAATGTTCATGCAGAACAGGCCAGGGGATGCATAATTAAAATTAGTCTCCCTCTCCTTTGCACCATTGTGCTGTATAAACTGAGCACTGAAGCAGTGAGCTGGTGACACTTGTTGCCAGGTATTTTGATTGAGTGCAACGTGAGAGTCGTACAGCACTGAGGTAAAGTTTATTTTTAGAAGATTGTGAAGGCTGGCAGATTACAATAGATGTGCATATCACTGTAAGTCAAGATAGAGGGTGAACCGATTAGCTTTAAATAATAGGTAGCACATTAAACCTGATCAATTCTTTCAGCATCCAGAAAGCGTGATACAGAAATATCAAATGAACAATTAAGTCATATCCATAAAAAGAGCAAGATCAAGAGGTCTTGTCTACACTTTCACCGTTGTGTCCCATAAATGTTCAATAAAAAGCCTGAGACACATTAAAGGTCATTAAGCAAACCTATAGCACAATAATTATTCTAAGTAGTGCACTTTGAAAATGAATCTCATTACAGTGCTGCTTTATATTTCATTATAAATAATTAAAATTAACCATTTTTCAAATGTTGTTTTTTTTTTTTTTTTTTTTTTTTATTGGGTCACATTTGACTTTCTTATTTTTTTAGAGTTGCAGATTTCTCCTTCCAAGACTATTCTAATTACTCCCAAGGTAATGCAGTTCTGCATGATGACCCACTTCAGCTACTTGTACTGTAATAAAATCTGAATTAACACAGATTAATTTTGGTCGAGCGCTTGTTTAAACTGTGACTTTGAGGTCATGCTTCTACATGTGGTGCGCCTAACGTTTTCCCTTGTTTATTTTCACCAAAACAAAAAAATAAAGATCATTATTACATTATAATTTTTATACCAATAATTCCTTCATGAAAAACCAAAAGGGATTCTTTTTCAAGCTTCAAATTCATCATGAAGAAGTATTCAATTAGTAATACATGCATTAATTTATTCACTTGTTCATTATCAGACTTGCTTGATTCAGTTGAGGGTCGCACAGGCTGGAGTCCAATTACAAGGCAGGAACCAATCCTGGATTGTGTGCTACTTTGTCAGAAGACATACAAGTAAGAAATAAAAATTGCAATGGCTATAAATTTAATTGAATGAGAAACTGGCATATATTACAAAAAATGCATAGGGGTGGGCAAAAGTAGATTTACAGTTGTGAGTATGCAAAACACAGAGATTTATTCTTGTATTATTATTTATTTATTATTGTACTAGCAAAATACCCGCACTTCGCAGCGGAGAAGTAGTGTGTTAAAGAGGTTATGTAAATATATATATACATAAACATATATACATATATATACATATCTACATATACACACATACATACATACATATATATATACACATACATACACACATACATATATATATATATATATATATATACATACACACATACATATATATATATATAGATATATATATATATATATATATATATATATATATATATATATATATATTCACGGCATTCGTAGTCTGTGTCACAATCTGATTGTATGGGTGGTTACCTACCAGGTAACGCTTGTGGTTGGCCAGCAATCTGCTAACATCCGCCACGGTGCCCTCAGTTTGTGAGGAGCAGATCATAGAATGGTTGAAATAGTTTACTGTCAAATAAATGCAAAGAGTACACGACACGTGTTTCGCCCTCGCTCTTTGCATTTATTTGACAGTAAACTATTTCAACCACCCATACAATCAGATTGTGACACAGACTATGAATGCCGTGAATGTAATTACCCCGATCTACATGCTGTCAAATAAACGAACCACACGCCGTGGCGCAACGTTAGGGGCATCGCCTCTGACGCTGATGTCCGAGGTTCGATTCCCGAGAGGGAGTGCAGTGGAGTGTGTACACCTGATGAGCCCAGAATGAGGGCGAAACACGTGTCGTGTACTCTTTGCATTTATTTGACAGTAAACTATTTCAACCATATATATATATATATATATATATACATACAGACACATATATATATATATACATATACATATTTACACATATATATACATATCTACATACATACACATACATCTATCTATCTATCTATATGTATATCTATATATCTATCTATATCTATATATATATATATATATATATTTATATATATATATGTATATATATATATATATATATATATATATATATATATATATATATAGCAAAATACCTGTGCTTCGCAGCGGAGAAGTAGTGTGTTAAAGAGGTTATGAAAAAGAAAAGGAAACACTTTAAAAATAATGTAACATGATTGTCAATGTAATTGTGTTGTTATTGTTATGAGTGTTGCTGTCATATATATATATATATATATATATATGCACACATACACACACACACACACACATATATATACATATACACATATATATACATATCTACATATACACATATCTACATATATATATATATATATATACATATACACATCCACATACTGTAGTGCTTTTGGGTATAGTACATTTTTTGTTTGCCCATTACATGCATAAATGTATACATTTTTTGGTGTACCTACCCGAGAACACGCGACATGACCCGGCAGTTAAAAATTTATCGCTCCAGCAATTTTAACTCTGTTACAAAGTCATCTAATATGGTATTGCAAACGGCAGCGGGAGCGTTTCTATAAAGTCAATTTAAACTTACGGTTTACACCGTGCTTTGAAGATGCATAGTATGCGAGTATGTGTTTCGCCGTAATTGTGGGCTCATCAGGCGTACACACTCACTGCACTCCCTTACGGGAATCAATCCTCGGACGTCAAGCGCTAGAGGCAAGCCCCTAACGTTGTGCCACGGCGTGTGGTTCGTTCATTTGACAGCATGTAGATCGGGGGTAATTACATTGCAGGCATTCGTAGTCTGATTCACAATCTGATTGTATGAGTGGTTACCTACCAGGTAACGCTTGTGGTTGGTGAGCAAGTCGGCTAACTTCTGCCACGGTGCCCTCTTTCAGTTGCGAGAAGCAGATCATACAATGGTTGAAATAGTTTAATATATATAGCAAAATCACCACGCTTCGCAGGGGCGAATATGGTATTGCAAACGGCAGCGTTTCTATAAACTTAAAGTTACGGTTTATACCGTGCCTTGTTTCATATTCTTTTCCTACCTTATCAATTGTGTAATGTGTTTTTTGAACAGGTTTGATTAATGCAAGTGATCACTCCTGCTGCGTTCAGTCACTACACGTGAGCCACTCTCTTGTGTGATGTTGCGATGTCCACGGGTTTATTTAATGTTAGCTAAGACCCGGCAGTTAAAAGTTTCTCGCTACAGCAATTTAAACTCTGTTACAAAGTGATGCAAACTGTCGTTTATACCTCGTGTCTTCTCATTAAACTTTTATCTCGCGAATATGTTATTGCAATCCGCAGCGGGAGCGTTTCTATAAACTTAATTTAAACTTATGTTTTACACCGTGCTTTGAACATGCTTGTATGCTTAACTCGCTCCGTTCTCAATTGTTTAATTAATTTTTTGCTCTTCGCTGTTTGCGGCTGTTCCTCCATTTCCCCCTACTTCGTTCTTTTATCTCGCGAATATGTTATTGCAATCCTTAACGGGAGCGTTTCAATAAACTGATTGAAAATAGTTTTGCATTTACCTTTTTAGTAAAAGGCAAGCTTTTAAGCCTGAGAAATCACCCCGTAAATGCACACGTTTAATTGGACATGTGTTAATATGTATGGTTACACAGTATTAAAAGACAGTGAACAACGTCAGTTACCTTTCTTCCCGCGTTTGATAAAAGGTGAGGTTTTAAGCCTGAGAAATCACCCCGTAAATGCACACGTTTAATTGCACATGTGTTAATATGTATGCTTACACAGTATTAAAAGACAGTCAAAAATTAACGTCATTTACCTTCGTTCCCGCGTGTGACTCGTGCTGTAAATGTCTTCCTTGTTTTTAGTTCACGTGATTACGTAGGAGGCGTGATGACGCGATACGTGACTCCGCCTCCTCCATTACAGTGTATGGACAAAAAATATGTTCCAGTTATGACCATTACGCTTTGAATTTCGAAATGAAACCTGCCTAACTTTTGTAAGTAAGCTGTAAGGAATGAGCCTGCCAAATTTCAGCCTTCCACCTACACGGGAAGTTGGAGAATTAGTGATGAGTGAGTCAGTCAGTGAGTGAGTCAGTCAGTCAGTCAGTGAGGGCTTTGCCTTTTATTATTATAGATTATTTATTTGTATTATTTGTCTTCCTCTTTTTATTATTAAAGTGTGCTTGAGTCAAGGAAGTTGACTACAAGAATGTGTAAATAATGAAGATTTGAGCACTTGCACTGTGCCATTGTGACATTCTTTTGAGTGAATTCGTTTAATAAAGCTATTGAGTTAATAAAGCTTTTGTAATAATCATAACCTGCATGTCTTTTTGCATATGAACAACTGAAAACCCCTGTTTATTTTTCACATTTTTTTAGACTGTGTGATTGCTGCCTGTATGAAGTTTACATATCCTCCCTATGAGTTTTCTTTCACCCACTGCCTTCACATCCTGCCATGTCAACTGGTGTTTCTTTAATGATCTTCTGTGAGCTTGAGCCTGAGTGGGTCCTACAATGGACCAGCATCACAGTTTGTTAAGGCCTTGTGATCAATACTGCCCAG
Organism: Erpetoichthys calabaricus; assembly: GCF_900747795.2. Lineage (NCBI taxonomy): Eukaryota > Metazoa > Chordata > Cladistia > Polypteriformes > Polypteridae > Erpetoichthys > Erpetoichthys calabaricus. Next base: position 143,992,836 of record NC_041396.2, read on the forward strand.
ATAAACTCTGCTCTCTTTGCCCCTGATTTGGTTTGAGAGCGTTTCAGAATGTTAGTTTACATTTCATGGAAAATCTTGTAAAAGACATAAGATGTTCCTTTATCCTAGAATTCTAAGTTACAATTGTGAGTTTGAAGGTGTACTCAGCACATTTGTCTGCATGTAACCTACATAGTCTACCTCTTTTGACTAGTGTGATTGCTCTGTGCCGGGCCAACTGTACTGTGCCCTGGCCTGCTTGGAAGAGATGGTGATCGCTAAATGTGCCCAAGCATGGAACACAAACATGACTTCAATGGTGCAACGTCATTTCATTCGGTACCATTTGAGTTAGAAACAGTTTTTTATTCTAATGTTACAGATGAATGTGAATTGTAGTTGGGAAGAAAAGCTGTGAATTCCTCCCATAACATTGTTTGTCTCTCGTGTAGCACGATTAACAGCAAAATGCTGAGCTGTACACTCAATAAATCTGTCAGAGGGTGGAGCATTATACGGCCCTTCAAGTCTCTAAAAAAACACAAAATAAGGAAAATCATTGTGACATGCATGCTGTCACTCTGTGATCTTGTTTTGACTTTACACCAAGCTGCATAGTAATGATGAAAGCATGTCCAGGCTCAGAACGTTAAAGCGCAGTGTGAGTGCAGGCTAGTGGGGGAATAGGAAGGGGGGACAATCATGGTTGGGCACAGTATGGAACAAACGTGCCTAGTGTGAGTACACCCTGAGTCCCTGGTAGATAGATACCCTCCAGGGGATCCAGAGTGCATACCATGACTGAGCTCGTCCGTTTAATTAGGTAGCTGATTTGGTGGACCTCTCTTGAAATTATGTTACCAGCCCAACACACCACAGCATACAAAATCACACTGGCCTTCACAGAGTTATAGAAGATCTGAAGGCTGTCACTTCCTACATTAATGGAACACAGTATCCTAAGAAAAAAAAGCTTGATGTGAACTGTTGATGTGAATATGCATAATGTCCCTATGTTCTTTGGGATTTCCTTCATGACATACATGTTAGTCTGTTTGGTTTTGCTTGAACAAGTGTTTATGCTGTCAGAAGTTCATGATTAGGGTGGATCTTCAAGGCTCAAATATAAAACATAATTCACCTCTGGACCATGGAGCGGTGATGTCACTAACTCCTTTCATCCCTTTTGCCCCCAGAGTGGATGACAACCAGCCAGAAGACCCTACCATCATTTCCCCTGATGTCATGAAGCTCCCAACTCTTCCATCCCAATCTGCGTATAAGAACATCAGCACCTTGAAGTTGGTGCTGAGGTAGGAAGAGGACTCTTAATACAGCAGCCAAATTTAGAGGAGTGAATGGACTTACAAAGTCCACATCACCATTATCATTTGGTTATATTTAATAGGCATGTCTATTAAATGGGCTTCATCTGGCTGGCACCCCAATCCTTTACTTTACTCAATATGTGAGTGTGCCTTGTGATAGATGTGCACATCCATTCTGGAGGCTGTTATGATGGTGAATAGGATTAAGGAAAATAGACAAATTATTTGATGGGCTTGTGTTAGTCATCATAAGGAAAACTTTAAACTGTATATGGCATCTGGCAAGATATGCCGCTGTAATGTCAGCTTGCAGCATTTTAGCATAGGAAGGGGTCATGAAGTAATCAGTCCAGATGTTTGCTACCTCTGTAGTTTGAGCTCTTGGTGGGATTTAAAGCATTGTACCTGTCAAACTTTGTGCCCTTCTGACTTGTCTATTGTACTAGTCTTACAGTCAATTTGTAACACTGAGCTACAGGGAACAATACTGTGTTTCTGCACCCTGTGAAGTCGAAAAAAATAAGAAAGCTGGCAGACAGAAGTATTTACACATTCCACTGTGAAAACAACTTCTTTAACAATGTGTGCTGCTATGCTTATGCTCCAGTCACTCTTGTAGCTCAGAGAGGCTGACCTCTACTATAAAGATGGTGCAGGCCTGTCTCAGAAGTGTTACTCACTCACAGCAAATTCGTTTACAAATTACTGCAAATGGTCAGCAGAGCTAGTCTGAATTCATTTGGAATTTATGGTTTGGGAAAAAAATTTCTTTTCTTGTGAAAATGAAGGTTTATTGTTGTAAACAACAAAAAAAAAAATCAGTTCTGTTATTGTTGTTGTTTTCTCAAGAAACCAAAAGAGTAAGAATGTTCTAATCTCAGAGTAACATGTATGGATCCTAAATAAAATAAAACGAGAGCCAATAAGAGCTGTTTACAAGTATAGAAATATTCAGAAGTATTATGTGTATCAGAAAGGAGGGGAAGTGTAATATCCTTCACCTGTTTTTCTGGAGCTTCTCCATGTGGAATTACATCTCCCTATTAATAAATATGAAAGAAAAAAATATTTTTCTTGGAGATTCAGCAGATGTCTTTTTCTCATTACTCTTGTCACTACAGCATTTTGCAACTTCATTTAATACATAAAATAGACAATATGTGAGCTGAAAATAATAAATAGCTACAGTTATATAATAGTTAGAGGCTCAAAAAAGAGTTGAAATAATACATTTTATACAGATGAGCTGTTGTATACTAAAATGCATAACTAATGGCAAAGATCAAGAAAGCTGTCAATTTATCTTTTTTGAGAATACCATGATAATATATTTTGAACAGAGATAGGAGTGAAAATGCAGATTCAAATTACAAAAAAACAAACTGAGCAAATGTGTCTTTAATTTACTGAAACTCCCAGCCTTATTTAGGGCAATCAGGAACTGAGTGGCAGTTGATTCCCTGGCGTATAGCATTGAACCCCCCTCATTTGAACTAGTATGTAGTGTGTGATTAGAGTGAAAGAGGCAAAGCCATTTCATTCTGCATTGCAGAAACAAAATCCTCTCACTGAACAAAATGCAATAATTTCACACTGTATGTCATGAAAAGGATTGATCTCTCCTAATTCAAATCCCACTAATTGCTTCTCTGTCTCCTAACTCCTTTTCTGAGTCAGCTTATTGATACTTTGTCTTGACTTGTTTTATTAGGCCTGTCTGCAGCATTTCACATTTTAGGTAATGAAAGTAGGAGAGTTCGGAGACTTCAAGAAGACACTGAATTACGGAGCATGATCTAAATCATTTAATCTGGCAGGTCTCAGCTTGTTGAAATGGCTGTCCCTATAAAATTAGAAAAGTTGGGTATAACACTGCAATATTATTGCCTAAATAACACACACATGCATGTGGATATATATATGTCAGAAACTCCACACAGAGTCATAACAAGGTTTGGGGCAGCCACCAGTATATTTGGTATCCTGGCTGCAAAGTCGTAAAATGTTATACAACACTGATGTTCACAAAACCGAGTCCAAAACAGAACTGAGGGAATAAGGAAAAGATGGATGCTTTTAAAGGGGAAGACAGGAAGTGAAGTCAGAAGGGTCGGGCTCATAAGGGTCTTCAGCCATAGGCTCAAGCCCAGACATGACATCAAAGGGGCCAGAACCATCAAGGTCTTCCTCCATAGGCTTGGACCCAGAAGTGACATCAAGAGGGCCAGGTGGAATCTCCTGTGGATGGTCTGCAGGAAAGCGATAAAAAGAATCTTCACTCTGCCACATCCCAGTCTGACTCGGAATTGCCCTTACTCAAGCCCTTTAGCTGCCTCCCATGCACACGTGTGTGACAATCAATATATATATATATATATATATACTGCAAAAGAGGATAAAGACAAGATGAAGGTTTGGGACGACTCTGTATATTGTAAATACAAAAAAAATAAATGCTTTTCAGTGAAAAGAATATCTTTGTAAGTCTGTGTCTGAGATTAGACTACCCAAGATGGCAACTTCTGGATAAATAAAGGCCAGGCAAGAAGAGATGGGTCAAGATGGATGGAAACCAGAAGTGACGTCAGAGCTAGTAAGGTTGTTAATGATCTGATCTGCAGATGGAGGAAGAGAAGAGGCATTAGTATACAGTGCCACCTTGCAGATCAGTGATGAATTACCATCATCATAGCCTTTAAGCTGTTCCCAAGGCGCACGTGTATTACACGTTATTGTCATTGTGTTTTTAATTTTGAATGAATAAATTTGTCATTTTTGCCCATCAACCTACATTCAATAACCCATAATGACAAAGAGAAAACATATTTTCAGAAAGGTTTGCAAATGAATTAAAAATCAAAAACATGAAATCTCTCCTTTATATAAATATTTAGACCCTTTGTTGTTTGCTTTTGTTATCCTTGAGATGTGTGTAGATCTTGATTGGAGTTCACCAATGGCAAATTGAATTGATTGGGCATCATTTGGAAAGGCACACTTCTGTGTATATGAGTTCCCACAATTTACACTGTGTGTGTAGACAAAAAAACAATCCATGAAGTCCAGGGAACTACATGTAGACCACCACCATTAAATTTTTATGATCCATTGATTAGTACAAGTATATAACATTTTTTCTAATGCTTTGAGTATGCCCTAATGCACAATGGTCTCAATAATTGTGAAATTGAAGAAGTCTGGATCCATCAAGACTCTTTCTAGAGTTGGACATCTAGCAAGAAGGGCCTTGGAAAACTCATTGGTCACTCTAACAGAGCTTCAGAAGTTCTCTGCTATGATGGGAGAACATGTTGGAAGGTCAGCCATCTCTGGAGCACTCTATCAATCAGATGCAAACCACTCTTGAGTGAAAGGCATATAACAGTTTAAGGAATTCTGAGAGCATGTGGAAAAAGTTTCTCTGGTCTGATGAAACAACAATTGAACTCTTTGAGCAGAACTCCAAGCACTATGTCTGGTGAAGACTACCTTCCTAATACCTCTCCTACAGTGAAGCATGGCAGCATCACGTGGCAGCATCATGCAATGGGGTGCTTCTCAGCAGCAAGGACAGCGTGACTGGTCAGAACATAGAGAAGGACGAGTGCAGCCAAATGCAGAAAGGTCCTTGACGAAAACTTGCTCCAGAGTACATGTGATGTCAGACTTTGGCAAATCTTTAACTTTCAGCACAACAATGGCCTTAAGCATACACCCAAGACAACACCAGAGTGGATTTGGGACAAGTCTTTGACTATCCTTGTGTGGCCCAACCAAAGCCTAGTCTTAAACTGCACACAACATCTGTGGAGAGAGCAAAGATAGCATTCTACAGACGCTTCCCATCCAATCTAACGTAGCTTAAGAAGATCTGCCAGAATTAGATAAACCAACCAAATCCAGGTGTACAAAGCATACCCAAGTAGAAAAGAAGCTGTAAATGGTGCCAAAGGGGCTTCTATAAAGTACCAAATTATGAGTCTGAAAACAAATAGGAATGAGAGATTTCAGTTTTTGGTTTTATATTAATTTGCAAACCTTTCAGAAAACATGTTTTCAGTTTGTCATTTTAGATTAGCAAGTGTTGATTGACATGCAAAAATGGTAAATTTATCATTTAAAATTAAATGTACAATACAATAAAGTGGGCAAAAAGTGTAGGGGCCTGAATACTGTATGCATTCAGTATATATATTGTCATACCGGACATGGGTTTGCTGGCATGTCTGTTGGAATGAATGGTTCCTTACCCAATTGGGAAGCTTTTGTAATGGAAGGGTGAAGGAAGACTGCCTACCGGGATCACATGTTCCCCCAGCACAACAGGTGTCCACATCCCTTTGGGAGGATCTCCCATAATACACATCCACAGGGTTGCATGGGAGTTGTAGTCCCCATGGGCAGCTCTGGGTTTCTTGGGAGCTGCCAGGAGGAACTGCAGGTGCGGGGCTTCCTCATTTTAGGATAATTTCTGGAATGTGATAGTAATTGATGCACTCCTGGTTCCAGTATAAAAGCAGTCACTCTTCCTCATCCAGGAGAGTTGGAGTCGGGTGTGGAGGAAGATCAAAGCTTACCTGGGAGGAATGGAGAAAAGAAGAAGGACAAGAAATGTTGAATTGTATTGTGGTTGTGGAACGGTAGCTGGGTTGCTCTGTTTATTGTCTGGAGAATGCAAAATCAAGCATAGAAACAATAAAAAGGATGCTTGCAAGCATTGTCCCTTCAGAGGGAGCTTTAGAAGAACAAAAGTAAGGTTCTGTTGGGTCTAGTGGATCTCCGTCAAATGGTTGCTCTGGCCAGTCGGGCCCAGACACCTGGCATGTTAGAGTGGCTGGAATGGAAGGGTTAGGGTTAAGTGGCTGGGCCCGGTAGTGTAGCATCTTGGTGCTGCAGGGACAGAAACACACAGCCTCACAGCATGATGGAACTTCCACCAAAGATGACAGTAGGTAGCAGGTATTTTTCTTGGAATGCAGTGTTCTTCTTCCACCATGCAAAGCGCTTTTTCTTATGACCAAATAACTCAATTTTTGTCTCATCAGTCCAAAGCACCAAAATGAATCTGGCTTGTCTAAATGAGCATTTGTATACAACAAGTGACTGTTTGTGGCGTGAGTGCAGAAAGGGCTTCTTTCTCATCACCCTGCCATACAGATGTTCTTTGTGCAAATTGTGCTGAATTGTAGAATGATGTACAGATACACCACCTGCAGCAAGATGTTCTTGCAGGTCTTTGGAGGTGATCTGTTGGTTGTCTGTAACCATTCTCATAATCCTGCGCATACTGTATGCCGCTCCTGTATTTTTCTTGGCTTGCCAGACCTGGGTTTAACAGCAACTGTGCCTGTGGCCTTCCATTTCCTGATTCCATTCCTTAAAGTTGAAACTGGCAGGTTAAACCTCTGAGATAGCTTTTTGTAGCCTTCCCTTAAACCATGATACTGAACAATCTTTGTTTTCAGATCTTTTGAGAGTTGCTTTGAGGATCCCATGCTGTAACTCTTCAGAGGAGAGTCAAAGGGAAGCACAGCTTGCGATTGACCACCTTAAATACCTTTTCTCATGATTGGACACACCTGTTTATGAAGTTCAAGGCTTAACAAGCTAATCCAACCAATTTGGTGTTGCAAGTAGTCAGTATTGAGCAGTTACATGCATTCAAATCAGCAAAATTACCCAAATTTTTGCACAGCTAGTTTTTCACATTTGATTTAATTTCATACAACTAAATACTGCTTCACTAAAAATCTTTGTTTGGAAAACACCCCAGTACTCAGATGTTTCTAGGAAATGAAAGATATACCATTGTTATCTTTTTATTGAAAGTAGAGTAAATTATTATGCAGGCTGAGAGGGGTTTCCAAACCTTTTCATATGACTGTAGTATAGTATATATGCAATATATGCAATATTGGATATTGTATTGTATATATACAATATTGTATATATATAACACCAATTCCAAAAAAGTTGGGATGCTGTATAAAATGTAAATAAATCAGAATGCAATGATTTGCAAATCTCATAAAACCATATTTTATTCAGATTAGAACATAGAAAACATATCAAATTTTTAAACTGAGAAAATATACAAAATGTAAGAAAAGAATAAGGTCATTTTGAATTTGATGGCAGCTATAGAAATGTATATATACTGGATGAGATCCATCCATTTGGATATATAGGTCAGTTCAGATGTATAAATTGATTTGAATAGAATGGTTGGGATTTACAGACAGGCACAGCGTGGCCACCTAAGTTTAGCATTGCTGTTTCGCTACATCAGTGCTTGTATATATTTTATATGAGAAGCATATGCCTATTGGTCACATTTTATTTCATAAACTGTCAATTCCAAAGCACCTTTTTCTTTCATTATTTAAAACGCTCGCATGGATACGATCCCCCTTGCCCCTTTCCATGCTGGCTTGTTGCACCCACCTCACTCGCTCCCTCTTGTCCCTCCCATGACAGATTCTTCTCAAAAGCTGAGTTATCAAAAAACATTAATCACAACTTCAGTATGTCCCATTCTTTTCCCATCATGAAATGTTTGTTTATCATTGATCGAAAGCCACATGGTGATTCTGGTATTTCTTATTGGCAGCATTTCATTAAAGTGTGATCTACGTCAGGAAGGATATGAGTTCCCTCTGCTGAAAGGATGAGCTTCTTTATAGAGGAAAACACTGGAGTTGTGCTGTTTCATCTCAATGTTGATCAGTGAACAGGGATCAGAATGATCAGAATATTCTTGCTCTACAAATAGCCGATGTTTAACTCTTTTTATAGAGCCCCCACATACATACACACCACACACACAATGGGATGCACACACTACTGATTAAGCATGCAATCTCCTGTGCTAGCCTTAGAAAGGATTAATACATACATTAATGCCTCATGTGTGAAAGAAACAACATATACAGGTAATGTAAAATATTATAATAATTTTTCAATAAAACTCTCTTTAACATCAATTCTATTCATTTCAGGAGGGATAAACAAAATGTCTAAAAATATTCTAAAAAATGGATTGGGAAAGGAAGGCCTTCTATTATGGAATAGGAATGCCAAGATCTTCAAAACAGGCACTAGTGAAAAGACGAAGAAATCATAAGAAAATCTAAACAAAAGGCAGAAATCAAAGTGAAAATTACAAGCAAAGGTCCAAATCCTAGTCTTAAGTAGATGTAAGTTTTTACTTAATTAAAAGATTGAAAGCACACCATCATCCTAAATAACCATTGCTTGATGACATTGTACGTCACCCACCACTTGATGTCACATGGTATGTACATGGCTGGCAACCGATTTTGCTACAAACAACATGGCAGTGTCTATTCAAAAGTACCAGACAATGGCCTGGTAGAATAACAACAAACAAACAAAATGGCTGTGTCATAACATTAGAAATATAGCATTGATAATATTTAAAACACAATGAAATGATAAGGCCTGTACTCATCAAGATTATTGTAAAGTTCTAATGTTTTGGTGTAGTACTAGGGTGTTGCACCTTGTTAGCCGTTATGAATGTAGTGAGAAGTCAAGAAAAATGACACCTTTTATTGGCTAACTAAAAAGATTACAATATGCAAGCTATTGAGGCAACTCAGGCCCCTTCTTCAGGCAAGATGTAATCTTTGTAATCATTGCCTGAAGACGGGGCCTGAGTTGCCTCAATAGCTTGCATATTGTAATCTTTTTAGTTAGCTAATAAAAGGTGTCATTTTGCTTGACTTCTCACTGCAATGTTTTGGTGGGAAGAGATTTATAGCAACAATGAGCTCCAAGGCTCACTGTCTCATGGTCAAGATGAGATACAAATAATGACCATCATAGTTTCTGGCTAAGAAATGGGCATGCAGTAACATGGTCAAGCATCAGACTAGGACTGAAACCGTGAGTCAAAAGAACCAAGTTAAAACCACAAAGTCAAAGATAAGAATAAAACACCTTTTAGCTTCCATTAAAACCAACAAAAGGGTTAATGGTTATTTTTTTTTTCCCCAATACAGACGCCAGGAGCTGTTCACCTCCATCTTTTACATGATGACGTGCGCTGCCATGGCCAACAGGTTAAGTAATTATAAACAATATGGCTGCAGCTATGTTGAAGTGCTGCAAAATAGCAGCGAGCATTCATCAAACAGAAAACATGGCATGTTAGATTAATGATGAAAGTGAGCAAGTAATACAAGTAATACAGAAAGTATACATTTAAGAGTTGCAGTTTCCAAAACCATGATTACTTCAGAATGAGAATGGAGTCAGGAGGTGAGTTTTGACAAAGGCCCCAACTGGCAGGAGGCTGAAAGACAGGCCCACCTCCAGGGGTCATTCAGCCGGGCTTTATCATAAGCATGTCAAATACCCCCCTTACCATTTGTTCTGGAGCCAGGGCTGTTGGAAGGCCCAGTTACATAGGACTTATAAAGGGTGACAGTTGAAACATGTCATTTTCTGCAAAGAAATAAGTTAGAAATCAAAAAATTCAGGTGTGTTTGAGGATTTATCTAATTTCCATGTTACAGTATTTTACATTGTTTAGTTAACTTAAACAGTCAGTTATCACATTTTTGCTTATTTCATATTTTTGTAACATAGTCATATTCAAAAATGACAGCAATAATTGAATGTCATTACTTCTGTTAGTAAACTACATTAAATATAAACTTTTAAACAATACTCTACAATATCATGCACTTAGAAATGTAGTCCAGATAGACTTGTGGTGGCCCAGTTGCTTTCATACACAGAAGATTTCAATAAAGTGATGTAAAAATGCTATCGATTGATGTCCTGATGTTAGCTGATGGTTGTGGAGGAGCAGTGACTACCTGTAATTGGTAGACTAAGTGTAAGAGAAAAATGGAATCATTCCAAAGAGCAGATAATACAGTTGTCAGGTTGTTTTTAGTGTAACATAAATTCTGAGTTTGTATTTGTTCACTCTTTTCTTGCATAGCATCGCTTTAATACGTAATTTCTTCCCTCTTACATTTGTTTCCAAATAAGTGGCTTTTTGTTTTAACTTTTATGGTTAACTTACCACCAGAAGCGGGAGAAGTGAGCTGGTATGCAAGCAATTGTGCTCATGAGCGCCTCTCATGCTGCTTGAGTAACTTCTAGTTTGTCTCTATTTATCCATCAAAAGTTTTTGGAAGAGTAAAAAAGAAAAACATTCAAAATCATGAGTTTATTTTTTTTTTTGTCTCCTCATTGGTCTTTTAAATTTTTTTATTATCACGCTGTGACTATTATAGACCAAGGAATGCACTGGTTATATCTATCTTTTTTTTTTTTCCAACTGCTTAAACAATATTGAAAATTAATTATGTTCTGACCCAGAACCATATTGTTTCCTTATGAGTGCTGCTATTTTTGTTGATGATTGCTATGCAGTTGCCAGGCAAGGTGATCAAGATTGTGGGATGCAGGATGTCATCGATATGACTGTATGAAGGCCAGCGTGTGCATTCCCTGATCATCTGAGACTTCAGATTTCTCTTAAATGGCAACTTTAGTGATCATTCTCATTAGTTTATTTAGATTACAATGTCTCTTTCTGTTTGTTGACTTTGTTTAATGTTTGCTCAATTTGGCTTGAATTACATGATCCTACTGGCTATGAAATCCCACATAGTATTCCGACTTTTCAATTTATTCAGTTCACGTCTTGGCTGGTTGTTTTGACTTATGACTTCTTCAGTTTCCCTTTTCAATTCAAACTGCTACTACCCAGTGCAGGCCCTACTATATATAAGCTGAAGTGGTACAAGGTACATTTAAAACAATAGCTAATCCATAATTGAAGTCGTACAGAATGTTTCTTTTTCAACATCGACGAGTTCACAAATTTGCTAATACTTTTCAACAGGAGATTATGTTATTTCAAAAATTTGTACAGTGCACTGTTGATATATTTCAACAAAAAAGTTTACCCAACACATTTCAACACAAATTATTATACTGGAAACTAAGCTGTTTCATGGAGACAGAAAGACAGACATCCCAATCTCAGTAGGTACTTTATGCATTATTTTTGAGTACACCTAAAAATGTATTACTGCTTTATGTTATACTAGCCACTTTACAGGTAATAGAATACATTTTACAAATATTTGATATCTCTTACCCTTTCATGTACCTTAGTACCTTTCCTCCATATCCTTAATCATTTGGAGGTGCCTTGCTCGGCTCCTGTTTGCTTTTTTTTTTTCTTCAGTAATATTTCAGCAAACCCAGAGCTTGTCAGTTGAAATCCTGGTACTGACACCACTGTGTGACCCTGAGGAAGTCACTTCACCTGCCTGTGCTGCAAAAAACAAAAGTAATGTAACAAATTGTACCTCAGATGTTGCAAGTTGCTGGAATAAAGGCATAAGTCAAATAGATAAATATGTATTATACACATAGGAACTATTCATTTATTTTCAGTTAAGTCATCTGCAGCAAACCTTTATAAATGAGGGTTTCTCCTTTTTAGATAGTGCAAACTGTTTCTTCTTCATTGAGGTTTTCTCTTGGAGAGCTTTTTTCATTTCATTGAAAATTAAAGCAGCAGCTGCCAAAATATGTAGCTTTCTTATTAATTTTTCAACATTGTGTAAAATAACTTTATAAAGTAACATAAAAGGTTTAAATACTGGTTATCCTTTTACACTAAAATATTACTAAAGAGATACAAAAAAAAGTAAAATGCATATGTTGTTTTTCTTTAAGGAGATTAAATATTACTGAAGAAAGAAAAAAAAAAAACTAAAACAGCCAAATGGGGCTATGCATACGAACTTAAAAGGTTTAAATAAAACAGAAATATATACCTTTATTTTTATTTCCTTAACTTGTGGAGGGTGTATCCTGTAGCAAAGCCCTAACTTTTTTCGTGAAAGCCCGTTTCAGTCAATAAGTCTTAAAAAGAGGTGTAAAGATATTGACAATAAGCTACGCAAACCCACCAAGACATGCAATCGTTTAAATCAAGGCGCGAGTCGAAAAACACCATCCCATACTATTAGTTAATGATTAACACATTTCTATATGTATTGTAAGCATACAATACAATTGATAATATTGTGCGCTTATTAATCTGGTGTACCGACATTTTTGCGTGTTTAACGGCTGAAATCTAACGTGGTTTGTGCCCTTCAGAATGAAAACAGTTTGCATTTATCTTTTTAATAAAAGGCGAGCTTTTAAGCCTGAGAAATCACCCCGTAAATGCACACGTTTAATTGCACATGTGTTAATATGTATGCTTACACAGTATTAAAAGACACTCAACAATTAACGTCATTTACCTTCGTTCCCGCGTTTGAGTTCTGCTGTAAATCTCTTCCTTGTTTTCAGTTCACGTGATTACGTAGGAGGCGTGATGACGCGATACGTGACTCCGCTTCCTCCATTAGAGTATATGGACAAAAAAGAGGTTCCAGTTATGACCATTATGCATAGAATTTCGAAATGAAACCTGCCTAACTTTTGTAAGTAAGCTGTAAGGAATGAGCCTGCCAAATTTCAGCCTTCCACCTACACGGGAAGTTGGAAAATTAGTGATGAGTGAGTGAGTCAGTCAGTCAGTCAGTCAGTCAGTGAGGGCTTTGCCTTTTATTAGTATAGATTTATGAAGGTGACTCTCAGTGTGCCTCCCCAGCCTAAGGTCATAAGGGACTGGACACACACATGCAAAGTTTAGTATTTTATTATATAGTAGATAAGAACGACATTCTAAACCTTGTCATAATTACTATTTTGTAGTAGTCAGTAGTTGGCAGTGTGGGACATATAAGAGGATTGTCTTTGGTAAGGTGCAAGAAAAGAGAGAAAAGAGGTCCGTGTGTGAGCAGTGTGCGAAACATGAAGAGGTATCTCACAGTAAAGCATAAATGTTCTTTTGTTATTACAAGTTTTGCAGAACAGTTTGTTTTTAGTATATCTGAAGAGAACCTTCATTTTGCTTCAGGCTGACAGCCTCTACATAAAAAGCAAGTTCAAACTGCTGGAACCTGTGCTGACAGGAGCTAGTATGGAATAAAAATGAACTCAAATCAGGTGTTGTTCTTCAATAAATGAGTGTAGTAATTTGGAGCCTACACTACAATTTCATAAAGCAACGTAGATGGAACCTGTAAGAGAGGGTTATAGAAAACATAGAAGGACTGGAGTGTAAGAATTCATAGTAAATAAGATGTCTACACAATGAGAGATACTTTTGCTGAAAGCTAAACAGCAGTTGTGTGGATTAATGGTGGAGGAATTGCATTATATTTGTGAGTACTGCAAAGTAGCTGGCAAGGATAATTTGAAAGCATTGAAGGAAATTTGCCATTCTTTATTGAAACATGATATGCAGTATATGTGAGTGTATGGACAGAGAGGATGAGACCATGTCCATGGTGCTGGATTTGAACAACAAAGTAAATCTGATACAAGTTGGGGCATTCAAGAGAACAAGGGAGCCCCCCTGTTGTGTATGGACATCCCGGACCTGCAAGGAACAGCACACCTCCAATAACAGGATGCTGCCAAACAGACAGGCAACATTCATGTAGTGCACTCAGAGAGGAATTCTCTCAGGAACAACAGCTGCCACATATCTTTCAATGGATAACGCAAGGATCAAAAACAGCAGACATATTGGTGAGGCGAGCTAGAAAGATAAATTAAGCTTTAGTAGTCTTGAACATCAAATTGAAAATGGATTACAAAAAGGTTATGCTGAACCAGAAATAATAGAGGCTTTATTTGTGCTGTGGGTCCAGGAGTGAGATTGAACAGCTATTTAGAGGGGGGGATTAAAGATCAGACAGATTTTAAGAGCTCACAAATGCCGAGAAGGATGCCATTGACTTGTATCAGCAATTAGCAAGGGCCGTGCAGGGACCTAATGAGATACTGTAGGATTTTCAGGTTAAAGTGCTGGGCATATGTCTAACTATACCGTTTGCTTCTGAATGTGCTCAGTCTGGCCTAAAATTTTTAACTACAACAGAGCCAGTGTGTTCATCTATAATGACCAACTGGTCTAATGATAGCATGAGAGCAGAAATGAAAGCATATCTGCAAAATACGCACGGTCATGACAGAAATATTGCAGACTACTCAGTATAATGAGAGTCAACATGCACAGAAAGCCAAGGCCACAGCTAAAGCTTTACATAGAGCAACAAGGCACTTATTAGAAGCAGATGAAAGTGAAAGTAGCTCTCAAGCTGAGTCAGCCACCATTAAAGTTAGTAAGAAAGGAAAAGGGAATCCTCTGTTTTCTAAATTAGAAGAGAATAATGCTGTTATAAAAGGCACAAGTCATGCAGCATCTCTGGTGCAAACTGTTCAGTTGGAGAGCATGACTGCTGGAAATTCTCATGCCAAGCCAGCTATTGTAGGGTTTAGAAGATTAAAGTGGATGCTGTCATCAGAGCAATATGTGAAATGAAGTGTGACAGTGACACACACTGCTTCAAGGGATACAGAGTTAGAAGATGCTGGGAGTTATGACCATTGGACAGGGTATGACCTTTCCAGGTGGAATGTCTGACAGCCACTTATGAGATGAGAACAAAATGTCAAGTGAACTCATAAAACTACAGATAAACTAGAGCAAACATGTAAAGTATCATAATATACTGCCACACAAGAGTTAGCCGATGTGCATACATTTTTCAACTAGTAGAAATAACCCTTTCAACAAACATAAAAGTGTTGCTCAGTTTATTGGCTAGAAATGTCAAGTGTGGTGTTGATTTGGATAACCCCAGCTTTGTAGGGTATTGGGGTACAACTACTAATTGTGAGTGAAGAGTGGAGGTCAAGTCACTTGCCACACGCAGTATACCATTAATGCCAACCAGTGGCATAGTGAAAGATTGTGAATTACAGAACGTATAAGCTGCTAACAGCATGGACCTCCCATTTTAATGCTGGATTGAGTTTACCTTCAATCCATTTCAATCAAGGAGTAAATGAAGTGATGTACTGACCTACTTGTACCTATGTGTCAGCAAACACAGTGGGCAAACTAATCGCTGAATTTTTGTAACATCATGTTGGCACCATATTGCTTTGTAATTTTTCTTATTTGTTCCCATTTACGTAATTAATTTCATGGTAAAACCATATTGTTTATGGCTGTGAGGGGTATTGCCAGTTATGCAGACATGGCAGGAGAGTTTATGTAGACATGGCAGGATGTAACTATAACAAATGGTGGTATAGTAGCTCAGGTGTACAAGCTTTGAAATTTTCTGGTGTATTTTCACATGTTTTTTTGATCACAACGGGATAGTTCATCACAAATTCATTGAACAGGGTCAGTCAACCAACAACGCTAGTTAGAAATGCTAACAAGGTTAAGGAAATTTTGTTGAAAGGAAAAGACCTGGGGCCTCATGTATAAACGGTGCGTATGTACAAAAATGTTGCGTAAGCCTGTTTCCACACTCCGATCGCGATGTATAAAACCTAAACTTGGCATAAAGCCACATACATTTTCACGGTAGCTCAAACCCTGCCGTACACAAGTTCTCTGCTTGGTTTTGTAAACTGGCGGCACCCAGTGTCAAAGCAGTGCTACTGTTCCAGTGTGGTTTCCCTTTCTTTTTCAGATCCACATCCTTGACGCGGCTTTATAAATACACTGAAATTAACCGCATATTGTTTATTAGTTTAAGGCATCTGATTGTAATTAACCTGTAACAATATAATGGTAAACAGAATGGCCAAACTATTCCAAATACCATAGCTGCTTTAGTGTTGTTACTCTCACTGCACCTTCTTCTTCTACTTTCAGCTGCTCCCGTTAGGGGTTGCTACAGCGGATCATCTTTTTCCATATTACTCTCACTGCATCACTCAGAGCAGCTGATCAGAATGAGAATTATCGGTATACAGAATCAAGCACATGCTGCCTCAGCCATTCGCTATTTGAACTGCTCTTATTCGACAAACGCTTCAGAGCCTTTCCTGTACGGACCTCATGGTTCAGAAATAGTTTCATCCCAAGAACTCCAAACGCACTCAATCAATCCATCAAGTGTTCCTTATGGAACTGTTTGTACTTACAAGTACAATTTCATCACTGTAAACTTGCAATACAGTTATAATATTGCACAATCTGTGGCACTTTATAAACAGTGTATTTACATATGATGACGATATAATTTTTAAGATGAAATGCAGTAAAATATGTTTATTACATTATACAGATAAAATGTTAACATCATTTAAATAATCTACATTGTTAATAATTAAACATGTGAGGACACAGTGTCGTAGTGCTAGCGACGAGCTGGCACCTCGATTATTCCTGCCTTGTGCTGTATTCTTGCTGCGGCTGGCACAACACTGCAGAAATACAGATGAATAGAATAATTAAACATGTACTACGAAGATATTTCAATATTCCTTATAAGTTTTGAAGAATCTGCGTTCTAAGCTTACAGATGGCTTAACATCTATTATAGAGCTGATTGTGTGGCGATTGGTTATTTGGAGAAAGAAAAAGAAGGACAGGAATTGGGGGTTACTACGTTTGAAAGAGACAGTACTGCTGCAATAAATTATTTCATCGAAGGTCGTGCACAGCACAGCAAGCATCTTGCAGGAGGCAGGAACAATCTGTAGACAATGTGATTGCTCGTCACTATCACTGCGCCACCGTGTTCCCATGTTTAATAACATGCTTTAACTCCTATTATCATGAAAATTATATCACGTATACATCTCAGTATTTTAATTATTCAGAGAGCTATAATATTACAAATGTAATGGATTCTGTGTCCTGTCAGAGGAAGAGAATGCCCGTTTAAGAAGCAGGTAGTGCACATAGAGCACATAGAAGATCAAATACAAAACAAAGCATTTAACGTGCTACTTTAGTTACGATGGGATTTGAGAAATTAGTAAATTAAATGATTTTAAGATGAAGTTTATGATGTTCTACTTTAATGACAAAATAAACTACATGATCAAAGTGGAAATTTCGAGATTAAAGTTGACAATTCGTGCTTTTTTCCCACTGTGTGCCTATTTTTTTTTTCTCTGTACCCTAATAAGCTTTTATATGACACTCAGACGGTGGGCTATGACTCGCCTTTTCACGGCGACTTTGATATCTGACTGCTTCTTTTTTATTTTGGGCACTGTGCGACTTTGTGAACTTGAACTTTCTAGTTTCTCCGACACTCTATGTCACTCGATCAGCTTCATTTTGTTGATAATATCACTGTTTAAACCAACAAATAGTAAGTTTTTCCTTGCCTCCACTTGATATTCACTGAAATTCTTCTATTTTTCCTATGCTTTTGCCATTGTCTTTTCACAGAAGGCTGAGCTTAAGGGCTATTTATATTGATTTGCATATTTGAAGAGGCATAATTCTGGGAGGAGTTGGGGCGGGATAGCATGCACGCGCACGTGCGTTACTTGTCACGCTGACTGGGATTTATGTAGTGGAAGAACGTGGATGTTGGCGTATGCACAGATTTATGCATCTGGATTATTTTGTGCATACGAACATTTCTGCTTTTGTCGGTATGCCATGTTGTATTGTGAATTCTACGCATGGCATTATACATGAGGCCCCTGAACTGTGGTCTGACAATTGGATTATTAATCATGACAATGCTCCATGCAATGATTTGGAGTTAGGGGCACGTAAATGATCCCTGTATATTTGGCCAACCTTAAATCAAAATGAAAACACAAAAATAAGCTTCTCAAATGGGAGTCAATCATAGACTGCTGCAAGATGGCAGAGTAGCTAGTTTTATGTGCTGGGAAGTGGAAGAATAATGAAGATTTTCCAGACATTTATGACATCCAGAGTAATGTGACAAACTGAAGAACATTCCAGAAGCAAAGCTCCAGGTATGTTTCCATCAATGGTAACATCATCTCTAAATGCATAGCTGCGGAAGAAGATTATCTTCAAAGGTGACAGTCGCTTGTAGTGCACAGATATGCACACACTTTTTCACACACATATTTATTCCAGAATTAAACTGTCACACATTGTAGTGAAGGCTCAGGATTTTGACTCATAGTTGTTATAATGGATGTTGTTCTTTAATTTTTTGTGCATGTTTGGTGTAGGATTTGCCTTGATTCTGTGGTTTTTGATCCTGAAGAAACTTATGCAAACGTTTATTTTGCTTTACAAAATATTTTTCAGTAATTGAAAATTATTTTGAGTTTACTGCAACACCATTTTGTTTTCATAGAACACTGGCATTCTCGATCATTCGTATAGCCCTTTGCTATTATGAATTGTGCAACAACTGATGTCATCAAAATACCTGTACATTAGACCTGATGCATACCTGCACAATTATCCAAGATTAGGGTCCTCTGAAAGACTGCAAGCAAACCTTTTTCTTTTTCTTTGTTATAATGACTTTGAACTTGCACTTTCGGCTTTGATGATAAATGATTAGATCTCCCGATATAAATGCAGCATGTTTTCAGACCACATGTATTCTCCTGGTCCCTTCTCTTTAAAATTATTCAGTGCTACACTGCCTTGTTTCTTTCAAGGCAGTACAGCAGTCAAGGCGTTTGTTTGCAAATTGTTTGACTTTGATTTCTGAACAACATTTTGGCTTAAAAATCTTTTGACTTGCGCTTACTTTGGCAGTTGACCTTTGGCCTGTTTTCTGACTAGTTGTTTGGCTCACCCCTTTAAGGTTTAACTCTTCATCTCCTGGTCCACATCACCATTTTAGTTGCTGGCAATCGAAAGGGTTCAGTGTGTGCCTATTTTTGCAAGCCAAGTGCTCCAGCTCTCCCAAAGGTAACAGAAAAGACACTCAGAGGCTGGAGAAGATCAACAGAAAACCTTTAATACTGATATATCAGAGAGAGAGAACGACCAACAAGTGAGAGTGCTGGGTGCATTTCTTCTTTCTCTCACAAGAAGACAGAAAGTTGCAATGTTGTATACAACATTGGCCTGTCACTCAAATCTTATCAGCCCCTATTATGATCAGTAGACCTTTGCAGCTGGATATTAAAAATGACAAATGATTCAATGCTCATTCAATCATGGATGTTTCTTTTGATACTTCTCTAATTAGGTTGTTTCCCATACAGTCAATGGGGGAGGCAGTCACACAGAAAACTCCTGAGAACAGCAGCCCACTTTCTTAAAATCACAGCAGCAACTGAGACGAAAATGAAGGAAAAGACACATCGTCCTTGAAAAGCAAGCATATCTTCTCTTTTTGTCCAAGAATTAGCTTAGAGAACAGGCATTTTTTTTCCAAAGGCAGTTGTTACTAATAGTTATACACACATATGTATGTTTGATTTGACTTATTAACACAGATACAATTTTCTGCTTTTTCATACAGGGATTATAAGAACATCACATTGTGTATCTGTGTCTACAAGCATTTGTAAGCTTTAGCTTTGCTAATTATTTGCAATTTTTATTTACCCCAACACAATCTTTTTCATCACTCTGAGTAAAATAAAAAATGTAAAAATGAGCGACCATGAGTGGAAATGGGAATTCTCTGAAATAACCAATTTCCAAAAGACTAAAAAACCCTTCAGGAGCAACTTAACCCTTTTGGCCCTGTATTTACTATTTTTATGGGAAAAATTATTTTGTGAGATATTCTACCAATGGGGAGTCTAGGAAGCTCAAAATGAAAAAATCAAGAAAAAAGATCACTATTATAGCTGCCAAATACCTCAATCTTCTTGAGGAAATAAAATTGAAAGTGGAGGTACTTACTATGTGGCGCTCACAGTCCGGAAGCATCCATTTTCACTCCCGTGTTTGACAGACTATATGTCATTCTCTGAAGTCTGCACTAATAGTAGCACGCCTGGTTCCAGCGGCTGCAAACGTACCTGTGCTTTACAAAAACGGCTACATATATATGTACCAGTAATAGAATGTTAGGGCCGAAAGGGTTAATAGTGTTTTCAGTAAGTTATGTTTGAGATTCAATAACATTTAGATACCTTAGCCGTGGTACAAAGTAATAGTTTTCACATGCAACACATACACCATTCAGTTGCCCCTAATAAGTGTAGGGTGGTCTTCAACCAATGCCAACTTATTTTTGTCAGTAACCTCACACTAAATCCACTGATCATGCCTGAATACTATTTATTATCTAGTTTTGGCTGATAAACCCCTGGAATGGGAATATGCACTATATGCTAGCAGCTATCCATGATCATACCTTCTACAAGAATCCAACAATTATTTAGAGTGACAATAGTCCAATTATTTCTGTACTAACATCAGCAAACCTGAATAGAACTGTTCGTCGATGAGTATAAGAACTTGTAGACTCCAACATAACTTTGAAATACCATCCAGGTAAATGCAGATGCACCTTTTTTCCTGTACACACTTGTAATGGATGGCACATATGGACTAGCAACCTGGCCAGGAGAGGTGAGCACTGATAAATATTTTCTCCTCCAATATGATACATGATAGCCTTCTTGGGTTGGAATTCCCACATGAGTGCCCGTAGGAGACCTGCAGCTCCATGGGACAGCCAGTTGGGTTCTGTGGGGTCCACCAGAGGGAGCTGATGGGATTCACAATCCCTACTTTTTAGGACTTCTGATTGACCCAGAAGTACTTCTATCGGGCTATGTCCTAGGACCAGAAGTAAAAAGAGACCATTCAACCTCATCCAGGAGAGTTGGGTAAGAAGGACAGACAAAGCTCACCTGAGAGGTATGGAGGAGAAAAAGAAAGAGAAGTATTGTATTTGGTTTATGCCACTTTTGAAGCCTTTGTGCAAGGTATTTGGGGAAAATAAGCCTTTTTATTATACTGGAACTTGTTTCTGTGTTTAGGGTTTGGGGTGCTGCAATGTTCCCTACTGGTCACAACCTCTAGACCTGGAAGAGTGAACAGAGCAGTGTTCACTTGAAGTCAGCAGTGCAGACGTGAGACCAAACAAAACTCATGAACTTCATATTACTGATTTAACTTTATCAATAACTTTGAATCCTGCAGTCCAGGATTGGATAGAGAAAACAAAACAGCCATGTGAGTCTCACAACATTAACATTTTCATGCGCGGCTTAAAGAGTCAGCAATCTCTAGAGTGCCTGCAGCTGCAATAGATATGGAAAGATTAGACAGAAAAACAATGAGACAGGAACCAGCAAAAATTAAACAGATGTTACATGAATGGAACAAGCTTTGTGTGCCTGAAGAGGGTCTGCTCAAGTGAAACACTGCTACCCACATCCAGTAAGTGCTTCCCAAACAGGATAAAGATCTAGTCTACAAGTACCTTCATACTGAACTGTATACAATGAGTTATAAATCTTGCTAGACAGAGATATTGATAATTTCTCAATACGCTTCTGCCATTACTAAAAACAAAAGAACAATAATGTTGTGCTTAAAGTACCTAAGAGTCATTTACCTGCAATTGTGATGGTTTCAGTAGGCTGTACCACCCTTGGAAGAAGCAAGGGAGAATGTGAGTATATTTTAGTAACTTGCTGTGCTACCTGACTAAGATGGGTTGAAATCAATGTAGACCTCAGCATTAACACTTGCAGTTTACCATGCAATGTGTATGTCTCTGTTATATGCCATTTAGTATGAGATTCGTAAAAACACTGTTATTGTTTGTAATCTTCCAGGGCAAGTGTGATGTATTTTATAACTAGAAATGGTTGTGATGCACCAACTTTTGGAATGACAGAGACAGAGCAACTGGATAGACACACAGACTCTTATCCTTTTATTAAGGTGGATAATCAACAACTTTACCACTCTTCCCCTCAGGAATCTCTAACCCAAAATAAATAATGTAGAACTGCATCTCATACACTCTTAAAGGATTTTGCTCTGAAATTTGGCTTCCATGTCAAAATCCATCAAGACAAATGTAAAGAATTTTAGAACTGGTTATTTTCAATTACAAACCAAAATGCCATCTTGCAGACATCAAGCAGAAATATGTAATTGGACACTTTTATCTATCTTTTGGAACCTGGATAAAGAAAAAAATGGAAATTGAAATGAGTATACAGAAGAGATAGTTTATGCGTGTGACTACACAAGTGAAACCATTTTCTGAATGAAAGACCAATTATATTCTGTCTTGTTTTATCATGGACTGGGTGGAACACACTGTGATCCTTTCCATTCTGGACACTGCACTGTGGTAACTACTGTTGACCAGGCACACACCTGTAATGACTAATTTACAGAGGCAATCAGAAACAGCTACTTAACACTCTGAGCAAGAGAGAATGTCTTACACTTCCATGTGCAGCAACAGCCTCTTACCTGCAGCAAGAAGTGTGCTTGTTGGAGATGTCATCTGAGCTCTCAGTCAGTCGCTCCCTGTTCCCAACATTGATGGGCCACTACACTTTACATTTATATGATTTATATGACTATGGACCCATCTCTAACATTCTGTTTCTTGCCTAAGGCATGGTCTGTGGTCTGTGTCTCTGCATAATTTATTAGTCCCATTTCAATATGGTTTCAGAACTGGACACAACTTTAAAAATGCTCTTATCAAGATTATGAATGACTACCTTATTTTAACTGATTCAGGAGCATTCAACATCTTAGTACTGCTTGACCTCAGTACTGCCTTTGACATTATTATTTATTTATCAGATGCCTTTATCCAAGGTGACTTACAAAGCAAGTTATAATACATACAAGACTGAGGGTGCCAGCATCAGAGCAATAGGGAACAAGATAAAAGAGTGAGCACAAGGGAGTAGAACTACTACATAATTAAATACCTACAACTAGACTAAGACAGCAAGACAAAAATCAGTATCTTAAACTCTTTGTCAGTACAACAGCAGCTAACCTGTAGTAGAGAAGCTAAGCAGATCCAAAATATTTAATGAAAAGATGAGTTTTCAAAAGACATGGCCTACAAGTCCCTTTTAATACAGAAAATTGACTTGGGCTATTTAGTATAGTGCTTGACTGTTTTAAATCCTATTTATCACAATTTTCTCAATCTCATTCTGTTCCAGTATGGCATGGTGTTCCCATATCTGTATGTTACCCTTAAAGTAAATCATAAGGGAATATAGTTTGGGCTATCATTATCATGCAGATGACACTCAAATCTATATCAATGTAAAACCAAACATGTATTCCATGTCTGCGGTCCTTACCAGTAGCCTCCAAGAAATAAAGTCATGGACACAACACAATTTCCTTAAAGGAAGTCTATTGATAGTATTCTGATATCAGGTACAACTGTCTGCAATCCTGGATCTGTTTTTGACAGTCAGCTCACATTTAAGGCACAGGTTAAAAACATTTGCAAAATTTTCTTCTTTCATCTTTGCAATGTTGCAAGACTCCAAACATTTCTGTCATAAACTGCCACTGAAAGGCTTATTCATGCCTCTAACACCTCCTGTTTAGATTATTGTAATGCACTTTTGCTTGGTCTACCAGCAAATTATCTTTAGAAACTCCAGTATGCGCAAAACTGAGATGAACTGATCTTTTTATACATACATCATTGTACCATCACATCTCCCCTGTACTCATACATTTACACTGGCTCCCTTTCATGAATGAATTACAGTGAAAACCAGGCCCAGCACTAGCTTTTTTGCTGTCCCAAAGCACAGAGGGCCTCATGTATAATTAGTGTGTATGCACAAAAGTGTTGCATATGCCCATTTCCCTGCTCACATCCAGATATAAAAACTTAAACATGGCGTAAAGCTACACACATTTTACGATAGCCTCACACCATACGTACGCACATTTCTGTTTGGTTTTGCAAATGGGCAGCACCTAGCGTCAAAGCATTGCTACTGTTTCTGTATGGTTTCCCTTTCTTTTATAGATTCGCATCCATGAGGCGGGCGTTATCAAATACATCAAAAAATTTTACAAATTTAATGTACTTGATGGTAATCAATCTGTAACATTATAACAATTCACAGTATGCCCAAGCTTTTCCAGCTACCATTGGTGCTTTAGCATTGTTAGAAGATGTTATTTACAGATCATCTTGACTTCTTGTCCTATGATGGTGACTGGCATCTAAGTAGATTTAGATTTCCAAAAGCTCTCCTCTTGGAGCTGTGTACTGTTAGAATACTAGGATGTATAACTGATACCATTTTTATAATGAAATGCATTAAAGTATATATATTACATTTTACAGATAAATTATTAACTTCATTTAAATAATGTACACTGGGGATTTGGTGATGCTAAATTGACGCTACTAGTGTATGTGTGTGATCTTATTCACCCTCTAATGAGCTGGCACCAAATCCTGGGATTGTTTCTGCACTTGATGCTTGCTGGGACTGATATGACTCTGGATGGATGGATGGAATAATTATACATTTTTAAATGCCCCTTAAAAGTTTTGAAGAAATATCATTCTAAGCTTACAGCTGGTTTTACATTTATTACAGAAGCTTATTGTGTGGTGGTTAAGTGGACAAAGAAAATGGAAGGACAGGAATTGGGGGTTGGTACATTTGACAGAGACAGTACTGCTGCAATAAAGAAAGCCCATCAAGAATAATATCCATTAAATTTCCAGGACACCTTGCCACAGTATATCTAAAAAGTGATTGCAAAAGCAGCTGTATGTTCAATGCAGAGAACATTCATGGCATTTGTAATGAGGCTACAAGATATATGAATGAGTATCTCGCTGGTTTAATTGAAATAACGTGTAAATGTTGGGTTTGTGAGCAGGTGGTCGGGGATACAGACATAGAATTCAATGGATGTTCTTCTGAATGGGTTATCTCTATTGTAGCCGTGCTGTCTCCACATAACCAATCACCATACAATAAATGTCTTTGGGATAGTAAAACTAGCTATAAACCAGTGTGTTCAGAAATTTTAAGGAAAAATCTTGGTCATACATATTTAATTATTCCATCCATAATTATTTCATCCATTTGAGCGAGAGGCCCAAACAAACCCAGGATGGGGTGGCAGCTCATTGCAAGGTGAATACGAGCAAACACATACCCTAATAGCATCAATTTAGCATCACCAAATCCCCTAACCTGCATCATGTAGGAAGGAAGCCAAAGCATATCGAGGAAACCCACAAGGAAAACCTACAAACTCCAGGCAGGAAACACCTGGGGTGTGACCCCGTTACTACAAATTGCTGCACCACCATGCCCCCACATGTTTAATACATGGTTTAATGCCTTTTTATCATGCAAATGATATAAAGTATACATTTTAGTATTCTAAAATGTTTTGAGAGCTGTAACATCATGAATGTAATGTATTCTGTGTGGTGATCACTAGCTGCACGGTCCTGCCAGTGTAAGAGAAAGCCTGATTAAGAAGCACATAGTGATTAATGACTGGGTTTTAGTATGACGCCATGTTTTAGTGTGAAGTCTACTGAAGGTGTTATAAGTGAAACTCAGAGTCTTGAAGGTAATTGCTATACATAGTATTGCAGATCATAGGCTCTTTTCTCCTTTGATGTTCTGCAGGAGTCACACACAGATTTTGGATAGAATAGCGAGGTCTGGGTTCTCCATTTGAAAATTCATGCAAGTCGCACAAACAACGTGGGGTTGGACATGGGAGGGAAAATTATGGGCTGGGTGCCAGAGATCATCTGAAGCCACCCCTTTACAAGCCAACAACTCTGTTTACTTTACTTAAGAAAATTAAGCCCCCCTGAAAACTTTGATGCCCTAGGCCAGTGGTCCCCAACCTTTTTGACAGCAAGGACCACTTTATTAGATGCAAATTTTTCCATAGACCGGTCGGGGGGGGGGGGCAGTTTTATACACAATTTACATAACATTTCTAGTATTATTAAGTTATTAAGCAGTTCGCATACATTTGCAACCTGAGATTCTTTTTTTGCATATAACAAAGACATATGCTTTGCATTTGCCATTCCAACAGACTGCACATCACAAACATTAATACTGTTATCGTTTTTTTCGTGTCTGCCGTTTCTATAGGAGGGTGACAATGAGTTAAATTCCAATGGATGTTTTTCAAATGTTGACAAGCAATAAGCAAAAGGTATCACAGAAAACCACAGAAAACAAAAACAGCAAAAAAAAAAAACAGTACAAGGAAAGTTCGAAGAAAGAATTTTTTTTACAATGTTTCTGTTTGGGGATCGTTGTGCAAACGTGCACATCTGAGCTGCGACCACAGATCTAACTGCTCTGTGGATGATTCATTCAGGCATTTCAAGGTCACTTCGTTGTAATGAAAGCATCTGCTGAATGTACTTCGTAGTAACGCGATTTCTATAGACGCGTGTCATATGGGGAAACTGTCGGGACCGTAACAATACTTTGTTGTAATACTCTGTCACTTCGGTCTCTCTCCTCTCTCTGCACCGCTGCAAAGCCCCGCCCGCCAAGCGTTCTGAAAAGTCTGAGTGAGTCTCCGTTACCGGCAGTTCTCTCGCGGCCCGGCTGTCAGACGGCTGCGGCCCGGTAGTGGGTCGCGGACCGGTGGTTGGGGACCCCTGCCCTAGGTGACTGCCTTATTTGCCTATGTGGCAGAGCTGGCCCTGTTTAAAACTCTTCTTACCTATAAAGTAGTCCGTACCATGGCTCCTCATTAAATGAGTCACTTTGTCAAACCCCATAATCCCTCATGCTCTCTCAATTCTGTTGGCTCTGTCACTCTCCAGCGGCCATGCTGTAAGCTTAGATCCATGGAGGAGAGAGTTTTATCTTGTTGAGTTCCCTGCCTATGGAATGCTCTGCCAGTAGGTATCAGAAACACCCCAACTCTTGACTGCTTTAAGAAACTACTGAAAACACATTTATTCTATTCAGCTTTTAGGGACTTTAACAGCTTTTAGGTTTGCTATTCTATTATTTGGATTTTATTTGCATTATTATATATTATATCGCACATTATTCGCTTGTTGCATGTTTTACTCTCTTTTATTATCCCACTTTGTTTTTATAGTTTATTGTTTGTTGCATATTGTTTTCATTTTGTCATCTACTACAAGTTTATACTTGTTATTCTACATTTATGTTATGTCTTGCAGTGCTTTAGGTTAAGAAAAGCAAGTTATAAGTAAAATTTATTATTATTATTATTATTACACCCCCTCACCCACAGTGCAAATCCTAACATCAAATAGGTGGGACACACCATGATCCATTTCAGTCCAGACATCTGCACTGTGGTAAGTGCCAATGGCCAGCTGCAAGCCCACAACACCATGGTTACAGATCCGCTCAGAAGCAGCTCCTTAACTCTTTGAGCTTTAAAGAAACTTTCACCCATCTGTGTAAAGTTATTGCAAGTGTTGTGCTTCCTGGTGACATTAGCTGAGCTGCCAGTAAAGCCTCCATTCTGTGCACAGCATTGATGGGCCACTTAATACAATGTGCAGGGATAGAAGCAACACCTGAAAGAGGTGTATAATAATACATTCTACAATTTTAAGAGGGAACAGTGTGAAGTAAACATTGCTGTGACTGTAAAAGGCAAAGTTCAGAATTTACCCCAGATGACTGAGCAATATGTGAGAATATGTGCTTGTCACAAGAATAGGAAGGTGTGGAGGAAGCAGTAGCATGCTACAAGGCAAAGCCAGAATGCTTTATCACAATATGCTGATGATATACAATGGCATGCCACTTGAAGAACCAACTATAAATACAAAAAGAGGAACTTCAAAAAAAAAAAACTCTGAAGTGATAACAAATTGGACACTCAATAATCATAACTGGCCAGGGGAGCCAAACTCTAACTCAGCAGATATAATGGTGGCAGCTAGCATTTAATCCTTAGTTAGAGGAATTCAGACCTTAGTGGTCAGTGCCAGAACCGGCAATGGAGGCAAGCACAAAATCAGAGTTCAAGCAGTCACAAGCTCCCCTAAGTCCTCACGAGCTCCCCTAAGTCCTGGTGAAGTTAGGGATCTATATATATAAAAGTCAATGTATGTGTATGTATGTATGTACTGTATGTCCCAGCATCACTTCCAAACGGCTGGAGCGCTTTTCATGAAACTTGGTACACATGTTTCTCATTGGTCGACTTAAAATACTGTAGGGTGAAATCAACCCTAACCCACCCCCTTCTGGGTAGGGTGAGGGGGTGACCTTGCAGTCTTGTATGCATGTTATCATTCAGTTGACACTCTGAACGACTACCAGAGGGTGAGCTGGAGGTGAATGCCAGCATTCTTTATGTTTGAGCAGCACAGCACGCCTGTTGCTTTTGAAATTAAATAGAGTTGGCCGGTTCCGAGCGTCAACTGGATGATAACATACGTACATACAAGACAAGAACATTAGTGAGTCTTCATTGTTTATTAATTTATTTTTATTTTTAAAGTTGTGTTTTTTTTAATTATATTATTCTCAAACCATTAAAAAAATAAAAGCACTTTATTTTCCTCCCGGGCAACACTGGGTATTTCAGCTTTGCTAGCTAGTAGTTTCATAAATTTGGAAGACTGATCAAATGCTGCTAGTCCCACTCTTAGGAGTAGGGCCAAATTTGTGTCACTCTGAGATCCGTAATCCAGTTAGGACTGTTTTTCTACTGTGAAGCCCTTGATAAATACTACCTGTATAGCTGATGGTAACTATAGCAAATTGTGAAAGACGCTTATGGACTGTCATGCTTTTAATAGACTCTTGATTTCTTTCATGGTCTGTTGCTTTTATGGTCGCTTTGGAGTGACAAATTTAGACTGTGATGTCCATAAAGTATAACTTCTTTACCTGGACTGTCAAACATCCATCTAAGAAGCTACGATAGAGTTTAATCAGTGACATCCAACTGTAAACTATGAATCTGCCTTCCTCCTAAAAAAATCATGTGGTAATGTTGAACTGATAAATGCTATTGCAGTGTATATTCCTGTTCAAAAACAGCAAGCAGATTGTAAAGTTAAACAGATGTTCTGGAAGAGAAAAGGGTTTGGAAGTGTCAAGTGTAAAACTATAAAGCCTGACATTGCAGAGCAAAGTGAAAACTTAAAATAATTATCCATAAGGTACTCAGTGACAGTGTCTAAGATTACACATAATACAGTGACATCTGATGTCATTTATCTGTTTCAAGTGAATCTGTTTCAATGAAATGTAAAATGTAAAATTAGGAACTCTTGAGACTCAGTTTGCACTGTTTAAAAGAGGGACTGCTAATTATGTGTATAAAATTAGAAGGTTGTACTAATTTGCTAAAGAATTCATTCCAATTATAGTGTCTTGGAGCTATACAGCATGTTGGAGACATTTATATTTTTGTGTATCTTGTTAAAAGATAATAATGGAGTACTGTTTTATTTTATATAAGAACTTTGTTCTAACACTTTTAATTACTGTATTGGAGTTGTCGGTGTGATGGTGTGAGGTATATCAGAAGATCCTCAATGGTAAAAGTGCATAAAGAGACAGAAATGGATGTGTGTGCAAGTGGTGTGTGAAACATGAAGATTACCTCACAGTGAAGCATAAACATGTTTTTATTGTTACAAGTTTGATCAAATATTATTCATAAGGGAACCTCCATTTGGCTTTATATTGCAAACCCCCAGCTGAGAAGACAAGTTCAAACTTCTGAAATCTAAACTGGCATGTGTGAGTATCAAAACTGAAGTTGTCATATTCAGACTCGGCATCATTCTTGGCTAATCAAGTGTAAAAGTTAAATATTGAGAGTTAGAGAGTGAGAGAGCGAAAGAAAGGACTTAAAGTCCTGGGATGGCCTGTGGTACTTGGGGGTACTTGGGCAGGTTTACCATTCTACATGATAGACAGGAACAGGACTTTATGAATTTAGAGTCAGAGAGGCTGCTGCTAATTTTCTTATCTGTGTGCTTCGTGTGCTCATCTCTCATTTGTGTTTTTATGTAATAAGCTATCTAATTTTGCATATTTTAGCATTTTTGACATAACTCAGGTAAAATGGTAGCAGCAACAGCTTTGTAACACATATACAAGTTAGCAACCCATTTAGTTCTCTTTATTGCCCAATTGGACAGGGTTTAACAGGCTGGGATGGCTCCAGCAGGCACAGTTTTCTTATCTTGTGAAAAGGTTGGTGAATGCACATTCATCTTCCTTTGCTCCCTTTCATAGACAAGGTGTGAGTCTTCTTCTTCTACTCCCCTCTTGACATCATATGGTGATATAACTCTTCTAGCTTCAGGTTTTTCTTCACTGGGACATTCAACTGAGGTATTTGAAGTTCTCAGCTCCTAGTTTTTGGCATCCGATGACAGAGATATGACAAAATATACAGCTCACTCATAGTCAATATAGGACTGTGCTGGACAATGAGGTGATTTTTACTCGCCAGCATACAGTACATGTTTGCCTGTCATAGCTTTTTATTATTTTTTAGCTGCAGCTTCCTATAACCTTAGTTGAATCATGTCAGACCTATTTTACCTGTAATCCTGTAATCAACAGTTTTGTAAGTGAAAAACAAATGGATTAATGTTTCAAAGGGATTAATTTTATCATGGAACAAAGTGAAGACCATCATTAAGAAATGAAGGCTATATGACGCCAGAAGTGCATTGCAAGGATTAGGATGACACTTCAGAGCTGATGATGTGTGAGGATAAAGGCTCATTAAGCAGGCTGCCAAAAACAATCTTAAAGGAGTTTATGACAGTAACTGGCCTATAACAACATTTTTGTATATCCTAAACAAATCTGAGCTGAAAACAAGATGCATGGTAAATAAAAAGCATTTTTATAATAAAAATTACATTCAAGCCTGTCTAAATTTAGCAATATGGAACAGTAAATCTTCCAAAGTCATATGAAAGCATGTCGTATGGTCTGATAAGACCAAGGTAGAAGGTTTTGTCCTTATATCTAAGCAATATGTTTTCCTCAAGCCAGCACACGTCAGAACCCTAAGAATACAGTACTGCATGTAGAACACTGAGTTTGCAGCATCATGCTGTGGGTCCATTCAGGACAGAGGGAAAATAAATAGCTCCAAATGTCAAGATGACCTTCCATCTATCATTTAATTTACTGACTTACTTGTTCAGGTCAAGGTTATGGGGAGAACAAGGCATGGAGGAATCCTGGATGAGCTCCCAAGTTGACTGCAGAGCACACTAATGCACATTCTCCCATTCACTAACCAAGGGTGACACAAAGCCTTTAAGTTAAGTTAATGAAGAATTTCACCATTCAACGTGACAACAATCTTAAACACACAACTGGGGGATATTTTTCGTACGTGGATTAGTCGTTTAGCCGGATGTAATTGTTGACGATTTGGTCTGATCCTGGATCTGTCGGTTTTTCGAAACTCTTGCTGGATGTGTTGTCTTAGCAGCACATCCAAATCCTCAAACCTGCTCGGAGCAGGTTTGTTCTATGTAAACAAGGATTAGCCCACACACTTGATCAGTGTCCATACATGGAATTCATTCAGTTATGGCTTCACCGTTCATGAATGAGCAACCAATTGATATCGGTGCGCAAATTATAAGAAGAGAATTTCATATAGAGTGGGTTTTGCGCGATCCTTTATTGCTCCCAGAGTAAATTCTTTTCGAAAGATACCGCTTTAGCCGAGGGGGAATATTGTACCTCAAAGATTTATTAACACCTTATATTCAAAGTCAAACTCGGCAAAGTCGGGCTGTCACAACCACACAGACAGTATGCATTGCTTTGAAGTTTTTTGCAAGCGGCACTTTTTTATATACTGTAGGCGATGCGGAAAATCTATCTAAAAGTGCAGTTTGCCAGGCAATTCGTAAAGTCTGTTTGGCTCTGAAATATTTCGTTCGGGTTTTCATAGTGTTTCCTGGACACCTGCGTGTGCAGACAATAAAAGAGGCATTTCATGCCATTGCAGGTAGGTAATACATAGGTAAAAACATCCATAGTTCCATGAAGAATCTCACAGTCAGCCTAACATTCTCATTACTCAGGATTTCCAAATGTGATTGGGGCACATGGGACTGATCAGAATGGAGTTTAATCAAACATTATTTGGAAAATGTACCTCTCCTCCTGATGAATAATCAGACACAGTGTCTTCATCAAATATTTGACCTTTGTCAATATCTCGTTGGTCAGACACAAGTTCTAGGGATATGACATTCCCTGCAACTGACCCAACAAAATAAAGAGGGCTATATGGAACATACCTATGGCACACATTGAGGACAAATATATGCAATGACCATCCTTTACCTGAAATGAAGTGACCACTGCATCCTGCCACTGGTTCTGAGTAGGAGTTTCCCCCTGGAGTGCCCTCAGAAACAGGGCAATGAGCATTTTGCTGGAAAGCCAACTCTTCTGCAGGGGTTAGGTTTGGACCACGTGGACCTCCACCTGTTTTTTGCTTGTCTGCCTTCTTCTTATTAGCTTTAAAATTAATGTTATATTATACAGTGGAACCTCGGTTTGCGAGTAACTTGGTTTACGATTGTTTTGCAAGACGAGCAAAAATTTTTAATAAATTTTGACTTGATAAACGAGCGAGGTCTTGCAGTATGAGTAGTATGTATACGCTTTGTCTGCTGAGCGTCATGTGACCACAACTGAGCTGATGGTTCTTCTCTCTCTCTAACTGCAGGATTGTGGGCAATCGTCTTCTATTATCCGTCTGAGTCGGCATTCCTCACTCATATAGTCAACATTCGTACGAGCGTATACTGTTTACTGCAGCATTAGCATTGTGGCTGTGTGTGTGCGCGCGCGCTCGTGTGTGTGTGTGTGTGCTCGCGCACGCGTGTGTGCTGTGACGTGCGAGTCCCCATCTTGCACCCTAAAACACAAAGCTGAGTCTCAGTACTTTAGCAACACCAGCTTTATTCAGCTTGAAACAGCAACAGCATGGTTATTTATTGTAGCGGAATCTGCTGCTCTCCTATACACAGACACAGCAGTCAGGCAGGGCCCTGTGCATTTATAATGTTCCTTGTTCCTTGTATCACCCATTGACGGCAGGCGCTTATAGCATGTCCACAATCTTTTTGGATTCGCTTTTACGGCGAACTGCTACAGCACTGGGAGACTGCGATTGCTTTGGGACGCTCTTCCGCGTGTCATCCCGTTGGGTGCAATCCCACAAGAGTTTAGAAACTCACTCACACCAGCCATGATTCTTTTCAAAAGTAAAGTGCAGGTTAATTTGTTTTATGCATTTTTACTTTATATTTTGTATTAATCATTTTTATATGAATAGTTTTGGGTTGTGGAACAAATCATCTGAGTTTCCATTATTTCTTATGGGGAAATTCACTTTGATATACGAGTGCTTTGGACTATGAGTACATTTCCGGAATGAATTATGCTTGCAAACCTAGGTTCCACTGTATATGATTCTTTATGTGAACAATTCTTTAAATAGTTACTGTATATACCAATATTTACCAGTTTGAAGTACAGTATATTCTTGTACTTCGCTTTAACCTGTTCCCATGTTCTCCTTGTGCTCACGTTTGATCTGGAATTATGACATATTAAATAATAATTAATTTGACACATAGGAAATGAAACGCTGCATTCAGTAAGTACAATGCACACTACTTAGCGTTTAATTTGTCGGCCACTTTTGCCAGCCATCTTTTCTGGTTTGGGCTGCTTTTGCAGTATTACGCCATATGCATATTAAATCTTGAAATTCTTCATGTCCTTCGAATAAAAAGTCCTGCTCCACTTGTGTGAAAAAAAATTCTCCTGTTCTTTCGTCATTTTGTTACAGCCTATCAAAGACTGGCTGATCATGTTTTCTAGACTCAATATATATGGGCTTTTCAATCAGCGCGGGCGTGCGCATTCATCTTGGATGATTAGATCCAGCTAGACTAATCTACTACACGGCTGCGTTTGAAAACCCGACTTATCCCGGTTGAGTTTCACCGGAATTAATTCATCCAAGATGAGGCATCTGATCTCGGATGATTTAAGCGACATACGGAAAATACACCCCCTGAGTCTTCGAATGGTTCAATCACACCTCCATGCTCAGTCCTGAAGAAAGTCTATGGATTTGCCTTAAGAGAACCACACACAGGAGATCTTCTCAAAGTCTCTCTCAAAGAAGCGTGAGACTGGAGACTAAGAGTTAAAAATAAAATAAAGTATGGATAATCTATGTAACCGCTGAACAATACATTAAACAGTCTCAGCAATTAAACAAGATACATTAAAATAAGTAAAAGAGGTGAAGTTCTATTAGAAGAAAGAAGAATTACCAGGATTTGGCTAAAAATCTAATTAAAGGAAGAGGCAGATTTCCTGGGCTTCTTAATTGCTGTTCTAGGCAGAGCTTTAATATTGCAACTGAACTATCTCAGCTGGTTACCACTGAGATCAAAAAGCTGTCAAATGCTAAATGTAGCATACTTCATGTTTATAAGGAGATAAATGAAACGGGCTGCTATGTCAGCCTTTGGTTATGGCAGTTGTGTGCAGCCCCACAGGCTGTAACCCTATGGTGGAATAAACAGACTCTCACAAGGGCAACAGCAGGGGTGTTAAAAGACTGTAGAAAGATTGTAGTAACAATTAAAGCAAGGGTGTAACACATACATGACCATTTTATTATGGCAATTAACCACCAAGATA
Organism: Erpetoichthys calabaricus; assembly: GCF_900747795.2. Classification (NCBI taxonomy): domain Eukaryota; kingdom Metazoa; phylum Chordata; class Cladistia; order Polypteriformes; family Polypteridae; genus Erpetoichthys; species Erpetoichthys calabaricus. The sequence continues at coordinate 144,027,692 of NC_041396.2, forward strand.
CAACAAAGAGACAAAACTGTTCAGCAGAGTAAGCACAGTATATCTATTGATGGAGTTCAGTCACCCAACACTGTTAACGGTGGTTTACAAAAATACAAGAAAAGTTAGAAATATTAACACTTTATCATATTTGAATTTGATTTGTCAAATTTTTACATTTTTAACTTTCCCATTTAATAATAATAATATAGCAGCCACTATAGTAACACAGCAACACATTTGTCAGTTGTGACTGACATGGCAGCCGTGTGCTGAAGACATTCATGGCAATGGTTTAACTGGCAGCAGGGGGGCTAATATGTTTGTTTGCCGGTTCATAGGTTTAGCTGCCAGACAAATTCTCCAAAGAATTTTTCACAATGAATATGCTATGTTGAGTTGTGGCCTTATTTGCCAAATATTTTCCTGGAAAGTCATGATGCGACTGGCTTAGATAAACTTTTTTTTTCTAGCACTCCATGAAGCTTTACAAAGCTAGTCTGACATCACAGAGCTGAAACAGCCAATGTTGGATATGACAGGCCCCAACTACATAATGCTTATCCTAGTAGAAGGAAATTGGAAATGTGTTGATGTATTTGTGTCTTAACACATTGACTGCTGGTCTATTTTTTACCAGGATGCTGCAGTATAAATCTATGGATATATGATAAATAATGGAATCTATCAAAACTGGTAAAAATGTAAAGAAATGTATTAGAAAGCAATGGTTTTATGATCAACAGTAACTCTGTCAAAAATGTAAAGAAGCTGTTAATTACTTTATTTTCACCAGCAACATGACTAATAATCTACAGTTGAAAAAGCATCCTTGAAGGATGGCACCAGAGTGCAGGCTTGAAGCCCACGTGACATTTCTTTGCACTGTCAACGCTTGTTACACACAACACATTTGGTAGTTGATGACTGTTTGTGCTCAGTGGGTAGCAGAATGTCCATGTAGTGCTGTCCTGACAGTCGTTGTGATGAAAAATGCCTTTGGGGCAGCTATCTGCATCAGCACTTGAGCCAGGAGGTTCCACATCATCCAGTTAATTGTCACTATCTCAGTCACCATCACTATAATCAAAATAATCATCTTTCCACAAATGTAGTTGTTTCAAAACATCAGCTGCTTTATGACTATGGATTGTCTGTTTGTTATGCTATTTTCTGCAAACAGCTGCCATTAAAAAAAAATAAATCTATGGCTATCCACTAGATGGCAGCAGTGTGTGGTAGGGTAACTGAGATGTGGCAGCAGAGAGCACCAGCAAGCTGGCTGTGTTTATAGTGGGTTTGTACTGAGAAGGTACAAGTTTTCCCATACATCTTAAAAGGCTTAATGAGATACGAGTTAACTTGCACCTTGTGTTCAAAGTGTTAAAGGAAATATCTTTTTGTATTGACTTGTATGTGACCTGTGTGTAATATGTGAGCCTACCCTTTTAGTAGTTTTACCCAGCATGTTGTGCAGTTGATGCAAACAGGCAGGAGTGAAGCATCCACATGCTTTGCTTTACTGTTGTGCTTATTTAGTAGCAGCGGTGGTTAATGACCAAAAACATCATGGTAAACCACAAACTGTACGAGAGGGGAGTACCTGCTATTTAATCTATGGAAAGCCTTAGTGAATTCATGCTTCCTCTCCACCACTGTCACCATAAAGTTTTACTGTTCTGATATTTAATTCTATTATTTTTATCTCAGGAAGGCACAATAGTACAATAGTTTGTACTGCTGTCTCACAGCACAGGACACATTTTTCCCACAATAATTGGTCTAGCAGATGCTTCTATATTCATCAGGGATGCTTGAAAGACCATTACACCATTACATTCCACTCAAAACTAGTTCAGTTTCTACTTCCTTATTGACCTCAGTGCATTTCTCGAACATTTTCACAATTTCGCCAAACTCGAGGGGAAGTAAATTGAGCAGAGTTCACCCATCACATTATACAACACTCCACTCCCTTACTTAAATTAAATGTTCCACTGACCAAGCATTTAAAATCACAGACCCAGCAGCAACCCTGGCTATTGTCTGTTGCTCTGCTACCACTATTGTAGTGAGTGTGAGTGAACAGGTATTCTGGGAATCCAGCCACTTGCAGCAAATCATTTTTTTCTTTACTAATACTTTTTAACTTCTTGTGGCATGAGAAGTGTATCTCTTGCAGAACATGCAGAAAATATAGTCAGTCAGTAATTTTAAAAAGTATATATTGTGACAGATAGAGGCTTTGTCCACCTCTTGAACCCTCAGGTACCACTCTGAACACCAGGTAAAAGTATAAAAATTCTTTATTTTATAAGAATATTGTGCACAAAGCACTCTCCACACCCCATTCATATAAATCAAACTCTCCAACAAACCAATCCTCCTCGCCCAGACACTTTGCCACCCTACCTCCCAGCTCAGCTCAGTGTACTGGGCTTCCCAGAGTCCTTTTATACACCCTGACCCGGAGGTGTTCCCATTCAACAGTCCACAGTTCCTTTTCCCTTCCGGGTCAGGGTAAACAGTCCTTTTCTTCAACCCGGGAGCACATCGTTTCTTCCTGTCACGTGACCGTGACGTACTCCCGGGTTATAGGGCACATGCGAGCCTACGAGCCCCCCTACAGCGACGCCTGGTGGCCCCCAAGTTATCCAGCAGGGCTGTGTATAAAAACTACATAGTCCATGAGGCCCTGCTGGAACTCGGGGCATGTCCACGCTGCTGGGAGAGCTCCTCCTGGCAGCCTGGGGGTGAGGGCCGGAGAAAGAAGCCGGCAATCCACCACAATATATATGAATAAATCAACAAACACATATAAAAAGTGGACACAGTACTTGCAGCAATCAGGAATGTTCTGTGATTACATTAATTACCTTAACTATAGCGCTACCTAAGAATGATAATAATGTTGGGTTATTTTTTTTCCCTATAGACTGTATTTAATTTTCTCTATTGTTAAGTGTATAAAAGCCATACATTTTTGTATATCATTGTATTAGAGAAGGCAGGTACAACTTCTTCAGATGTAGCAGAATGACATGGTAGTTATGGGAGGGCTATTGTAATCAATAAGCAGTGATGTTCTGTCCAGCGTAGGTTCTAATTAAGTGTAGTTTTTTAGATGTCCAAGTTGGGGGGGGGGGGGTTTGGGGGGGGGGGTATGTGAGAAGTGCAATTTTGAGCCGAATGTGTTTCAAATTGATTGAGGAAGAATGTATTCTGTCAATGGGTAAAACGTATTCAGTCTATTCAGATCTCAGTTTATATCTCTCTATTATATAAAAAAATCATTTGATGTGATGAAACTTTTTGGAGACGAGAATTTTTGGAAGAGAGATTTTTTCAAATCCCGCGAGACAAGACTTTTGCCTTGAGATATTTTCAAATCACGCCCTCCTCTCAAACATTTTCAAACAAGACCACGGTCCTCTCAACTCTCATTCGTGTGAATGCTTTTGTCAGACACACTTCCTGCACTCTCAGCTCTTATACATTTTAATGTTTTCCTCACTTTAAATTCCCAATTAAAGAAGACATATTATGTCCAAATCTTATTGAAGAATTTCATGATGAAGGGTTATCAACATAAAAAAATGAGTGCACGCGCAATCCTAGCACCAATAAACGAGGAAGTCAATCGAATTAACGCCAAAAACGTTGAACGGTTACATGGCAAATTGGTTAAATACGTATCAATAGACTATGCTGAAACAGTTGGTGGTGATCATGCGGAAGATGAAAACAACAACTTACAATAGCCCAAAGAATATCTACAACTGTTAACAAGGTCCAGTCTTACAATGCACAAATTACTGTAGAAACAAGGATGCATCCAAGAAAGGTAATTGTAGTACATTTTCCGCGGATAACATTAGACAACAAAGGAGATCTTGATATGCCATTCTTAAATGTTAACAGTGCCCGGTTAGAATAGCTTTTGCAAAGACAATTAACAAATCTCAGAGCCAAACATTCGAAAAAGTCGTTTTATCTAATAGAGAGAAAGAAACGAAATTCAATCATTGTTGCATTGATGTATATGAAACAATTCCCATGAAAATAAAAATCTCCTTACATTTTACATCTGCATCCCCATACGCGAGTGGCAGAACCACAAAGAGGCTAATGTGTAACTCAGGCCCAGGGATTAGCGAGCGAAGCGGGCAGGGGGCAAAGCCCCCTAGTCTATAGGGGCACACGTATAGTTCAATAGCACTTCCTTTATCTTCATACTTTTTATTAAAGTCACTGTAGTTGATACTAGGGAAAGTTTAGGAAAGGGAGCTATATTACTTTTGCTAAAATTTCTGACTTACTGTACACTGAATGGAAAAAAATCCTCTTGCAGATTATATTTAGAACATACAGTACTTTAAAGTTGCCTACATATCATTGAACTACACATCTCTAAAGGCACAAATGTACACGATATATTGAATACTGAGTGTTCTCAAGAGGGGGTAATATATGATTGACTTGTGAAAGTGTAACTTAATGCTTCTGCCCTTAAATTAATACTTGGATCAAATTTCAGACAAAATGTTGCCAGCAACTGACTGAAAGAGATGCAGCTTAACGAACCCTGTTTCAGTATTTAGTTTTCACCTAACTTTGTTTTTTTTCTTGGGATGGAAATAACCTTGACAAATTTGTATCTTTTTTTTTTGGCTATTCAAGGGAATTATTGCTGCGTGTTTTTGTGAGTTCATCGAGTCAGCATGTGTCTGGCACTCTCCATTAATTGTGAAACCCATTTATGTCAGCTCTAGTGCTGTGAAGAGCAAAATCAGCAGCAGGCACAAGGTAGTAACCAACCCTAGATGGGGAACACTGGACTAGGCTCAGATATGCTTGCTGTGTAAATGAGAGAACACACAAAAAAAGGAATTGTCCAGTAATGTTGAGATGAATATGCCTGAAACTGAAGTCAGAAATGAAAAGTCTGGGAAATGAAAATCAAATAAAAAGTAAAATACGACTGGAAAATGGTCTGTTTCATGCAAAATATTCAGTGGAGATCCTCAGACAGCTACACGAGAAACATTTTTTTTTTTAATTTCCTGTATATTCATAACAAAGATTCATACACTAGCTGGCCCATCATAGAAATATTGGTCCAGCACCTAAACCGAAGTACAAAAGAATCAGCTTATTGAAATGAATTCATTAGAGTGTAACTGCAGGCCGTAATACCTACAACATCACTCATAGCACACTCGCTCAAGGACGTCATTCTCAACAAGCCCATTCAAATGTGTTTGTCACTTATACTAATATAATGCACTGCAGTTTTCCTTCCAACAAACTGCACGTACAACTGACACTAAAGCCTAATAAAGGAAATTGTAAATAGAAATAAACTGGCTGACAGAAGTACTAATCCAATTAAAATCCATTGTCTGTCACACTGCAAGAATGGCTGGTGGTCTGACTGTGGGGGTCTCAAACTCAGGTCCTGAGAGGACAGCATGCCCTCTTCATAGCTATTAATGCAATTTGATATTTATTGAGACAATTTATTCCTGCTGTCATTTTGCTACATTAATGAAGGCAGATCACCAGAATGTTCAAGGACTTAGATTAATACTCCCTCTGTCAATCTTTTCCATATTACATATATATTTTTTTCTATTTTAATTTTATGCTGTTAAGTTATAGTGTTAGTTTGTCTGTTGCCTCAGTTATACTGCATTTGGTTTAGAATTTTCAGCAGCAGCATTAATCTTTTCAATGTGCTATCTGTTGGGATGAATAATGGATTATGTTTTATTACTACATGCATTATATGGCACATCACAAATGTGTGTACTGAATACACCCAACAGAGTGTAACTGTTGGACACACAGATATCTGATTATATTACATAGATAGTAGCATTCTCAACAGCAGTGATAGTTCAAGTTAAAATTTTGCTGTACTTTGTATATGTGACAACAACTGCCCTTTAAACCTAAAATGTTTGTGAAAGTAAAAGAACATTATTCACAATTGTAAGATGAAAGAAAACCAAACATCATTTTCATTCTAAATATTGTGATGTAGCGGGTTGAAGTTGTGTGTATTTTATGATTTTTTGTTTATTTGGTATTATTATTTCTTGTGTCTTTTATGTTATTTCTGTTGGATTTATATGTGATGTGATATTTGTGCTCTGGCACTTTAAATGTACTGTAGCTTTGTTCCTTGTACTTTGTGGGTGGAGCTCCAGGAGGTGGAACCACCCTGGTATCACTGCTCCTGGCCCTTCCCTCTGGCTTGATTAATAGCCCAGATGAAAGGAGTCATCAATGGTGTACTGTAGTGTGAAGGAATTACATAGTATCAAGTATTGATTGTTTTATTTGTGTTTTTTTTCTGGCTTTCCCATTGTTTCTGCTCTGCCCTCGTTTTTTTGCTAATGGATTGGGTCTTGTTTGCATTGCCAATTTGGGCACATCCTTTTTGCTATTTTAATCGTTTTTGTTAATTCTTGTATTTTTAAAACTAAAACCTCAATGTATAAAGATTACTGATTAGGATTGCCTTTATAAGACACATTTTTACAGTTTAATTTCTCTTGTAAGATATCATTGTATATTTTGGGACATACAGTCATCGTCCTGGGTATGATGTTAAACTGCAAGCGGTCCTCCAACTTGCAGGGAAATCATAGGGATTGGTGGCAGGATTGGCACTCCAGCCACCGTAAAAAAACTTCACAAAGCTCCGAGACTACAGAAAGGAGAGCCAATAGGGTCAGGTGTGTTGGGGATCAGAACTGGTGTGGTGCTGAGGCGTCGCCCACTGCACGGCAGCACTCGGTCCCAATTTGAGGCGACCCATACGGGTGGGTGCATGGAACGTCTTGTCTCTCCGGCAAGATGATCATCTTCCTCTGCTGTTGGACGAGCTGTGTAAACTCCGCATTTCAGTGGCAGCACTCTCTGAGGTGCGCAGACCGGGGACTGGCCATATCTCTGTAGGTGGATACACCTTTTATTGGTCTGGTCGGTCTGATGGCTGTCATACTCGGGGAGTAGCTGTTGCTGTAGTGGATTGGCTTCTTCCGATGGTGTCCGGTGTCACTCCTTTCAACGAGCGTATTATGTGACTCAGATTACGGCACTCCCTGGGTGCCTTGTCTGTTGTCTCAGTGTATGCTCCGACCGTGGTGAGTGATGTCTCGGCGAGGGAGACATTTTGTTTGCAGCTTCGCTCGGTGGTTGATGGGTGCCCAGTAGGTGACACTCCTCTGGTCATGGGTGACTTCAATGCAGCCACTGGCACTGACAGGGCTGGCTATGAGGATTGTCTCGGTCCACATGGGTCTGGTAACCGTGGTGAAAGTGGCTCCATGTTCCTTGACTTTGCAAAAGGTCAGGGGCTGCGAATCACTGGATCCTGGTACAGTGGAACCTCTAGATACGAGTTTAATTCGTTCCAGCACTGAGCTTGTATAGCGAATTTCTCGTATCTAGAACAAACTTCCCCATTGAAAATAATGGAAATCCAGTTAATCCGTTCTGCACCCCAAATATATTAACATAAAAATCAATTTTCCTAACAAATAACACTGATAAATTATATATACTGTAGTCTACCTTTAATAAATAACACTGGTAAATAATATAACTGATTATTAAAAGAATCAAAACAGGTGTCCAAAGTGCAGTAGAGCATTCAATAAATCTTTAAATAAATAATCCTTAAAACAGTTGTGAAGTGGAGGTTTAAAATACACAAGAATAACAATCCTTTAACACGAGGTTAAAACGTCAAAAGGATGCCGTCTTTAAAAAACAGATGACAATCCCCGGTGCTTCTTCTCTGTTAGCGTCTCACCTGCGGGCTCTGCAACAGGCGAGACACTCTTAATGCAGCTGACCTTCTCTACACCGTCCTGCTTCAGCTGTTTGGCTCGCCTGTTCAGCTCACTGTTCAGCTACACGCGAGCCTGCACTCACTCGCCCGCCCGCCTGCCTGCCTGCCTGCCTGCCTGCCTGCGCGCTCTCTCTCTCTCTCTCTCTCTCTCTCCTCTCTTTTCTTTTACTTTTTCTCCCCCTTAACCGGCTCACGCTTCTCTATATATGTGGGGAGGACATGGCAGCTGCAGCCCATCAGCCACAGGAACAATCATGGATGTGGGCAGTTTCCCACCTGTGCACTTAAGTGAGAAACGCAGACACCGCAGATCGCGGCAGTCAACTGCTACCACGCCCCCTTGCTAAGCCGCGAGCTATACCCACAGCCTGGCTTGTGGCTCGTTACGCGAGCCAATGCTCGTATTTAGATCTGAATTTTTCGCTCATACTTTCCTCGTATTTTGAATTTCTCGTATACAGAGGTGATCGAATCTCTAGGTTCCACTGTACTCCAATACTGGTGGTGCGGTGAAGGAGATCGATCACATCCTCGTGGGCAGACGCTGGAGGCTCTTGCAAAACTGCAAGGGTCTACAGAAGTGCCCAGTTTGTGAATTCTGACCACAGACTTGTTGTTGCTACTCTTAGGATCCAGCTTAGATCCAGTAGGTTACCACCTACTAGGAAAATAAGCCTGGACTTGGCCAGACTCCAAGACCACTGGAACTTGGTACTCCAATACTGGTGGTGCGGTGAAGGAGATTGATCATATCCTCGTGGGCAGACGCTGGAGGCTCTTGCAAAACTCCAGGGTCTACAGAAGTGCCCAGTTTGTGAATTCTGACCACAGACTTGTTGTTGCTACTCTTAGGATCCAGCTTAGATCCAGTAGGTTACCACCTACTAGAAAAATAAGCCTGGACTTGGCCAGACTCCAAGACCAGGCTGTTTCTAATGAGTTTGCATGCAGTTTGTGTGAGGAATTTGCAGATTTGGGTACGACTGCCGATCCTAATGTGATGTGGGAGACCTTCCATGACAAGACCCTGAAGGTTGCTGAGGGTTGTGTTGGTGTTACCGGTGTTCCCAGAAAGAGGTGTTTCATCTTGCAGGGCACCCTGGATATCATTGAGAGGAGTCACAGCGCACGGCTCAATGGCAACTCTGGTCTGTACCGGGAATTGAGACAGATGGCTGCGGAAGGGCTTTGAGGGCAGATAAAAAGGTGTTTGTTAGAGGAATCTGTGAGCAAGTGATACACCATCTGTGGTCTAGCGACCCACATCCTGCTTACAGAGGAATTGAAGCATTACGCACATCTGAATCTGTTCCTCGGAGAGTCGCAGTCAGGGCAGCTGATGGAACGGTCCTTACGGATGACACTGCAGTTGTGACCTGCTCTCGATGTCAGGTAAGGTCCTTGCTAGGGTCGTCCTCAATAGGATCCGTGATCACTTGCTCACATACCAGCAACCGGAACAGTCTGGTTGTACACCTAAGAAGTCTACCATCGACTGCATCCTGGCACTGAGGGTTCTCATGAAGCGCAAACGCGAATATTGGCAGAGTTTCTTTGCAGCCTTTGTTGATTTTCACAAAGCGTTCGACTCAGTTGATCAAGCTGCCCTGTGGGACATCCTGAGGATTCGCGGGATCCCCTCGAGGTTTCTGGATATCACAGCCGGCCTGTACACTGGTACTGTGAGTGCTGTGCAGAGTGGAGGCAGAGCCTCTGCGTTTTTCACAGTTGATTCTGGGGTTCGTCAGGGGTGTGTTCTTGCTCCTACTCTGTTCAATGCTTGTATGGACTGGGTGTTGGGCAAGGTCGTGGGGTCCAGTGGCTATGGGGCATCTGTTGGTGAAGAAAGGTTCATGGATCTTGACTTTGCTGACGATGCTGTGATCTTTGCGGAGTCAATGGAGGCTCTGATCGGGGCGCTCAAGAGACTGAGCGAGGAGTCTGAGTGTCTGGGCTTGCGAGTGTCCTGGATAAAAACCAAGATCCAGGCCTTTAATGACCTCTTGGGCACAGCTATCAGCAGTGTGTCTGTTTGCGGAGAGAGTGTTGACCTTGTTGAGAGGTTTACTTACCTGGGCAGTGACATTCATGTCTCTGGTGACTCTTCCCATGAAGTCCGTAGACGGATTGGGAGAGCATGGGGGGTCATGAGGTCGTTGGAAAGGGGGGGGTGGCGCTCCCGATATCTATGCAAAAGGACGAAGGTCCAAGTCTTTAGAGTCCTGGTGCTTCCTGTCTTGCTATATGGTTGTGAGATATTGACTCTATCTAGTGACCTGAGATGAAGACTAGACTCCTTTGTTACTCTGTCTCTCCGTAAAATCCTTGGGTACCGCTGGTTTGACTTTGTGTTGAATGAGTGGTTGCTCATGGAGTCCCGAATGAGGCACATTACCTACATTGTGAGGGAGTGTCAGTTATGGCACTATGGCCATGTGGCACGTCTCCCCGAGAGTGATCCAGCTCGTAAGATCCTCATTGTTGGGGACCTGAGTGGCTGGACCAGACCAAGTGGTCGCTCACGTAACACCTAGCTGCGGCAGATAGAGGGTCATTTCTGGAGGGTGGGACTGGACCGCATGTCTGCCTGGGGGGGTTGCAAACTGGGATCCCGAATTGTTTGGTTGTGTAGTGGGTGCAGCAATGCACTGTACCAGTGCATGCTCCCCAACTTGACTTGACAGTCATCGTGAACTTTCAAAGTCAGCTGCCCATTTTGAAGTCTGCAGGTAGATTTTTGGAGCAAGCTGGTCTAAGGTGAGCCTCTTCTGGGTTAGCCTATGAAAGTTCTAACCTGCCTTTTAAGGAACATTTTGCCATGTTTGAAACTCCAAATCATAACACATGTAATATGAAGAAGCAATTAAAAAAAAGCAAACAAAATATTATATTACAATGTAAAAGTGTAAATATAAACTAAAGATCTTTATTTTCATGCATATAGCAGGTTTGATACTGTGCAGAGAAGAGCAACAAAGCACAATCCTGCACATGTCCTAGCCTGACAAGATATAAAAAAAGGAATGTCTTCATAGAACAGAGATGGCTACGTGGGGGATCAGATCTAGGTCTTTAAAATTCTCGAAGGCGGTCTGTTCTGCTCCTTGCTGTGTGAGGTTGGGAGCATGCACTGATACAGCGTGTTGCCATACCCACCCCACGACAAACCACCTCAGGATCCCACATTAGGACCTGAGCATAGCCGTGCAATGGGTGACACCTCAGCACCACACTAGTTCCAAAGGAGTGGAACAGCATAATATTTTTTACAGTGGCTAGAGTACCAATCCTGCCACCAATTCACAAGATTTCCCTGCAAGTTGGATGAGTTACTTGCAGGGCTGGATACAGGTTAATGTCATACCCAGGACAGAGCAGTTGTGGGTTAAGGTCAAGGACCCAGTGGAGTAGAATCACTTCTGGCATTTACGGGATTCAAAATGGCAACCTTCCAATTGCTGGCGCAGATCTCTAGCCTCAGAGCCACCACTCCGCCTACTAGGACACAAAAAAAGTCCTCAATTATTACAAAACTTTACCTGTTTATCCATTTCTTTTTACAACTGTTGTAATTTTGATGGTTACAGTTTCTACCAATTCCAGCCTACATATCAAGACTAAACACCAGCTGTCTGGTCTAGTACAGTTGAATTGCATGGTGTGTAAGTTCTGTGAAAGCTGAAAAATCCACTGGTACAAGAGCTCATTATTGCATTATTTTTGTGTCTATAAGCACATGCTTATAGTTACTATACCTTTCTGAATTCATTATTATTGGCATTCTTTTTAGAGCTCCTTCCTGCCTTGTCCCTGATTTGGCTGGGATAAGGAAGGTTCAGAAATGAAAGGCCTATTTTGAATGTTTTCAGTAGATCTCTGGTACAGACATCTTTATTTCTGAAATTTTAACTATAGTTGACAAATAATTATAAGAATTTGTAATGATATGTTATTATATAGCCCTGCAGTGGGCTGGTCCCCTGCCCGGGGTTTGTTCCCTGCCTTGCGCCCTGTGTTGGCTGGGATTGGCTCCAGCAGACCCCCGTGACCCTATACTTAGGATATAGCGGGTTGGATAATGGATGGATGGATGTTATTATATATCAAGGAAACCTAGTCAGTTTAAGATCATTTCTCATACACTTCAGCCTTCGAGGAGGCTTCTCTTAAATGTGGTTATGTATTTCTTGAAGACAACGGGATCTTCATTATAAAGAAGGATCACCATGCATCTAAGAGCTCTGTTCTCTTTTAACTTGATTTTTGTATCTTTTTATGGAATATTGTTTTGCATTTAATAGGTAATTCAGTTATGTAGTTAATAATGCAAGTAACATTAAAATAAAAAGATGAATGTGACACAGAATATATATTACACACCGTTAGCAACAACAATGTATTTGCCATCACATTTGTTTGAAAAATTAGGCTCATAAAGGCATATAAAAAGACTGAATAATGTTTTTATTTTTCTTTTTTAATAGACTTGAGAAAGCCTGTCATTTAAATCAGTAAGAATACTGACCTTTTTCCATTTGACATAATGAAGACGTCAGTGACATGTTGTTATTCTTTATAACTGGGGATTTTGATCCTCCAGAGCCTCATCCTTGCTTTCAATTAACTTGGCTGATCTAATTACTTATTCACATAGACATGCTTAAAAGAAAAAAAAACATTTTAATTGTCAATTGTTACAAATGATTTCTCTGATTCTTATCTACTGCATGTTTGGTCAGAAGAATTGTTACATATATACTATTAATTAAATAATTCATCTATCCATAATCGAATGTGAGTAAGCCTGTTGTGAGAGTTTGGATTATTTAATGAAATACTTGATTTCTGTAGTCTTTGTTTGCTCCGTCTGCCTTATGGCTTTCCAAATTTCCAGGCACTCCTTGTTTAGTTAGTCAGACAAACATAAATTGCCTCCATGCTCTACATTAAAGCAATAATCTGGATTACAAATACATCTACTGCAAAAATGCATGAAATACTGCAAATGAACGATAATGTAAGAATTTCACTAAATGTATCAACTGAAAATCACATACATAAAACACATTAATGTACTTCAATATACTGTACCTCACTGGTCCATATAACATTTGTCATCAAGCTCTCCATGAAATAAGCGAAGTTAAATATAAAAGTGCCCATCTCTGGTTGAATCAGTCTCTGCAATGTGGAAAAAAAATCCATGACTGAACAGTAAGAGGAGGGTTTATGAAAGTACATTTGAAAATAAAGTATGTGTAGCTCTTTCATTGTAAGCATTGCCAATATTACACTTTCCATTTTTTAAACTTGCATATTCTACTATATTTTCAATGAGCCATGATTTCCCTGGAAGCAATATCCATATGACAGGAACCAACTGAAGATGAGCCGTCAGTCCACTACAAAGCACTCATGGACACACCATTGTTCATGCAAGCCAATTATAAGAAGCCAACCAACTCTCTTCTGGGACTGGGGGTAGGTTGGGGACTGGCATAGTTCCACATGGACAGAATGTGCAAACTGCACACAGAGAGTGTCTAGTTAGGGAAATGAAACCAGATAATACAAAAGCCATATCCAACAGGACAACAGGCAGAGCTTCATTCAAAAGAAACCGGTGGTCTCCTGTCTGAATGACTATCGCCCGGTTGCACCGACATCGGTCATTATGAAGTGCTTCGAGCAACTGGTCAGAGGTTACATCTGCTCCTCCATCCCCGACAAACTGGATCCTCTCCAATTTGCTTACAGAACAAACAGATCTACAGAGGATGCCATTGCGCTAACAATAAACACTGCCCTCACAAACCTGCAAAGAGGAAATACATATGTAAGAATGCTGTTCATAGATTACAGCTCGGCATTCAACACCATCATCCCCTCAAAACTCGTCTTGAAGCTTGACGACCTTGGGTTGGGGACGACCATCTGCAGATGGATTTTCTCTTTCCTCACAAACAGGCCCCAGGTGGTGAGAGTCGGCAAACACACGTCCTCATCACTCATTTTAAACACAGGAGCGCCGCAGGGCTGTGTGCTTAGCCCCCTCTTGTATTGCTTGTTCACCCACGACTGTGTTGCAAAACACAGCACAAATACCATCATCAAGTTTGCAGACGACACAACCATCATAGGCCTTATCACTGACAACGATGAGACGGCCTACAGAGAGGAGGTGCTGGCATTGAGTAATTGGTGCCTGGATAACAACTTGTCTCTTAACGTCAGCAAAACCAAGGAGATGATCGTGGATTATCAGAAACAGCAAGGCAGAGAACACCAGGCCATCTACATCAGCGGCGTAGAAGTTGAAAGGGTTAACAGCTTCAAGTTCCTTGGAGTAAACATCACCGAGGATCTCTCGTGGACCCTTCACATAGACACTGTGGTTAAGAAAGCTCGCCAGCGGCTCTACTTCCTGAGGAGGCTGAGGAAGTTTGGCATGAATGCCAACATCACCTCAAACTTTTACAGGAGTGTGGTCGAGAGTCTGCTGACGGGCTGCATTACCGTCTGGTATGGGAACTGCTCTACCAGCAGCCGGAAATCACTACAGAGAGTGATGAAGGCAGCAGAGCACATCACGGGCAAGAGTCTTCCTGCCATTGAAGACATTTACCTCCATCGGTGCTTGCGTAAGACAAGCAGCATCATAAAGGACCACAGCCATCCAGCACGCCAGCTGTTCTCCTTGTTACCGTCTGGCAGATGATACAGGAGTCTGGCTGCTCGGACTACAAGACTTAAGAACAGTTTTTACCACCAGGCCATTCGACTCCTCAACAGCAACACCTGAACACTTACATACACTTACATTACACCTACATTGCATTACATCTACATTGCACTACTCACACACAAACTGTACCTGCACACACTCTGAATACTGACTGGAACTTGCATCTGCACTTTATGGAATATGCATCTGTACTTATTAAACATTATCTGTGCAATAACTGTCATTTGTACTTGCTGCTCATTCAACTCATATTGCTCTATAACTTCTTTTAAAACGTACATATTTTATTTTATATGGCTTGTTTATTTTTAACTTGTAATTTTTTTTTTAATTATTTTTTTCAGCTTTATTAGATCTAGGCTGAGTGACTTGTTTTTCTCATCATACACATTTCATTGTATGTTGACCCTGTGTTAACCTATATATGACAAATAAACCTAAACCTAAACCTAAACCTAAAAGATAAGGTGGTATTGATTCCACCCACATGTTTTGTCTCTCCCATTCCCGTAATGGATGCTTCATAAGAATATAAGAGGTATGACAAACACAAGAGTACTATTCAGTCTATTATTCTTATTTAGTTAGCTAATAGCTAAGCTATCCCAGTATCTCATCCAGACTTCATTGACTTCTTAAAACTTGTCAAGGATTCATCTTCAACTATATGACTTGGCAGTTTGTCCCAGGTTCTCACAACTGTTTGCATGAAGAAGTACTTTCTGGCTTCAGTCTTAGACACACTTTCCCTTAATTTCCACTGATGTCATCAAATACAGGATTTACTATTTAATTTAAACAATTCTGCGTTATCCACTCTATTCATGCCTTTGAAATTTTTGTAGCCTCCTTTGCTTGAGACTAAAGAGGTTTAATACTATTAGTCCTAGGATGTACTTGGATGCTCTTCTCTGTCGAAATGAATGTTGGGATTTTAAAAATATGCTACTTTTGTTTTATGGCAGAAGTATTTTTCATGCCTAGAATATTATTTGAAGTATATTATGAGGTGAAAAATCACAGTCTTCATTGTTCTTAACATTACTTCTGGTGATAACAAACCAAAATAAAGTATTTCTTACTCTCAATCAGTATTTTTTGGCTCCTTATTCCTTCAAAATAGTCAGGAAATTATATTTAGAAGGTTAGAAGGATTATTTTTATAGGCCATGAGAAGAAAGTTGTCGTTAAAATATTTTTTACAGAAATATGCAAGGTCAAGTTGATCCATCCATTGTTATGACCAGGTAACAGGTAAAAAAAACAAAAAAAGAGGACATGGGAGCAGTCCCTAATGAACTTGGGAGAGCAACCACTAGGACAAATGTCACTCAAATGGTGACAACATTATAGTAGAAAGTGGTGCAAGTCTATGATACCATACATCTTTTGGTCATTCAAGTGTGAAAAACCAGACTAAATTTGTGCATGACGTCAGCGTGCACCTACTGTTGGAGTTCTGTGCACTTCCTAGATGAGTAAACTTGGGAACACTTTCAGCTTTCTAACCCTAAATGCAGATATATTCTCTGTATCTTCCTGGTCTTGAAAACTAAAGTTTGGATTTCAGCCAAGACACATGTAGGCCAAAGGAGGACAACCCTGATTTGGGCTGGTTGAGAGACCTCTTCAGCCTTTTTATCGTCTGGCTACGTGAATTAATATTTCATCATAACTGTGAAAAATGTATATCAAAACAAACAGGAGAAAAATAAAAATGTTTTAACTAGTCAATTGTAATTGGCTTCACTTTATAAAAAAGTCATTGAAGGTGCAGTGATTAGTATAGCTGCCAGGCTGCTGGAAATGTCAAGAGTTCTCTGTGTTTAAAGGAGTGTGTCAGAGTAATTCAATTTGTCTTCCACCACCCAAATACAAGCATGTTAAGTGAATTTATGACTTAAATTTAGCCCATTTTGAACATGTTTGGGTTTGTGATGTTTCCATGCAGTCTGCCCAGGGTTGGATTTTTCGCTACATTATTTGCTACTTAACAATCCTATAGGTTTCAGTGGAAAAGTAACTTCATACAGTGGATGAACGGAAGGATGGTTGGATCACTTAAGATTCAAGACATGCATTAGTTCTCCTGGACCAGGGTTGGAGAAGCTTTTACTGGGAGGTGAAATAAATTATTGGTAAGTCTACATTCATTATTAATATTGCATATATATCTGGCCTCAGCCAGAAGACAGGCAGAAAATGCTAGCATGCCAGTGGGTTTCTTGGTCCCACCCTGCCGGGAGGCCAGTGTAGTGGAAGGTCAGGAAGAGAAAATCTAGCAGGATTACATGCTCCCCCAACATGCTAGGTGTCAGTCTCCCTAGGCAACAATACCTGTACGAACATCCATAAGGCACTCTGGGAATCGTAGTCCTGTAGGACAGCTTTGTTGAGTTCCAGGGGTGCTGCAATGGGATGCTGCAAGGATGCCTCATCCCTTCTTTATGGGGCTTCTAATTGACCAGGAAGTGATTCCATTGGGCTATGCCCTGGCACTGGAAGTACTCCTAGGTCCAACAAAAAAGAATCCATTCTACCTCCTCCTGGAGAGTTGGAGTTGGGTGGAAGGAGGACAAAGCATGCCTGAAGAAGTGAAAGGAGAGAGGAAAAGAGAAGAAGAAGAAGTACATATGATTGTGTTTATTAAAGAAGGAATTTGTAAAAATGAACCTTTTTATTGTATCGAGCCTTGTGTTGTGGTGGTTGCGTCTGATGTTTGGGGTGTTGCAATGCCACCTCGGTGTTCACAATATATATATTTAATATATATATATATATATATATATATATATATATATATATATATATATATATATATGTATAATTGTGAGGGATGGCCAGCCAAATATTCCGGTCCATACCTCCAGGCCGCCAGATGGAGGTCTCCCAACAGCATGGAAGGTCCTTAAATTCCAGCAGGGCATTATGGACATTGTAGTTGTTATAAACAACCCTGCTGGATACCAGGGGGACCACCAGGAGCCGCTGTAGGAAGACTTACAGAATGCTACGTGCCCTATAACCCGGAAATGCGTCATGATCACATGACAGGACGGAACGACGTGCTTCCGGGTTGAAGAAAAGGACTTTTAATCTGACCCGGAAGTGATGAGGACTTACGAATTGTTGGGATGGAACCACTTCCGGGTCAGAGACTATAAAGGACTCTGGGAAACCCCATACGAGTGAGCTGAGCTGGGTGGAAGGGTGGCAACGCGTCTGGGGGAGGAGGATTGGTGAATTGATTATTGTATTAGGTATTGATTTGTATGAGTAGTGTGGATTGGAGGGTGCTTTGTGCACACTATTATTATAAAATAAATAATAATTGGAATTTTACCTGGTGTTTGGAGTGGTACCTGAGGGTTCAAGGGAGCTCTAGCGCCCTCTACTGCTACAATATATATATATATATATATATATATATATATATATATATATATATATATATATATATATATATAGTATAAAGACATGTTGGAGAAAACTGAGCAAACAGAACTTTTATTTTGACACTCAACCTTTATTCCAAAATAGTGCCTCATTTCCAATTCGCAGCAAAGTGGACAACTTCCTAGTTGTTTCTGTTACAGAAAATCAAGTTCTTGAATATAAAAGAACTTATAGATGTTTTCTCAGAGAGAACTCAACTGGAGACCCAGCAGAGGCATGGACTGGATCAGAGGCAGTCTGCACAGGACAAGAGAGAGCAGGACAACAGGTGAGTGAACTGACTTTAAATGACTCATAATAGATAGATAGATAGATAGATAGATAGATAGATAGATAGATAGATAGATAGATAGATAGATAGATTCTTTATTAATCCCAAGGGGCAGCTGTTGAACAGATAACTGCCATCCTGAGAGTGTGTTTCTTTGGCACTGGGACACTGTCTAACAGGGTGTTTCCCTGTAAGGTGGCTATTGGTGGCGATTGGTTCTCCAGGGGACTGGACACAGTGCAAACAATCATAATATATATATTTTATGATTGGCACACTTGCTCAAGGTTACATAAGTAATCAGAAGGAGGATCTCAAACCTGAAACATGGTGTTATTATGTTCTGCCCTGGTCACTAGGCAAAAGTCTTTATGAACATAATTCCATTGTGTTTTACATCTAACTACTCATAACCCTCTTGTCCATGAGGTTTTCTTGGCAAAATCCTGGACTAGGTTGTCCTTTCCTTCTTCAGTGGACCATATTTGGTCTGATGTCTCTTCCATGACCTACACATTTTTGAGTAGCTGTACATGGCATCTCTGAGATAGATAAGCCTTCTCACCACAACAAGGTAATGGTCCAAGACTACAATAGTACAATTAGAATTCTTATAGGAAGGTTTGATTGTCAAAGAATAGCTCAAATACTTTGGCCACATAATGAGAAGACAGGATTGCTTAGTGGTGACTCTCATGTTAGGGAAAACTGAAGGCAGAAAGGAGAAGAGTACAGCAGAAACTAAGATGGATAGATAGCATTACTGAGACAATACATATAACCTTGACAGAACTCACAGAAGCTGTTTCAGATGGAAAGGCCAGGCATGCTAAAGTCCATCAGGTGACAAAGAGTAGGACTTGACTAAATTATTAAACAGAAACAACAGCAACTCTTCTTGTTTTTCTTCTTTTGGCTGCTCCCGTTAGGGGTTGCCACAGTGGATCACCTTCTTTCATATCTTCCTGTCCTCTGCATCCTGTTCTGTTACACCCATCACCTGCATGTCCTCTCTCACCACATCCATAAACCTTCGCTTAGGCATTCCTCTTTTCTCTTGCCTGGCAGCTCTATCCTTTAACAACAACAACTCATAGCAATTTATTTTTATATAAGGAAGAAACCAAACTTGGGCATGTTGCTAGCATATCATAGGGCACACTCATGCACTCCTATAGAGCCATTTCAGCACGGCAACTCATTCTAACATGCATGTCTTTGTGTCAAGGGAGGAAACTGAAACAAATCCAAAAAAAACATGCAAGCTCCACAGTACTGACTGAGCCAGGATTTGAACCCAGGGATATGAAGCTATGAGGCAGCAGTGCTAATCACTTTGATCATCTGCAGCCTTTTCAAATGGTTGTTTTTCAGCAATCACATCTTCACAGATACTTCTGCTTCACCAGCTTTATTAACCAGTTAATAGTTTTATGTGATTAAAATGTTTGACTGAGATTGCTGTGTAATAATAACTTACTTCTCAGTGTACACAATAAGAAAGCACAGACTGATGCTTCAAATAACAGTAATTATGTATGAATATGCATTTAAATTTTAGCACCTTTGAAAATTCAGCTTTTGGCACTCTTTGTGCTTTTCTCTACAACAGATTAAATTGTTTGCATTTTATATGCATCATTTTTAGCAAGTTGCTATCTATAATCCTCATTCTGTTTTGATGGCTTTCATGTTCATATGGGCTCAAATAGAAAAAAATAGCAAAACAGGTGGCAAGGAAAATTTCCCTAAGCTTACTAAAATCCCAGCTTTAACTGACTTTAGCTTACTTCAGAGTTTGTATTATGGATGTTTTTTTTACATAACTCAGTACATTAATTGTTATATACCATATATATAAAAAAAATAGGAAGAAGACAGAATATATGAGGTTTAATGATGATCACCGTTCAGAAGTTAGTCTGAAGGTAGAGCTATTGAAAAGAGTGGATACATTTAAATATTTAGGATCAGTGGTAGCTCATAATGGACAATTAGATGCAGGGATAACACAGAGTGCAGTGTGGATGGAACAACTGGAAGAAGGTATCAGGAGTATTGTATGATTAATGAGTTAAAGTGAAGTTTAAAGGTAAATTTTTAAAAATGGTGGTAATACCAGCAATGATGTATGGAGCTGAGACATGGGCAGTAAAGGGAGTGCAAGAGAAGAAGTTAAGTTGAGATGAATGTGTGGAGTTACAAAAAAAGACAGAATAAGAAATGAGGCAATCAGAGGTACAGAAAATGTGGGAGAGATATCTAAGAAATAACAGGAAAGTAGTTTGCGGCTGTTTGGGCATGTGATGAGGAGAGGCAATGAATATATGTAGAAAAATGGGAATGGGAATGGAAGCACAAGGCAAAAGAAAGGGAAAATAAAGTGAGGGAGGCCAAAGCAGAGATGGATGAATAAAGTAAAAGAAGATCTGAAGCAAAAAGGCTTGACTGGCAAGGGGGCTGCAGGAATAAACTGTTTGGAGAATGTTTATGAAGGACATCGATCCCACATAGAAGTGGGAAAAGTTGAAGAGGAAGAAGAAGAAGAAGAAACACACACACATATACTGTATATATATGTATACTGTATATATTATAGAATTTCATAATGTTGATCCATAAAAACGAATGACACATTCCAATATTCCAATTATTCCATTCATCCATTTTCTAAGCTCCCTTACATCCTTTGCAGGTTCATGGCGACCTGAAGCCTACCCCAGAAGCTTCAAGCACGAGGAAGAAGCCAGACAGGGAGGATAAGTCCATTGCAGGGCACACTCACATATATCTACAACTTGACTTGAATGTTGTTGGGATGTAGGAAGAAGCTGGAGTAGTCCGGAGAAATTAGATAAGTTAGGGTTAATGTGCAAACACCTCATCCAATTTAACAGCCAAGGTATAAAGCAGCAGTATTGATCACTGCACCACCTTTCTTTCCATAATAATTTTGAATTAAATAACAGTCTTCTTCTTCCTAGCAAAACAGGCATTTCCCGGATTGAATGCTAATTTGCAAATGAGTATAAGGGACCTAAAACACCTGAGCTCTTCCAGCTGTTCTAATGATGAATTTGTGGAGCAGCTTTCCTGAGGACGTGGTGTCATCACAAGTCATAGTTAACATTAACTGTAAAGTGGAAAGAGTGGCTTGCCTTGTGACAGGCAGCGTGCCCCAGCTGTTAACAATTTTGACATGAAATCACAAGTTCGTAGGTTAAATTCCTTTTTCTCTGTTGCCGTGTGACCCTAAGCCATGTAAATACCATCTGTGCTCTACCTTTTAAACAACTGCATTTTTGTAACTTCTACAATACTGATAACTTGTAGTACATTTTTGAACAGTGATCATATTGAACAGTGCTGTACAAATGGTGTCAATGCTCAGATAAACTATGAGTAAATTCTGGCTGCGAAAAGAAAATAAGGTTACCTTATAAATGGAAATCCTCTTCAGGGGTTGGTTCCTTTCTAGCACAATCAGCAAAAAAAGCATGTCTAGAAAAAGGATTACTTTTAAAGTTTTGACAATTTTTAAAATTAAATTAGAAGGAAAAATCCTAAGGATGGAAAGAATGGTAAATTTACAAATGGGAGGGGTGGGTGAATGGAAGCCAAATAAACGAGAAGGAGGCAATGATTAGGTCATACTATGGAATGCGATGAGAATGATTGCCTGAAAATCCAAAAGCAAATCTGACAAGGTTAATAATGAACTAAACCAGTCATTAATAAGGAATAGCTTTACATTTTCTTTTTAACATTTTCAATCATAATCACAGTAGACTGCATATTAAGATTTCTGCATTCTTTAGTGCACTCATTCAGCATATTGCACATTAAATACACAGGTTTAAATGAAAAAAGGAATGGAATTTATTGCTGACTCCTTATATTTGTCACAAATAACCTATTTTCAATAATGGTTGGTGGATAGGATTTAATTTTTAGCCCCTTGCAGTAGATGCTGCATTGTGACCAGGGGCCTCATGTATAACGCAGTGCAGAGAACTCACACTATAACATGGCGTAAGCACAAAAGCGGAAATGTTCGTACGCACAAATAAATCCAGATGCATAAATCTGTGCGTTCGCCAAGTTCCACATTCTTCCGCACCATATATTCCGGTCAGTGTGAAAAGTAATGCACGTGCACGCGCCTGTTATCCTGCCCCGACTCCTCCCAGAAGTACGCCTCTTTGAATATGCAAATCAATATAAATAGCCCTTAAGCTCAGCCTTCTGTGAAAAAACAATGGCAAAAGCACAAGGGAAAATAGAAGAATTTAAACAGTGGTATAAACAACAAATGGAAGTTGATTGAGTGACACAGCATGTCGGAGAAACTCAAAAGTTCAAGTTCACAAAGTCGCACAGTGCCCAAAATAAAAAAGAAGTTGTCATATATCAAAGTTGCTGTGAAAAGGCGAGTCGTAGCCCACCATCTGAGTGCCATATAAAAGCTTATTAGGGTACACAGAAAAAAAAGGCACACAGTGGGAAAAAAGTACGAAATGTCAACTTTAATCTTGAAATTTCCACTTTAATCACGTAGTTTATTTTGTCATTAAAGTAGAACATCATAAACTTCATCTTAAAATCGTTTAATTACTAGTTTCTCAAATCCCATCGTAACTAAAGTAGCAAATAAAATGCTTTGTTTTGTATTTGATCTTCTATGTGCTCTATGTGTGTGAATCACTATGTGCTTCTTAAACAGGCTTTCTCTTCCTCTGACAGGACACAGAATCCATTAGATTGGTAATATTACAGCTCTCTGAATAATTAAAATACTGAGATGTATACGTGATATCATTTTCATGATGATAAGAGTTAAAGCATGTTATTAAACATGGGAACACGGTGGTGCAGTGATTGTTCATGTCTCACGCAAGATGCTTGATGTGCCATGCATGACCTTCGATGAAATACTTTATTGTAACAGTACTGTCTCTTTCAAACGTACTAACCCCCAATTCCTGTCCTTACTTTTTTTTCTCCAAATACCCAATCACCACACAATCAGCTCTGTAATAGACGTTAAGCCATCTGTAAGCTTAGAAGGCCGATTCTTCAAAACTTTTAACGAACATTGAAATATCTTTGTAGTACGTGTTTAATTATTCTATCCATCTATCCTTCCAGTGTTGCGCCAGCACCAGCAAGAATACAGCATGAGGCAGGAACAATCCCTGAAGTAGCTAGCACTGCACCACCGTGTCCTCACATGTTTAATTATTAACAATATAGGTTATTTAAATAATGTTAACATTTTATCTGTATAATACAATAAACATATTTTGCTGCATTTCATCTTAAAAATTATATCGTCATCATATGTAAATATGTGCTTTATAAAGTGGCTCAGGTTGTGCAATATTATAACTGTAGTGCAAGTTTACAGTGAGGTAATTGTACTTATAAGTACAAACAGTTCTACAAAGAGCACTTGATGGACTGATTGAGTGTGTTTGTAGTTCTTGGGATGAAACTGTTTTTGAACCGCGAGGTCCGTACAGGAAAGGCTTTGAAGCGTTTGCCATGTGAGAGCAGTTCAATAGACCGCATGGCTGAGGCAGCGTGTGCTTGATGCTGTATACCGATAATTCTCTTTCCGATCAGCTGCTGTAGATCTGTGATTCCCCACTCAGATATAGTGATATAAATACTCCGAGTGGTGCAGTGAGAGTAATATGGAAAAAGATGATCTGCTGTGGCAACCCCTAACGGGAGTAGCTGAAAGAAGAAAAAGAAGGTGCAGTGAGAGTAACAACACTAAAGCAGCTATGGTATTTGGAATACTTTGGCTATTCCCTGGACCATTATATTGTTACAGGTTAATTACAATCAAATGCCTTAAACTAATAAACAATATGCAGTTAGTTTCAGTGTATATGATAAAGCTGCGTCAGGGACGAGGATCTAAAAAGAAAGGGTAACCACACAGGAACAGTAGCACTGCTTTGATGCTGGGTGCCACCAGTTTGCAAAACCGAGCGGAGAACTTGCGTATGCCAGGGTTTGAGCTACCGTGGAAATGTGTGTGGTTTTATGCCAAGTTTAGGTTTTATACATTGCGATTTGAGCGTGGAAATGATCGTACGCAACATTTTTGTGCGTACGCACCGTTTATACATGAGGCCCCAGGACATCTGCACAACGTACTGAAGGACAGGAAGTTTTAGAGAAGGCCTGGGTGGTTGCCACTTTGTGATATTGTCTAAGATTTGGGCTACAACTCATCTGGGGAGCCTGCCGGGGGCGTCTTATTACAGTTGAAGGGGTCAAAGATGGGAAGAAGAGAAAATAAAATCTTTCTGGAAGGGAGTCAGGCTATGACCCAATTGAGAACAGTCTGCGTTGAGGAATCAGTTTTGATTTGAGGGAGGTCAGTAGAGCAGCTGCCTGCAAGTTTATTTGATAAGTTGCTTTGACATTTGAACTCTAGACCAGCAATTAGGCGGCAACTGTTTTTCTTTTTTGATAGATATGATCCAATTTTAGGATCTTTTGTACTCTAGATGTTATTGTTTTCACACTGTTGAATTATTTAATAAAAGTTTCATGCATGTTTTATTGTTTTATCTATTTTGTTTAGATTTAAAATGAATATTTGGTAATACTTTAGTTTAGGTACTGCAAAAATGTATGCATTACTCATTTCCTCTTATGTAACAAGACCTTAACAAAGGCTTTGCTTGGTCTACATAATATTTATAAAACACCAGTAGTTGTAGCTGTTCACCTCTGTGGCATATTGACATGATGGTAAAATGATGTGTTAATATGAAGGACTCCCAGGTCTTATACTAAATATACAATATCAAGAGACCACATTAATGCTTTGTAGACATTATAAAAACCCAAAGAAGCCATTGTTAAGTAATAGATTCTTTTTTTGCAGTACCATATTTTAATAACGTTTGCACTGTGATTTTATGTTTTGTTTACTTTCATGTTTTGCCACAATTTTGTGAATTTTACGAGAGAATTGTTGCGTCAACAGTGTGGTTTAGTGGTCATGTTACTGTCACACTGGTTGCGGTGCAATGTCATCTTTGAATACCTATGTATTGTGATGGCATAAGGCTGTCAAGTGTACCAGTTGATTAGCAAATCTTCTGTGAATCATCCAATAAATTATTTAATGTGTTATTTCCTAATCTTATCTAACCTGCAATTGATTGGTCCTGGATGTGACATTAATCTGCATCCAGCCCTGCAAGCAGGTCCTCCAACTTACAGGGAAAACTTGGGGGTTGGTGGCAGGATTGGCACTTCAGCCATTGTGAAAAACCTCACACTGTTCCAGTGTAGGGCTGAGGTGTCACCCGCAGCACGCGGGTCCCAATCCAGGTGGTTTGACATGTGGTGGATGCGGCAATGCGCATGCTCCCAACCTAAGTATTTGTGACAGCGTGGGTCAGCTCCACCCTCCTAGTTGATCTAGGGAGTCTCTTGAACCCGCTACCGCTGATAACATACCTGAGGGTTGATCCAGCAGATGAGGACACTCACACAGAGCAAGGGGTAGGTGCATAAGAGTGTAAAAGTGCTTTTATGAAAACAATTCTAAAACAGTGTTCAAAAAACTGTTCAAGAGTGTTCAATAAATAAATAAATAATCCTTTTAAAACAGTGAAAGTCCATGAAGTTAAAATCCAGAATAAAAACAAGAGTAAAACCAAACAATCATCAGGGCAATGTTCCTTTCACTCCCTCTTTGTCTCCACAGCTCACCAATTACTTGCTTAGATGGAGGAGACATCAGCAGCTGCGGTACTTACCAACTCAACCCCTGTCTCGGCTGCCTTGAGCAGTGTCAGCCACATCGCTCAAGGTCGGTTGTCCTCTCATCATCCTTTTCACTGACGGGTCCTTTTTGCATCCACTCCTCAGGACAATCAGTTGAGATGATCCGTCACTAGAGTGCCAATCCTTCGCTCCATCGTGGGGCCTATGACTGTGCTGACTTTCCCCAAACTGACTGGTTGGCTCATCCTGCCTCTCCTCCTGATGCTGCTGTCATTCTGTTCTTTCTTTTCTGTTCTATTATTTTCCTTCCTTGTGTCGGCTGTCCCTTATATGCCACCATGGGCGAAACGGCTCTATTGCACACACCAGAAAACCGATGAAGCAATTAAGGCAGACTGCACTCCCATGCAGGTGCAATTACCTAACAAACCTCCCGGAACTGCGCAAACACACACACCCGTGGAGATTGAACCAACCATTCAACTAATTATTTATTTATTTAAAATGGGTTCCTAATTTCCCAGCTGCGGATCCGCTATACCACAGGATTCTGGTTATCATTTAGGCTTTGACACTTTGGTTGGCTAGATCTTTTCACTTTTTTGGGTCAGCAACAACTTTAGACTTTATTTTTCAATCTCTGTCTTCTGGTTATTTCTTATAGGCGCAATACATTTAATATCCTCCAACTATTCAATTCAGCTTCATTTCACATATATTTTCATCCATAAATGTAGCCCAGTTATACTTCCTGGTATGTCTGTGTCTCTAAGTCAACATTGCAAGGCTGAAGGTTTTCTCACTATATAACCTGGGTCCTTGATCACTTAATATAAGTTTCATATCTGGTTGACCTCTCCAGTTTATATTACCCCCCAGACTTACACACACAGTAACAAGTAAACAAGACCTCACATTATGATGAAGACGTGGATCAAGTCTGATTGCATATTTCTTCAAATAGGCAAGGCCATCAGTAGTAAAGGCAAAAAAAAAAATTTAAAACAGAATGTAAAGTTATAGTCAATAAACAGGCAAACATTCAGATGAAAAAAAAGCCACTGACTACCAGCGTAATGACCCATTTCAGTACTGTCACTACTAATGTTAGCAGAACGGTGTGGCCCCTACAGACACTGGACCTGAGTTACAGTAAAGAGTATAGTGTACAGGAAGATAGTTAAGGGGCATGATGAAGCTCTGCATTGTAGTAAAATGCAAGAAGAAATAAATGTTCTAATAACGAATGGATCTTGGATTCTTATAAGAAAAAGAAATGAAAATTTAAATGTTGAGTGTCATGGTGGGGCAGATGTTAATACTGCTGCTTCATAATACTCATATTGATTTTGTGTTGAGCTGCTGTCAGTGTGGACCCTGCATGTACTTGTCATGTTCATGGGGGTTTCTATTTCCAACTCTGATTTCCTGCCAGAGTCTAAACACACAGTGATAGGTGACTTTAAATCAATCCAGTACATCTGTGTTTGACTGTACCCTGCAGCGTGCAGGCATTTTAGACAGGGATGAACCCTGCCTTGCTCACATTAATGCCAATATGAGCTATAGCTCCCTTTAATCCCTTTACCCCTGAGCTAGATCAGTGGTCTTAAAAAAAATTATATATAAATGAATAGACATTAAATGTCTGAATCTTGTCTTCACATTCATTCCTTTCCTTTTTCCTTTTTTCACACAACATTGTGAAAAGTTTCTGCCTTAAAGACTATGTGACCCAGGCATTTGTTGTTAAAGCTAAAGTGTTCCCAAGTATAAAAGTACAAATAATATTCCAATGTCCCTAGTGGTGAAGGGGGTTAACCATCAAACAACAACTAGTTACAAAAGCGCAAATGTAGAATATTTATTAAAAAAAAGGTTTTTAATTTAAAAAGCTCTGCTAAACAGTGAAGTTCCAAAGAGCACAAAACGCACAGCAGGGATTGTTTGAAAAAGCAAAGGCAGTCCAAGGCAAACCAGTCCCAATACACAATCCAGTTGTCAAATCAAGAAACAGAGCATGGAGTCAAAGAATCCAGGAAATGACAAAAAAACCTCAATAACAATAATCACTAGATATACAGTTAGGTCCATAAATATTTGGACAGAAACAACTTTTTTCTAATTTTGGTTCTGTACATTACCAGAATGAATTTTAAATGAAACAACTCAGATGCAGTTGAAGTGCAGACTTTCAGCTTTAATTCAGTGGGGTGAACAAAATGATTGCATAAAAATGTGAGGCAACTAAAGCATTTTTTTAACACAATCCCTTCATTTCAGGGGCTCAAAAGTAATTGGACAATTGACTCAAAGGCTATTTCATGGGCAGGTGTGGGCAAGTCCGCCGTTATGTCATTATCAATTAAGCAGATAAAAGGCCTGGAGTTGATTTGAGGTGTGGTGCTTGCATGTGGAAGATTTTGCTGTGAACAGACAACATGCGATCAAAGGAGCTCTCCATGCAGGTTAAAGAAGCCATCCTTAAGCTGCAAAAACAGAAAAAACCCATCTGAGAAATTGCTACAATATTATGAGTGGCAAAATCTACAGTTTGGTACATCCTGAGAAAGAAAGCAAGCACTGGTGAACTCAGCAACGCAAAAAGACCTGGACGTCCACGGAAGACAACAGTGGTGGATGATCGCAAAATCATTTCCATGGTGAAGAGAAACCCCTTCACAACAGCCAACCAACTGAACAACACTCTCCAGGGGGTAGGCGTGTCGATATCCAAGTCTACCATAAAGAGAAGACTGCATGAAAGTAAATACAGAGGTTGCACTGCAAGGCGCAAGCCACTCATAAGCCTCAAGAATAGAAAGGCTAGATTGGACTTTGCTAAAGAACATCTAAAAAAGCCTGCACAGTTCTGGAAAAACATTCTTTGTACAGATGAAACCAAGATCAACCTCTACCAGAATGATGGCAAGAAAAAAGTATGGAGAAGGAGTTGAACAGCTCATTATCCAAAGCATACCACATCATCTCTAAAACACGGTGGAGGCAGTGTGATGGCTTGGGCATGCATGGCTGCCAGTGGCACCGGGACACTAGTGTTTATTGATGATGTGACACAGGACAGAAGCAGCCGAATGAATTCTGAGGTGTTCAGAGACATACTGTCTGCTCAAATCCAGCTAAATGCAGTCAAATTGATTGGGTGACATATCATGATACAGATGGACAATGACCCAAAACATACAGCCAAAGCAACCCAGGAGTTTATTAAAGCAAAGAAGTGGAAAATTCTTGAATGGCCAAGTCAGTCACCTGATCTTAACCCAGCTAAGCATGCATTTCACTTGTTGAAGACTAAACTTCGGACAGAAAGGCCCACAAACTAACAGCAACTGAAAGCCGCTGCAGTAAAGTCCTGGCAGAGCATTAAAAAGGAGGAAACCCAGCATCTGGTGATGTCCATGAGTTCAAGACTTCAGGCTGTCATTGCCAGCAAAGGGTTTTCAACCAAGTATTAGAAATGAATATTTTATTTCCAGTTATTTCATTTGTCCAATTACTTTTAAGCCCCTGAAATGAAGGGATTGTGTTAAAAAATGCTTTAGTTGCCTCACATTTTTATGCAATTGTTTTGTTCATCCCACTGAATTAAAGCTGAAAGTCTGCACTTCAACCGCATCTGAGTTGTTTCATTTAAAATTCATTGTGGTAATGTACAGAACCAAAATTAGAAAAAAGTTGTCTCTGTCCAAATATTTATGGACCTAACTGTAACAACACAAGTACATTCAATGAGCTGTAAGGGACTTTATAGGGCTGAGGGCAGTCCTCTGCAGTGGTGGGTAGGTGGCCCAGCCTTTTCGGGAACTACCCACAAAACACAAGAAACATAGCAGAATATGCTTAGACACAAAGGCTACAGAACTTCACATTACAAGCATCATTACTCAACTGGCTTCATATATTTTAAGGTTTACATTCATAAGTACAAGTGATTTGTATCTAACTGTAATGTGAAAGCATCTGTCCTCTGAAACGGCACGCATGCACACAATGATATGAAGGTGCACAAGTCATCTGCATCACAAAGGACAAAAAATGTCATATTTGTGAGGGACCTCATGATATTAAAACTGACAAAATGGATGCTCTATTAGCTAGTGTATACATTCCATTTTGTACTGGAGGACACTAAACAGGTCATCAGCTGTATGTGACTAAGTCTCGTGGGTATGTGAAAGTAGCAGGCAATGGTTGGACCGTGTCTGTTGTCACAGCTATAATTCTCCTCTATTGTTGTTTTGCCACACTGCTGGTGCTTCCTGATGAAGGCAGCGCTCATACCATGTGTACAGGCAAAAACCCATGTAAATTTTGACCTGACCATTCTTATTCATGCCACATGACCACGAATCAGATATGTATCCGATCTAAGACCACATATCAAACTGACTCAAATATTATTTGAAAAGACTGGATTTCTGTGTCCACACAATCCTGAAAATATCAGATTTGAGTCACATTAAGGCAAAAAAATCAGATTCGAGTCACTTCAGTCTGGTAACATGAATGTAGCTATAGAAGCAAAATAATTCACACTGTGTGGTAATTCAGCCCATGAACACAGACAGACAGACACCAAATGTCCAAAAACACACACGTTTAATTATATTCCTCAATGTACAATACCACACAGTACCTTAAATAGCTACAATTCTCTCACAGTCCCTTCTCTCACGCCTCCTCTTGCAAGCTCCATCTTCTTCTTCCCAACTCCTGCTCGTCTGCTGGAGTGAGGCAGCTCCTTTTATAATAACCCAGATGTGCTCCTGGTGCTCCGTCATGATCTTCCGGTAGCACTTCTGTGTGTGGCAGAAGTGTTACAGTCCAAGGCTTTGTAATCATCCTCTGCGAATCCCCTCTGGGGCCCCGATGCAGACCTGGGCACCTACCCTCTTGTACCTGGTCCTGGTACCTAGACAATACTTCCCCCGGGCCTTTCTCCTTCTTGTTTATATAAAAATAAAAAAAACAAAATAGACATAAAAACAGCATTTGAAACCAGACTGAAACACATTTGTTGTTTTTTATGTCATTTTGGAAATTTTAACAACTGCTATGTTGTGCTAGGCAATTAACCCCCCTGAAGTCGTGTGTTTATGCTTCAGAGGTCAGACATATAAAGTTTACCTCTATTCATCCCTTCACTATCTGAGTTAGCAAATTAATTTAAAAGAATTCAAAAGAGCTTTCTTTTTTGTTTTTTGACCCTGATTCTTAGACTTCAGTTTTTGATTTGCGCGTTGGAACTTCTGAGAAGGGACTTTCGGTTTTGATCTATGTATGTCTCCTGGTATTTCTCCATTATTTTCCATAGCTTATCCCTTTGATAAACTATAACACCTAGGTGACGGAGAGACACTTTGTTCCCAGATATATTCCTCTCAATACCTAGTGTATATAATAGCTTATAGTCCTCAGCAATGATTAGAGCTAGCCGTAATTTTGTCTAACAGAAGGTCTCACACCAAGGTTTTTAGTCTAGAAAAGAAAACACACTGCAGGGTAGATGAGTACTCTAAAGTAACAGAATTTGAAGACAGAAATTGTAGAAATAATATTGGCCTATTAGACAGAAAATGGAAGGAGAAAACCATATACAGTTTCTGGAAAAAAAGACCAGTTATTTTTTCCAGTTTACTTTATTTCCCATTGGAATTGGAACAATGTCAAAGGATATGTTATTCCGACAGCAATTCTTCTTTACATCCTACACAATTGATAATGCAGTTTTTCAACTATGCAGACCCAGAAAGTTCTCCAAAAAGTCCAGTATTTTTGATGGGTAGCTAGTTCACTGTATTGCAGAGTTCTGCAATAGGGCAAACTATGAATGTTTTCATGAAAACAGCTAGGGCAGTGGGGTTGCATCCATTTTTTTTCTACATCCAGCACATCTTCAGCTTTCTGATGACTCAGAAAATTTTATTTTTGATGATTTGATGCAGACCACAGAAACCACTGACGATTTTCAAGCCATTGTGACTTTTCTCTATAATGACCCTTCTTTCCGAAAACTTTGTGTCTACTTTGTCTCTCTCCTTTGAACTCAGTTCCAGAACTACAATTTAAAAAACTGATCTGTTCACCTTTTTGCACCTTAACATACTACTGCCGGCAGTAGTTTGGTTCTTTCTGTTCCTGCTACTCAGTTTCAGGACTTTGTGAGGACTACTCTGTTCTTTTCCAGTTTTCATCTGGGGTACTTCAGATGACCTATTCTCTGCCAAATGACAGATATGCCTTTTTTGCCTCAAGGTATTGCTACTTTATTTTATATGTTTAATATGATGTTCAAGTTTCAAACTCATACTGAACCGGACTTCATTTCCCATGGGGCTCATTGTCTACAGGTATGTTTTTCCTGGATGTGAAGTGGGAGGAGGAATAGGGAGGAAACAACACTATCTTTCAGGCTGCCTTCGCAAGTGTGGTGGGGAGTACTACGTGAAAGAGGAGGAAGGGGAGGGTGGTTGGAGTCTCATTTCAGTTTTTTGATTGGATTGGGAATTCTTAAGGATTAAAGAATCATGCTGACATGACTGGGCCATCCCTCAAGTGCTTAGTTTTATCTTTGGTTTTCTCTGGTTTAGAAAGATACACATTATTTAACTATTTAGTTTATTGTAGAAAAGCAAAGATGTGTCTTAACATTGATGCTACTGTGTGCCTGTATGTTCTTTAGCAGGCTCTCATAAATAAGGGGTGGTTATATCGGTGCAGTGTAACTTGTGACTTAAGGTGATAGAAACAGGATCAAATTCTCATTGCAGACATTATCATCTATTTGAAGATATCAGGAGCTCAGTTCTAGCATTCATTAAGGTCACCCCTAACCCACCAAATTCTAAATTTCTAATGATTTAATTTTTGTGTTATCCTCATAAGGTGTGGTTGGAGGTTGTCTTTTTATCATTGCAAGACAATGGCTGTCAGTTATACAGGAGTTGGATAATTAGCTTTTTCGGATGTATTATGTAACTGACAAAGTACTGTTCTGTTTACAATATTTGTAGGATTTCTGGGCTAATAATATCTGCAGGCAGTGTGTTAATGGGGTTAAGGCCTTGGACCTAAGACACACAGAGTGTGTGTTCAGATCATATTGTGTGTGTGTGTATGTATATTTATCTATCTATTTGTCAATGTCAATTTATTTATAGAGCACATTTAAAACAACATCAGTACTGCTGTAGCCAAAGTGCTTTACATTAAAACATACAATAAACATAAATAGAATGAAGTACAATAAAACACAATACAACCAGAAGTAAATTGAAAACAAACAAATGACTAAGAGGAGTGAACCATCAATATCACTGAAGGTCATGGAAAGCTAGAGAATAGAAATGAGTCTTCAATCCAGTTTTAAACAGTTCAGTTGAAGGTGACTCCTTAATAGAATTAGATAAAGAATTCCACAGACAATGTGCAGCAGATGGAAAAGCCCTGTCTCCCTTAGTTTTACACTTAGTACGAGGGACAACAAGAGGCAACTGACCAGTAGATCTTCGCTCTCTGGATGGCTGGTGTAAAACACACAATTCAGATTAATAGGCCAGAGGATACCCACATAGTGATTTAAAAACCAGCAGCAAAATTTTAAAATCAATTCTAAGGCTACAGTATCTGCCAGCCAGTTTAAAGTGGCTAAAATTGGAGATACAGAGGCAAGCTTTTTTGCCCCAACCAAAAAAACAAGTAGCAGCATTTTGGACCAACTGCAACCTGTGTACCAGGGATTTGCTGATCCCAGAATGCAGTGAGTTACAGTAATCAAGCCAAGGATTCCAAACTTGAGGTTTGCAAAAGTAAATGAAAGAGCCCAGAAGTTCAAAACCAATTTGAGCTTTGGCTGAATGACCAGCTATCAGCACTTCTGTTTTATTTTGATTAAGATTGAGAAAATGATAGCCATCCAGGATCTTAGTTCTACAAGACAATTGTGCAGCTGAATGATTGCAGAGTTACAAACGGGAATATAAACCTGTGTATCATCAGCATAACAGTGTAAAGACATATTAAATTCCTGAAAATAGCTCCTATAGGATGAAGATATATATAAAATAAAATAGGGCCCAAAATGGATCCCTGAGGAATGCCACATTTAACAGAAGCAGTAGACGAAAAAGAGGAATTGAAAGACACTGAAAAGTGTCTACCAGTAAGATATGACCTGAACCAGTTAAGAGCAGCCCCTTTAAGCCAAAGATGCTCAAGCCACAAAAGCAAAATCTCATGGTCAATAGTGTCAAAAGCTGCGGAAAAGTCTAGGAAGACAAGAACTGCTGTCCCACCTGAGTCAGTTATACGAGCAATGTCATTAATATATTATTTATACATTAATAAACACATTATTTATGTATTTAATTATTTATTTAAAGAGCCAAGTTTCACCCCGGGGACAAATAAAGTTCT
Organism: Erpetoichthys calabaricus; assembly: GCF_900747795.2. NCBI lineage: Eukaryota > Metazoa > Chordata > Cladistia > Polypteriformes > Polypteridae > Erpetoichthys > Erpetoichthys calabaricus. Next base: position 144,062,204 of record NC_041396.2, read on the forward strand.
ATCTATATATTCTGAGTTCCCCTAGCAGCTGTTATGCTTCCCATCATGCTGACTTGATAAACAGATGCTACTATATAATAACATGATCATTTTATTGCTATCATTATTATTATTAACTAGCCTGGGGTTCTAGAAACTATTGAAATTGTCAGAAAAAAAATTGAAATGTAGAGATGTCAGGTAATTGAAAGGAACTGCTCTGGGTGTCTCTCTCCTAGGAGGTTTCGTTTTGCCAAAGTGTTTGCATCATTCGTGTATTAGCGGCTAAGGAAGTGTGTCTTTCTTCTGAGGTTTCGTTTTGCCAACATGCTCCCCTCACTTGTGTATTAGTGGCGGGAGGAAAAGTAAAAGGGATACCATTTTGCCGATGTGCTCGCCATGCTTCTGTGATAGCGGATAAGCAAGTGACTCTCTCTTCGGATGTTTCGTTTTGCTGATGTGCTGGCCTTGCTTGCATATCCTCGGAGGTGGAACCCTTAACCCGACTCCACCTCTCACTTCCGGGTCGGACAGACAGACAGACACACACACTTCCACGCATAGATGTTTATATATAAGATAATAATAATAATAATAATGGTTGATTTAGGGCATTAAAATCAGATAGTCGGTTTGCAGCTAGCAAAGGCAGTGAGTTAGGGCTAATATTAATACTGAAGTACTATTCAGAATACAAGCAGAGGTTGCCATCTACAATGAGAATTTGCTGGCTACACAACAGAAGGAAAGTAAACATAGCCATGTGCTTTTATAAACTGGAGGTGGGGTTCATGTCTTTTAGCATCCAAACATGACAAAATATAGTATAAGTGTTTGTTTGACTAAACATTGACTGAATTTCAGACCAGCCGTGTTCCCTCAAGCAACTTGGCAATTCCTCTGTAATTCTAGTTTTTTAAAAATAGCTGAACCTTACAAAAAACATGTGTTAAAGTTTGGGACGTATTTACGACTTGCTAAATACTAGCAGGGCATCTATGACTGACACTCAGTTGTGGTCCAAGAACTCCGTAGAATTAGTCAATGGAAAGTGATGAACCATTGCAGTTGGACATCAGTTCTAGAAGGGAAAAGTTACTGATAGTTGAAAATCTGAATGCTAGTTTTTTTGTAGTAGAAGAGCCTTGATGAAATTAAGAAATAAATTTGAAAAATGTGTATTTAATGGTAACAAGACGGACATTTTTTTTGTTTACAAATGTACTCAGAACAGTATACTTTTCCCAGAAAAAATGTTCTCTGCCTTAGACTCATAGACAAGGGAGGAAGAAGAGGGGAGGGAGGCAAAGTAGCGAGGAGTGTGATAAGGGGCTGTGTGAATGAAGTTCATTTGAGTTTTGCATTTTGCTTGTTTTATCATCATTATAATAAGTGGTGTTTTTTGCTTGAAAGCTCTGGAGAGGCCATACCAGACTTTTCCTTTTATGTGCCGAGACATCTCTAATGTTAACATTAACTTACCTAACTAATACCTGCACTTCTTTTGATAATGACTAGCGAGACGTGGAAGTTCATAAACCATATGCATCAATATAAAAATCAATCCAACAATGGGATGGTGGTGCCTGCTCTCTCTCATTTGACATCAGATCTTTGTAATACCCTGTGATATCATCATCATCTGACAAAATCCAGCCATATACTGTAGATTTATACACTATAAAAAAGTGAGACCCTCACAAGCATCCACTGCCTCAGGGAAAAATATTGGATGTGAACTGCCTAAAATGAACCAGCAAAACCTCAAGCTTAGAACTGAACCGCTTTAAAGTCACAGCAACATGGAAAAAATATACAGACCACTGGGACTGTCTTGTAGAAGCGCTAACCACAGTGCATCAGGTGTTTGATGAACAGTGTGAGGCCAGCAAATAACTGAAAAAATGATTTTTTCCATACCTGTTCTTTCTTCTCGAGGACGCTGTGCTTTTTGGAGCAGGATCAACATACCACTGATTTCTTTTCTATGAAATGGAAGGTGCAAAAGTAAGTCTTCCTTGGTGATGTTTTCAAATTTAGCACTGTCCGCAGGCCCAGAGGGTGAAGATCAAAATGTCATCCAGCCCCATTCTTATCAGTAGTCAGCGTATACAGATATTGATCTGTTTTTCTTTTTTCTTTTTTTTAGGATTACTGTGGGGTACCTGCAGTGCTAATAAGCTCCATGACCCACAAACAAGCTTACACCCAGAACAAAGATGATTTTACCTGCCACAAAAAGCAACACTTTTCAAGATATGAAATTACACTGAACATGTGAAGGAAAATTAGAAAAAAATTGCTGAAGAAGAAAAAACTGAGAGTTGTTCTAAACCAGGGGTTGGCTGCAGTGACTGCAGGTTTTTGTTCCAACCCAGTCTCTTAATGAGAAGTTAATTATTGCTGATGAAGCACTCATTGCTCAAGTGACTTTTTGATGCTTCATTTTAGTGGTCTCACTTGTTAAGGTTCTCCACACTTCAGTGACGTGCGGTGAGATTCATGGCTGGTGAGGCATGACTCCTTCAGAGTCAGATTTACAAATATATGAATCCAAAAGAGTAGCTTATTCACTATTCAACTGGCAGCATGCACATTGACTACTAGTTATGTTTCATATCTCACCAGCATTCTTTACATACACATAGGTAAGGTACATATTTGGCTAAGAAAGAACGTTACATTTATAGCGGCGAGAGAGAGCTCTGCACTCTCCATGTGTTCTAAATTTGCTATTGCAATTCCACAATTCATACTCATTCAATACAAATAAAAGTGTATAGAATGGTGTACAAAAAACAGATTTCATTTTTTACCTTAATTGAAGTATTTAGTTGTTTTTAAAAGCTTTTAATTCTGATGCTTTAATTAATTTTAATACAGACTGTTCAACAAAAGGATAACAAGAAAAACAAAAGAATATGAGTAGTTGATCTTTCATGTTTGCTGAGGCTTCTTGGTAAATTTTTCAAGTCACAATATCCCGTGTTAGTCCAGACATTGTTACAAGTAGACAACAAAGGGCACAGAAAGTAGTAAAGACGGTTTCTTGTAGGACAGCCACACAGCTAGTCTTTTCGTGTGTACCACTCCACTTGAAAACAGCGAGTTGTCTTTCGACCCTTAGTTTGAAGCAAATCTTTTAGCTTCAGTGTTGGTCTTCCTTTATTTATCACTTCCTGTTTTGACTGAAATTCCAGTTTTTGATATCGCTAACTTATTGGCACCTAGAGCCTAGAAGAACAGCAGCAACAAGCACCTGTTTGGCTCACATCCGCCCCCTTCAGTGTGGCACGTTATTCTCTGCCTCACCTTCTGTCTTTTCACTGTGGTTTTATCTCCGATCAGCAAGAGTAAATATGTCACACACATTCATTAAAGATATTAGCCAGACTGTGGAAAGTCAGGGTGTATAATAAACGTGTCTGCAAACATTATATTGGCGACATACACAGAGACAGCAGCAGGCATGCGCCAATTGCATGCATCAACCCAGTATGTGGGAGAGCACAGTCAGAGGTGAGGCTTGGCTTGTTGCTGCCACACCTCGTGTTTCTCCCCTGTATTTGAACAGGAAATGCACTAATGCAGTGATTTTGACTATAACAATGATAAAAGTTATTGGAATCATACAGAAAACAAATTTATAGCACAGACCAGTGCACAAATGTAATTTATTCTTCTTTATTTTATTTAATGATATCATTATTAGTTTTTTAAATTTTCATGATGACATCACCTGCCTCCCCGAACCACATATCCCTGTCACCCTTTATTTGCTTACTTCAGTTGTGGCAAGCGGCTGGGGGTGGCACCCAGCCGGGATGCCTGGAAGGACTTGAGGACGGATTACGCCTTCTCCAGACCATGAGGGGGTGACTGCCCTGGTGGCTTTGGGGACCACGGGAACTGAGCTTGGAAGCTCAACCCTATAGGGGCCTGTGGTCACTGCCAGGGGGTGCCCCGATGCCTGGAAAGCCCTGGTCCTTGGGGGGGGGGGGGGGGGTTGAGACGACCAGGGGACACCCGGAGTGCTTCCGGGTGTGCAGCTGGTACTTCCGCCACACTGGGGAGTGCCGGCGGAAGATTATCGGGAGGCACCTGGAGCACATCCAGGTGATTATAAAGGGGCCATCTCCCTCTGTTCAGTGGCTGGAGTCTGGAGTGGAGAAGACGAGGTCTTGGAGGAGAGGAGTGGAGGAGGACTTGAAAGAAAGGCATTGGCAAGAAGGTCTGGACTTTTGGGGGAGTTTTGGGGTTGTGTGCACCCGTTTAAATAAATATTTGTAAATAAACGTGTTGTGGTGATTCAAATGATGTCCGCCTGTCTGTGTCCGGGCCGCTTCCCACAGTCTTAAACAGTTGCACTTAGTGGTTTTTAATGGCTCCTTATTAGAAATAAGATGCAAATGATAAAACAGCCAGCTGTTCTCCATCTAACTTGTTTCCATTTACACCTGTGTGGATTCATCGTGGATTCACTATTTGGTTTAATAAAACACTTCAGAGAAAAATGTGACAGACTGAAAGTGGTCCATTTTAGGCTTCAAATCATTTGGGCGATTTCCATGGAAAGGAACAAAATGTACAATATAAGAACATTACTTTATAGATTAATAAGCTAATAAAGCAATTGGGTTGGAATGCAGCCACGGCACCCCTTGAGGACTGATATTGCCTACCGCTGTTCTAAACAGTTTAAAATTAAAAACTCTGGTGGTGCTGTACCTCATTAACCCTTAATGCAGAAATATCATTGATAATTCTTAATCACCTGCAATATAATTATTTATCTGATTGAAAGAGGCACTTTGAGTGATTAGAGGAAAAGGACAGGTGGTCATGCACCTACAGTCCTCCTCCACCTGATTATAACAAGATTGGCAAGTTTGTTGCTGTTACCAAAGTACTACAATAGCTTCTCAGCAAAACCAATTTATTTTATACAGTAGATTTTCAAAATTATTGCAGAACTCAAAACACTAACTGTACCCCTGTATGTAACCTCTCATTTAGGTGTAGTCTCCAAATCATATTGGCAAGTATTTCATTATAACTAATAATGTCTGCTACTGCTGCTGCATAGTGACTGTTTTGCAGAACCTTGGCACATCATTCAAAAATATCTGTTTCTGTCCCCTTTATTACTTACAGACCAAGATGACACTGTGATTGGAATAAAGTAAACAGGCCCAATGTAACTCTACATAAATTGCAGCTGAGGGAAAGCAAGAAGCTTCAAAAACCATAAGCATGCATTGGGCTTTGCCTTCATAAATTCGTATTATTAGTAGTGTGATCTAACAAGGAGGTTGTACCTTTTGGTTCTATATGTGTCACAAAAAGCAGTTATGTAAAAGTAAAAAAACAGAATATCCACATACACCAAATGTAGCCTTATTCAGCAAGAGTTATAATGACAACAGGCAGACAAATAAAAACAGTACATTAAATAAAAAGTTCCAGCAGGCCCTTCATTTAAACCTAACATTGGTTGACAATCAGAAAAGAGGGTGCTTTGGTCACTCTCTCAATGTTGAGAGAGCCGAGTATCAACTGCCAGGAGTGCATTGTTAATTTATTTATAGCATTAATTCTAGGGCTTTAACACATTAATTCTTTTTTATTGATTATTAATATTTTGCCATTATTTCAGAGATATCATTACATCACCGTTTTATGTATTAGTTTTACATATGTGTCACCATTTTGTATTTCTGGATTTCATGGACAGTGCCCTGTATCATGTCTAGTCGCTTTGATGCCACCTTGTTGCTAGACACATGACATATATGATGACCACCCACACTATACAGTCTTCAAGTTTTTGCCAGGTAAAGGAATGATGTCATGAGTGACTAATGCTTGAGAAAACAAGCTAAAAACCAAATAATTTAAGAAAATATTTCTGGTTTCAACTTATTATTTGTTTCAGTTGTCTGGTTTTGCACTGACTTTGTTGAACAATCTTAATGAATTTAGTATTCAGAAAAGACAATGACTACTCTTTGGTTTTGCCCTCCAACAATGACCTCTTTGATCTCTGCTACTCTCTGTCCATTTGGTCTCACCCTTGTCAAACACAAACATGACCAACTAATAAATAATATGAGAGACCCAGAAATGAAATATCTTTTTTTTGAGGTACCTACTGCCTAATTGAAACAAATAGAAATGGTCAAGCCCAAAAGTCTAGACTTGAAGGAATTAACCTAGACATGAAGACAAAATATTTTGAGGGCAAAAATCATTGAAATAGTCGAGCATCAGTAACTAAAAATACAAACAAATCACCAAATCTTTATATAAAAGTTAAAGATGAATTAATAAGCAAAATATCCTAGTGCTAACTAGAAAATTACAATAACAATTTATTTGTTGTATAGACCAAAATCACAGAATAAATGCTTCAATTGGCTTTAACAGGCCCTGTTTTTTGAAAGAGAGCATCCTTGTCTTCCTAAGGAGACATAAAAACTTAAAAAAAAAATCTTGCAGGGAAAAAAAGGAAGAAATCTTGAGAAGGACAATAGGTGAGAGACCCCTTCCAGGAAGGTTGGACATGCAATGGCTGTCAAAAAATTGCTACCTCAGAAATACAATACAGCAGAACAGATTATTTTGTTCTTACATAGCACTCCTCACCAGGTGCAGGCGCAGAGACAACCCTCAAAACAAAATGCAAGAATAGATTATACATCATTAGAAAAATCTGGACAAGAACAGGCCAACGTCTTACTGTCCTATCCACTTATATCCTCCAAAATGACAACGAATCTAGTCTTAAAGTGTCCCTAAAGTCCTATCTACCACACTACTTATAAAATTATTCTATGTGTCTTAATGTTTGCATGAAATTTACCGTTAACAAGTTTCCAACTGTGTGCTGGTATTCTTGATTAACTCATTTTAAAGTAACAGTCTCAATACACTTTACTAATTCCTTTAATAACTCTTCAATCATGTAACCTCTTAATCTTTTTTATTCTTAAAATGAAAAAGCTCAGCTCTTTTAATTTTTCCTCATAACTCTTCCCCTGCCATCCTGGAATCAGCCTAGCCATTCTTCTCTGGACTTTTTCTAGTGCTGCTATGTCTACTTTGTAGCCTTTTGATCAAAACTATACACAGTACTCCAGGTGAGGCCTCACCAGTGAGTTATTAAGTTTGAACATAACCTACTCTGTGCGATATAACCTAATATTCTGTTAGCCTTCTTAATGGTCTCTGAACACTGTCTGGCAGTTGATAGCGTAGAGTCCACTATAATTCCTAAATCCATTTCATAAGGTGTACTTTCGATTTTCACACCTCCTATTGTGTATTAAGATCTAATATTTTTACTTTCTATGTGTAATACTTTACATTTACTTACATTGACTTTAATCTGCCACAAATCTGCCCAAGTTTGTTTGCTGTCTAAGTCCCTATAATGATTCAACAGATTCCAGATTATCTGCCAATCCACCTAGTTTGGTATTATCTGCAAATTTAACCAGCTTGTTATTTATAATCCTATCCAAACATTTTTATACAGTATATTAAAAATAGCAGTGGCCCTAGCAATGACCCCCATGAGACACCTGTCTTAACTCCTCCTTATTCTCACAAGGCTCCTCACACCATCACCCTCTGTTTCAAAAGGGTTATAGCCAATTCTGCACCCATCTACACACTATATTTTGAACTCCTACTTCTTTTAGTTTTATACCCAGCCTCTCATGTAGCACCATATTAAAAGCTTTCTGAAAGTCAAGTTAAATAATATTGTATGCACCACTTTGATCGTATCCTTTTGTTGCTTTCTCAAAACATGACCTGTCTCATCTGAACCCATGCTGATTGTTCAGTAAAATTCCTGTTCTTGACATGTGTTGCTCAATCTTATCCCTAATAATTCCTTCCATTATTGTACCTGTGATATACGTTAAACTTGGATCTGCTTGATCACCCTTATTATATAATTGAATAATATTTGCCATTTTCCAGTCCTTCAGAATTTCCTCAGTGTATAGTGACTTACTAAAAATATGCATCAAGGGTTTATATCTGTACTTACTAACTGCTTTAAAAACTCGAGGGTAAATATTATCTGGTCTTGGTGATTTGTTTGATTTCAGCCTATTTAATCTGAGCAGTACTTCTCCCTCTATAATTTGTAAATCAGTCACAACCTCCTTAGTAGTCCCATTTATCACTGAGAGATTATCAAATTCCTCACGAGTGAAGACTTTAGAAAAATGCAAGTTTAGAGCATCTTCTATTTCACTTTCCATATTTTTTTAATTCCATTTTACTGTGGCTGATGCACTTCACCTTCTCCTTGACTGTTCTTTTCTACTAAAATACTGAAAGAATCTCCTTGGGTCCTCTTTCACCTTATCTGCTATATCCCTCTCTAACTGACTTTTAGCTTCCCTAATATCTTTCTTAATTGTTGCCCTCATGTTCTCATATGCCCTATGATTCACATTGCAGTAATTAATCTTATAAACCTGCTACTGAGTTTTTTTTAATTTACTACTAATTCTTTGTTTTGGGATGTACTTGTCCTACATTATGTGTAAAATGTTTTTAAACCTGTTCCACTGCTCCTAGGCTGTCTTCACATTTAAAAGCTTATCCCAAATGTACCCTCCTTAGACTTTGCCGCATTTGCTCAAAATTTGCCCTACCTACCAAAGTTAAACTTAACAGTTTTAGTCTTAGCCAAAAAACTGAGAACTTTATTATAATATGGTTCATTGACCCTAATGGTTCAATCACCTCTACACCATCAGTTCTATTCTTATTATTACAAAATACTAAATCTAGACAGGCTTCATCCTGCATTGATGCTTTAACATTCTGTGTTAAAAAACAGTCACTGATTATTTCTAAAATTCCTGCTCTTGTGCTCTGATATTTTCAAGGTTATCCCAGTTAATATTCAGGTAGTTAAATATAATATCCCTCTGTAAACTTGCCTTTTTAATATTACTAAAAAAATGTGCATTGAAGTTGCTGTCTGCTTTGGGGGGTCTGTAACATACTGCTAAAATAAGACCTCTTTCTCCTAATTCTTTCCAGACAAATCCAGATGTTCTCACTAACAGGTGGCTCATCGTACAACTAAAGAAGAGATACATTTAAATTCTGTTTGAAATATTTTTTTCCCTGCGGTGGGTTGGCATCCTGCCCAGGATTGGTTCCTGCCTTGTGCCCTGTGTTGGCTGGGATTGGCTCCAGCAGACCCCCGTGACCCTGTATTCAGATTCAGCGGGTTGGGAAATGGATGGATGGATATTTTTTTCCCTAACTATGCTATTACCAATGTTATGTTACCTGGAAGAAAGTGCCAACATCTTAAATGGCAGCAGAACACTGGCAGCTGTTAGGTTTCTTTTTTTTTTTGTTAAGAAATTTGTATTAAGTTACAGCAGTTACTAAGTTACAGTAAATCAAGCATAACCTGAAATGGAGTTTCCTTAATGATTACAATATACAGAGTATTCTATTATGAAATGAAACACTATAATTGGTAGGGATTAGATGTATGTATAAAGAAATAACAAATATGAAAAAAATAGAGATAAGCTTAAAAACTGATACATGGAGAAAATCAGATTGTATTAGTAAGCAAAAACTAAATAATACTAAAATGATTGTCCATAATTTTATTATTAAATTAAGAATAATTTTTTAAAGAGATGCAATAATTGGAATGATGATCCAAAAATGCAGAATGGAGAAAATAACAAGCTGAAGAGGATCTCCAGAAGTGATCCAACCAGGGGAAATGAGCAACATGTAGAGCAGGTATCTCAAACTCCAGTCTTGGGGCCTCATGCATAACGCCGTGCATAGAATTCACACTATAACATGGCGTAAGGACAAAAGCAGAAATGTTTGTACGCACAAAAAAATCCAGATGCATAAATCTGTGTGTTTGCCAACTTCCACGTTCTTCCACTATATAAATCCCGGTTAAAGTGAAAAGTAATGCACGTGCCTGCTGCCACTCCCCAAACTCCTCCCAGAATTATGCCTCTTTGAATATGCAAATCAATACAAATAGCCCTTAAGCTCAGTGTTCTGTGAAAAGGCAATGGCAAAAGCATGGGGGGAAATAGAAGAATTTCAGCAAATACCAAGTGGAGGCAAGGAAAAATGTACTATTTGTTGGTTTAAACAGTGATATAAAGAATAAAAAAGGAAGTTGATCGAGTGACATAGAGTGTCGGAGAAACTCGAAAGCTCAAGTTCACAAAGTCACACAGTGCCCAAAAATAAAAAAGTAGTTGTCAGATATCAAAGTTGCTGTAAAAAGGCGAATCATAGCCCACCATCTGAGTGTCATATTAAAGCTTATTAGGGTACAGAGAAAAGAAAAAAATAGAGACACTAAGAAAAAAACTAATAAACAATATGCGGTCAATTTCAGTGTATTTATAAAGCCGCATCAGGGATGTGTATCTAAAAAAGAAAGGGAAACCATACTGAAACAAAAGCACTGCTTTGACGCTGGGTGCCGCCAGTTTGCAAAACCAAGCGGAGAACTTGCATATGCCAGGGTTTTAGCTAGCGTGAACATGTGCGTGGCTTTACAGCAAGTTTAGGTTTTATAAATTGTGATTTGAGCATGGAAACGGGCTTGCGCAACATTTTTGTGTGTATACACCATTTATACATGAGGCCCCTGGTCAGCCGCAGTGGCTGCAGATTTTCATTCTAATTCTTTTCTTAATTAGTGACATGTTTTTGCTACTAATTAACTTCTTTTGAATTATTTTTATTTGACTTGCTCATAAAGATAAAGAAATAATTGTTTCTTTTTCCTAAATTAGCAGCAAAACAATAATGAGATACAAAATAAGCAAGGCGGCACAGTGGCGCAGTGGTAGCACTGCTGCCTCACACTAAGGAGACCTGGGTTCGCTTCTTGGGTCCTCCCTGCGTGGAGTTTTCATGTTCGCTGCCCGCCCACCACGCCACTGCAGCTACTTCTCCTGACTGCCCCGTTCGTTCTCAGTGGGCGGCTGGTGATGCTACAAGTGGTGACCTGGTTGATGCTGAACAGAGGCCATTGAGGGTGAATGGGGTGGTGGGGGTAAGCATTGTATAGTGTGGCTTGGGTGGCTGTCTGTTGAATGTTGGAGGTGGTGGGCGATTCACTAACCACCTTTGGCCGCGCTCTGTTCATTCTCGGTGGGCAGCATACTGTATGCAAGTGGAGGTGACATGTGGTGGGCAAATGGTGAATCGCCCCTTGCCGCCACCCATTCATTCTCAATAGCAAGCCTGCTTGTACTGTTATGTACATAGCAGGAAGTTGCCTCTTGTTCAGTACACCAGACGTGCTGACAAGGGGTGCCTTCCTGCTGTGATAGTGTGTACAGTGTTGTGCAGAAGAGCTCATCTTAACCTTTTGTCTTCAACAATGTCTCTGAAACACAAATCTGATGCAAGTGCTGGTGATACAGTAAAGAGGAGAAAAACCATCACCATGGAAAATAAAATAGAAATAATAAAAAGTTCAGAGAGGGGTGAAAGTCCATCATTCATTGGCAGAGCACTTGGTTACAGTCGGTCAACAATAGCATTTATTAAAATAATGTACCTGTTCCGACTTACATACAAATTCAACTTAAGAACAAACCTACAGTCCCTATCTAGTACGTAACCCAGGGACTGCCTGTATATGAAGTTAATATCTAAATAACTATTTACAAAGAAAGATGCAACTATATATCATTCTACCTCATTATCAGTGCCAAAGTAACATTGCTTAACAATAATATACGGCCATGGTCATGTCGAAAATACTTGAAAAGACACCGCTCAAGAAAAATAAATTCCAAAATGGATCACAATGGCATCAATAAAATAAGGGTAAAATTAACAATACGAAAAACAGTATCAAAATTCAAAGACCCTTGTTAAAAACATCTGCAACTTTGAAAAATAAGATTAGGACAGTTACACTACAAAAATATCCAAATCAATTTGCAGACTCAACACAACACTATTATACAAGAGCTGGTGTCAGAAAAATTTGAAGAATGAGTAGCATCACCAGTAGTTTGCATTATAGTCCTACAGACACCACACCCTGAATGTTAATCTAAAAATCTGAATGGCTATTAGAGCATTATAAATCATTGTAAACTGGTCTTTGATCTACAAACCTAATAGATCTAGTACTGCAAAAGCAAAAAAATAATTTATCATATCCTTTCTAGTTGGCAAACCCCTTGAATAGGCAATTTCTATTATTTACGGTAACCCTCCATGATTTACAGAGTTGTCTTCAAGAAATTTTGTTAGATTTTGATGCACCAGAATAAAGAAGTATATCCATCAGCAGACTGTTATATTTTAAACAGGGCAACGAGTTTATTAGTGGAAATACAGTAGATGATAAAATGCTAATTACTTACTTCAGGAGGAGAGATGACACGGCAAGCCATAATATGGGTGATATCTTAGAAAGTATCGGTTTGGTACTTAAATTACATGCCTGACTGTCCAAGAAAAAGGCAGAGAGGAACAATAAAGTTCATCCAGGTAGAACTACCACCAGAAAGTTTAATTCATTAAATTAGGCAAGCCTGTTATTAGTTTCAAGGAAAGAGAAAACAAAACTCAAGTTTTCATTGTTTTTACTCCATTGGTTTTAGTAAGTAAATGTTCCAAGCATCAGAAAACTACTAAGGAAGATTATATGCACTAGAAAGCCTTATTAACAAAAATAAGCAATAAATGCAACACGACTATCTTTGCTAGTGTTTGTTAAAATAAGGAAACAAGAAATGCCATCTTCACCGATGAAAGGGAAGAATATTACTTCTGTCAAGCAGAAACAGACTTTTGATATCGACCTTCACTGAAAACCTTTAATGGCTAGCATCAGCCATTTAAATTGTAAATTTTTATTTTAAATTAATTTTAATAAATAATTCACAAAAGTAATAGCTCACTTTATCAAGTCACGGCAAATTATGACCACAGAACTATCAATAGTGCCTTAATTTGCATATATTTAGCATATATCAAAAGCACGCTAATGAAGACAGCACGACGACTTGATTTGTCAGCAAAGAAGAAGCTGCTGCTTTCACATTGAGAAAGAGAGGACATCCCAGAAAAATCGGCGATAGAGCTGCAGCATGAGATATTGAAAAACTAAAAGCAGTTTTTAAAGGCTGGGAATCTTTACAGCAGGAATTGGAAAACAAAGAGGGGAAAAGTTTAGCACACCAAATATTAAAAGGAAGTCACCACACTTTCTGAGGGAAAACAGAGGACAATGGTATACTAACAAAAATGAGTTATGTTTAAAGCTCTAATTTGCTGTGTCACAAATAACAGCTAATTGTAAGGGTTAATGTTGGCCCAGTGCTGAAACGAAGGAAGGCTTATATTAGCACACCTCAGCAGAGAGAAATTTGTATGAAAGAACACACATGGGACAAAGGGTCATATAGAGTAATAAAAAAGGAGACCTGGAGTATGCAGTGTTTGCAGAAGGCCAGTCGGTGACAGACTGACAGTGTGCAAGAATGTGGCAAAAATGAAAACCTAGGAGTCTTACAATAGCAAAAGATGCATGATATGGAAAGGATATTGTAAATTGGGGTTCTCAACCTTTTCAACCTCAAGGCCCATCCATATGTCTTTTCAGTGTGTCAGAAGCAATGGGGAAGGAAAAAAAACTCACATAGTTGTCTCTCATTCTTATCTATTCAAGTGCCGATATATTTTAGAGTTGTGGATAGAAAAAAAAGTACTGAATACACAATCATACAACAATTTAACAATTTAAGCAGCACCCATTCTGTTAAGTTAAAAGAAATTCCCTCCTCTCAAGTGAGCAAAGAGACATCTCACTTTAACTGTAACAGTGAAGGTGCTGTGTTACATAGTAGGCTCCCATTTCTCTCTTTTTTAGCTGTGCTGCCCCTCGCTATAGGCAGTGCACCTCAGTGTCATTGGTGCTCATTTGCCTTCACAGAAAATATATTGATGAACAATCAGTAATAGGCTTTTGTTAGGTTTTTGATTTAAACGTATTATATATATTTACTACTCCTACTCTATTTTTCCATGTCTATTTCAACTGACAGACTACTGTTTATAGACTACACAGTATAAATTCACTTTAGCCTTAAAAATCTGCTCCAGTAAAACACATCATTTAATCCTGAGTATGCTGCTGAATGCTATTCTCCCATGAAGTCATTATTACACTAAATAGTTATTTCAGAAAAGTTCAAGATGGCAAAGGCATATTCTAATTTAATTTGGCACAAGCTGAATTGAGTTGAATTTGCTGAATGGATTTTGATGTTGTTCTCAGATCATAAATGCACAACTTATCATTTGAAAAAAGCAGCCACATCCATTGGGTCACATTTTAAACACTTGTAATGCCTCTGCAATGAGCTTTGGGAGTAGTTGGCTTTTAAGAGAGAACAAATGGCAGCAAGTGTGGTAGTAAAAACACCTCAAGCCATAATTCTGCCCTGAGAGGTCTGGATAATCGACTCTGGGGAAAGGTGGTGGTCATGTGTGTTGAGAAAAGGGCTAATGGGCTTGTAAGTGATTGTTAAAGCTTTGTGCAAATGCTTCAGTCGGTAGTCTTAAAAGAAAAAAGAAAAAGCGATGATCTGTCAGGCTTTACTCCATGTTACACTATCAAAGGTGTTAGTTAATACCTAAGCTCAGTTCTTTTGGCTCACCATTATTCCAAGAAAATTTAAAAGATGTGTTATATTGTAGGAAATGCTTTGCTTTTCAAATTTACACTAAACATTAGATTCTTTGGTAGGTGGGAGCATATACTCAAACCTGTAGGATTAGGTAGCATCGTCATGTGTGTTTCTCTTTCTGCTTACCAGACTCAAAGATTGTCAGTCATAGTGTGCCCACATAGCAGTTGGGGCCTAAGCCGGTAAGGTACACCTTTACTCATGTAGTGCCATTTTACCCAAGACTACAATAAGCATAGACAATATTGAGGCTGTCTCATCTCATCTTACCTCGACTTACTTTGAATTAATAAGGAGCTCTTAATTCCAAGGCAGGAAACCACAGGCAGATTCTAACATAATCTAAGCATTTAACTACCATAAACAGGAGCATAAAATAACATACTATATAAATCTGCAGCAGTTTTAAAATGAACCTGGTTTTTTGTCCAGGTGGCTCATTTCCTAGTCTCAGAGTTTATTAGCAGCAGACTCACTATAGACCTTCCCAGACAAAAAGGAACACTCTCACTAGATTATTGTCTGGTTTATATCTTCTATCTATGGGCCAACAATATGCCTACCCAGAGCCGAGTATTGCCTCCTTATTATCTCATTCTAATGAAGAAACACACAGTAAATAATTAATTATACCAATATATGACCTATAAAGATTACACCATTTAAATTGAGTTCACATCAAACCTTCTGACAAATAAAGAATGCCACATCAAAGTTCAAACTTCTAAACATTTAACCAATTTCAGTAATGTCAGTTCTGTATTTCATTCTATGGAAACATAAAAACAAAGTCCACAAAATTCTTCCTCCTGTGGATACATACATCATCAGAATTGTACAGAAAATATTAAAGTACAGATCCAGTTTAAATAATTTGTGAGATCCAAAATCTTCATCCGCATATCAAAAGGGTACTCATTTACCCTCTGAGTCATTACATTTTTCTGCCACGTTTTATTGTGGAAAAGCTTTTTGGAAACGTCTCCACAAAACATATACATTCTCTTACCTACACAGATTCTTTTTAATGTGCACCTATATTATAATGTCTATCCTCTGTCCCTACTCTCATTTGCCTCTTCTTAATCTTTCCTGGGAAGATGCACTTTGCAGTTTCAATGCACTCGCACCCAGGACTATGTTCCACTACCTTATGTCAGTAGTTCTTTCAAACAGACGTGACTGCTCATCTGTTTGGAGCCTCCTCCCTCCACCCTGCTTGGTCTAGTTGAGAATGAAATGCTGTTCCCAGAACCTGGCAGTAGAAAAGAGCAAAACATACACACAGAAATCATGCCGGAAAGTTTGAAACTTTAAGTATTATTAAAATAGCTAGTAGCATGAACAAAAGCACAGAGTGTGTCAATTCACTCCATACAACCTGTATTGTACAACCTGTTCTGTATTATCTAAGTAGATGAAGATCAACAACACCTTCAACATTAGTGTGATGTCCAGGAAGCACTTGTCTTGTTGCTGGGAATCTTCGCAGTGGTTCAAAGTATTTTTGGTTTGACATCCCTCTCCTTCTCACTGAACAACTCATTTGCCTAACCTTATATAAATACATTTAGATGTGGTTCCGTCTCTAAGGCAATTTTGCCTTTCTCCAGGGCACATAAAACTAAAAATCAGTATCTTTTAAAGCTCATGCTCTTTACAGGAGGCTACAGTGCAGCATGCTTCTCAAAAATGAGAAAAAGTGTGGCATACATGCTTTGCAGTAGCAGATCTGCTTATATATTTGATTTTGACCAGTTCTTATCTCTTATTAGCAAAAATATGTTTAACCAAGCAACACCCCACACAGCTGCATTAGTCAAGCTCAAGGAATTCTGATCTAAATACAGAGGCAAATGCAAACCAGGTACATTTTGTTTATAACAGAGTAGGCTATACAAATCCTCAAGTTAAAGTTTAAATCACACTTTTAGATGTTTTGAGAAAAGTTCTGATCCTTCAGCCTACACCAGGTAAACTAGCATTCAGGCCAATCCCACTTCTCATCTCTCACAATTCTGCACTAGTTTCCCTTTCTAGTAGGGTATATACGTCTTTTTGCTCCCTCGATGTGTATTAACAAGAGTGAGTATACATGATAAATGATTTGGTCTTGGCCAAATAATTAAAGGACATGCTGAAACATCATGAAACTCATTTTTGCATATTGAAATGTTAATTTCTGTTGTGATCAACAGGGTGTACTGCAGAACCCCAAGCCCCAAACACACATACACAGACAAATCCCAGGTTCATTTTTATTTTAAAGAAATACCTCCGTACTGCAATTACAAATGCTCTTCTCTTTGCTGCTGCTCCTTCTTGGTGAGTGTTGCCTCTCTCTTCTCAGACATGCCTCATTAAGGCAGTGTGGTTCCTTCTATTGAAGACCCGGGAGTACTTCTGATGCCAGGGCATCACCCGTTAGAAGCACTTCTGGCTCATACAAAAGCCCCATAAATTATTGAGTGTAACTCCATGCAGCACCCACTGTTAGCATCCATGAACCCTCAACAGGGCTGACCTACTGGACTACAATTCCCAACATTCCCTGTGGGGGTCTGAATGGGTACCAAAGTCCAAGGATGTTGCCATCTAGAGGGCATGGGGAGCATACAGCCTTGATATGGAGTCTCGCCCAGTCTCTTAGCTGTGCTAGCCTCCTGGCCAGTTAAGAGAATAGGGACAGTCTCAGTAGGGACACCAGCCTATGTGTGTTGTCCATTACACTATGTGAAGATCATTGTACTCATTTTAAGAACTGATATAAGTGTAGAGTGACTGATTGATTGATGGACATGCATAGCTACAAGTGAATGTAACCTAAAATAACAATTTTCTCAGACAGGCTTCATTTATTTCAGGGTCACAGAAAGCCAGGGCCTATTTTGGTAGCATTAAGCACAAAGCCTGGGATAAGTGACATCTTCAGGATCTGTCAGGAAAACTGGGAGTTAACCTGTGCAGACTGGACATAGGCCATGATGCCCTGCAAGACAGTGTGTGTTTGAGTTATTAAGTCAAAAAGAGTATGAAGAAGGTTCTGTAGACAGTACAATGTGTACAGTTAGGCCAACATAACATTTCAGACTTATTTTTTCAGTTTTTTTTTCAGTTAATACATGTAGTATTACTCATCTTCCTGTTTAGCTTATTTTTGGCCAACTCTTAATTGACACTGAACACTTGTCCTGATATAATAAATTAACTTGTTAATAGATGTTCAACCAGATGTACTCAATCAATTATAGGATCTGTCACAGGGCAACTAATCAGGCAGTTTAAAACAAAATAGAATTCAGAAAAACAACCAGAAATATCTCTGCCTAGTAGTATCTGACATTATGCAAATAAAAAGGTACTTGCGATTTTTCATTTTTAGCCCCCAGTCTAAGAATGTTTCCTATAATAAGGAGCCTACACCTTTAGGAAAACATTCAGGGAGACCAACATTTTTATTTATAGATGTTTAGTGTCTATTTCCATAATAAAAATATTTCTATAATAATAAAAATATAATAATATGATAGAACATCTGTCTATTATCAAGTGTGTTGAAAAGACCTGTGGCATCACCAAGAGCAAGAAAGAAACTGGCCCTGGATGGATTGCAACAGTAGTATAATTTAACCTCCATCTTTTAATTATTGTACCCATTAATCTAGTCCAGGGTTGTGAGGGGTTCCTGGTAGCATCTAGCAAATGGAAGCATCCAACTCTGTGTGCTGGGCCAGTAACATAATTTAATAATACACATAAAATATATTAACACAAAATGCAAACATCCTACTTAATTTTTGTGAATTATGTTGTTTCACTCAACTGTAATGTAAGGCCAGCAAAGATTATTGATGTTTAGACTCCCAGACTTCTACTGGGTGTTAGCTGTTTCTTGCATATACAGTACAACAGTGCTCCCTTTGGCATTGCCCCCATTAACCCCTTCTGGCAACATTCTTATACCTCTGATCCTTGCCCATTTTCAGAGCAGATCACACAAATGTCTCCTCTAAATTGTCTTTATCTCCAACTCCCCTTCCCTATTGTATCTCACAAATTTAAAATCTAATTGAAACAATTAGGCTGGGCGACCTCTCGGTTCCCTGTGGCACTGATACTTCTTTTAATATCTTTCCATCAGAGATGTGAGACAAGGGTTAGCGTACAAAAAGAATGACTTAATATTTTAATGTGAACACATGTAAAAATTAGTAACCAGAAAAACACGGCAAGAAAAACAGTTTGTGTTTTCCATGTTGGGATACTAAGAAAATGCAAAAGATAAGTGCTGGGCATAGGTAAGTATAAAATTAAAAAAGACAGGAGAGGTAAGTAGGTTAAAACCACTTGGAATGAAGTATTCTGGGGAATGGTGTCAACAAAGGGTCTGAAGTGGGATCAGAGAAGCTCATCTGGGTTGTTGTCTTTATGATGGTGAAACAAAAGACAAACAAGTGACCAAAGGTGCAACATTCCAATCTTCCTTCAGTGTCCCTGTTAAATTGGCCTCTGTGAGGCTTATGTTATTTTTCCACACACAACAGCATATAAAAGAAAAACGAAATGGAATTGACATGTTACTTCAGTGTGAAGATTTTGCAGGGACTGACAAAGAAAGGGTCAGCTCTGGTTTTTAAGAGACCCATACATACTGCTAATGGAACACCAAAATCACCTTTGATTGCAGCATTTTACTTCAATTGTAACTCACAGAAGTGCGGTTCCACACAACGTTTTATAAAGGCAGCTTACATTTTTTATTGCAATCTTAAGAACACACAGCACAGACTTAAAGAACTCAGTTTGTTTCACTTCTTTATGTGTAGGGCCTACAGCCTTTTAAAAATGACAGTCTAAACTGCATTGATGATATTAAGCATTGTTGTTAAGTTAAATGTATTATGTTACATTTGGGAAGTTATATTAAAATTGTTTGTGTGATGATCTGGCATTTTTTGTTTTTTTTTCTCAATGTATTCTTGGTATCAGAAATAATTGAGACCCCATTTTGAAGGTTTTGTAGACCAAGGAATCCAATGGTTACATTTGTTTCCTAATTTGATTAGTTTTTACCATCGTTAAAAGTAAATCACTCTTTTCTGCAATGTGATTGTTATTATTAGGCAAGACAGCCGGACGTTTATGACGTGTGAATTACTAATACAATTGTTTAAAAGGACACTGCTGTGCAGTTCCTGCTTGGTCCAAGTTTGCGGATGCAACCCAGGAGCCCTAATGTTAATTTCTTTTTATAATATTTGATTACTGGTTACAATGTTTTTTTCTATTATTTTTGAACTCGACATTCGGCTTGTGTATTCAGTTCACTTTGCAACTACAGACTACTTTTTGATGTTCTTGCAATGCCCCCTAAGTACGATTTTTAGTTTCATGCTTTAAGTTTGTTTTTCTTGATTCTTTATTTTCTAGTTTTGACCTTGGCTACTTCTCCCAATCTTCACAGAAACTACTGCCAGTTACTGCAGTCATTGCAGTGTGTACTTAATTTAAAAAAATATAAGAAAATGTTTGTTGGTTCATTTTCTATTCACAGACTACACATTTTTTGCATTTTTTAATCTCTGTCATCTAACAAACACTTTTACTAGTGACTTGAACATTTTCCAGGAAAGACACTTTCACTAGTCATAATGAGACAATGGTTAGTAGTAGTTGCTCACTAAAACAACATTTTATTAACACTAGAAGCCCTGAAACCTGATTCACCAGCACTTGTGCGTCTGCTTATATCCCTTCAGCGATATCTTTTACAAGTAGGAAAAATGTACACAGGGTGTTACAGACTTAAATCAAATGTATGTTTTTATTATATAATAGTAATAATAATTGCAGCTCACTACTCAAAATGGTATATGCAGGGAGGACCTGGGATTGAACCCAAAACCTCTTGATTATGAGATGGAGGTTCTTACCTCTGCACCAGCCAAGCAGAGGTGTCTAATATTTGTTGACTGATATTTCAGATTCAGTTTTTACATGTTGACAGCACATTCTTCGGTTATATTCTTGAATACATGGGCACTTGTTTTATTATGCCCTTTGTGAAAGTGTTTATTTGACATTTGGACTATACATTTCATGTCAAAATGTTGTCAGTATTACTATAACATGAAAAACTTTTTCTTTTAGTTATATGTTCAACATTACCTTACATTTCCTGTCATGCTACATTTACACAGATCATTGTAGACATGGAACAAACATGAAATGCACGTATTCCAAATAATGATATATTATTTACCCTATACAATTTCAGACACCTAACTCCCAGGTAAAGAGAGTTCAGCTCTGAGAATTTTTCTTCTGACTTCAGCTGCCCCGGTGGGGGATGAGTGAGCAGGTTTCTTGCTGCTTGTGCTGATTGACACATTTGCCAAACAAAGACACTAATGAAGAGGTGCGAGGGAATTTCAGGTGGCCCAGCATTACGTGATATTTTCATAGGTTTCAGGGATTCTAGTGTTAAGTACGCCCCTCTTAATAAATTTAAAATGCATTTGTTTTGATTTCTGTCCACAATGCAAAACCTTGTGCATCACTTATATTGCAATAATAGGCATATTAGGCTAAGATTTTCATAGAATCCAGACTAAAATGTGTAACATGACAAAATACCCACAGGGCTGTCAGTATTCTTTACAATTATCAGATATTATAGTTTCTCATTTGTTTATGATATTTAATTTTGAAGTAAAATCTTTACACCTGTTTTGATTTAGGAGTAGAAATGCAGCAAAGGTCAAAATTCTTCAGAATAGGTATGTGTCCTCCAATGTCAAAAATGGAAATGTGATCAGTGAAAAGCCATAGCGCAGGTACATAAAACATCCATCCATCCTCCAACCCGCTGAATCCGAACACAGGGTCACGGGGGTCTGCTGGAGCCAATCCCAGCCAACACAGGGCACAAGGCAGGAACCAATCCCAGGCAGGGTGCCAACCCACCGCAGGACACACACAAACACCAAGCACACACTAGGGCCAATTTAGAATCGCCAATCCACCATGTCTTTGGACTGTGGGAGGAAACCGGAGCGCCCAGAGGAAACCCACGCAGACACGGGGAGAACATGCAAACTCCACGCAGGGAGGACCCGGGAAGCGAACCCAGGTCCCCACTGCGCCACCGTGCCGCCCACATAAAACATTCACAAAAATCCAAAATCAAAATGGTCAAGTGACCAAAAAACGTACCAAATTCAACAGGAAGCATAAAAGGGAAGCTGAACAACATGAGCTGGAGCAACTAATCCCTCAGCCAAGAGCTGAGGCAATGGAATGGCATAGAAAGAGTGTCTTTGGGTTACATTAGAGGGCACTAATAGCTAACTAGTAGAAAAAGGACTGGGGCAAAACTACAAATGTTACAATAAAAAAAAGTGAAGGATAAACAAGGAAGTTGGAGAAAATGACAGAATTCACAAGAAAATGAAAAACACTACAAAATAAAGAGATTATAATAACAATACTTAGAATTTTTTATAATTTGGAAAGGATACAGCTCATTCTGTGAGTGAATCCTAAGTGCTGACTCAAACTATTCTAATATCTGGCTATGTG
Source organism: Erpetoichthys calabaricus (assembly GCF_900747795.2). Taxonomy (NCBI): domain Eukaryota; kingdom Metazoa; phylum Chordata; class Cladistia; order Polypteriformes; family Polypteridae; genus Erpetoichthys; species Erpetoichthys calabaricus. The sequence continues at coordinate 144,084,514 of NC_041396.2, forward strand.
AGACCCTCATCTCATAAAAGATAATAATAATAATAATAATAATAATAATAATAATAATAATAATACATGTGAGACAGAGTTGTTATAATTCTCTCAACTCAGTGTGTAGCCATTTACAGCTGAAGCAAGATATTGTGTCTCACAAATGAAGCACAGTCAAAACAGTAGCAGTTCTTAGTGACAGAATTTGAACCGCGCTTAAACTTTTGTTATAAATTAATGAAATATATATAGATATTTTATCGATTTAATTAGCAATAGATAAACAGGAGCATATTCCCGTTTAAGGTAGTAAGTTATTTTGCACTCTAATTTAAAGTGACTTACAGCAAAAATAATAATTCAGATTTCTGCATTAAGGTATTTTTTTTAACCCCATATAATGTAAATTAGGTACAAATAATGTTATCGACATCATTTTTTTAAAATTTACAGTAAACAACAACTAAGAAAAATGAAAGACCTATCATTAGTTCAAACCACTCTTGCAGTGCTAATATCATACTGGCTAAGAACTCTGGCCTCATTGTTGGCATTCATTTTCACAACATTAGTGTATCAACATGTGACCAATAGAAGAATGTAGACAAATCACAAATAAATGTTTACTACATGAATTCTAACAGCTTTGTTTTTGTTTCCTGAAGCAGTTTATTTTCCTCCAGCTGTATTTTCCTTTTCATACTACTACAATGCTTTTTTTAAGCATCCATTACATCACTTTTTTAAGATATTCTAAGAGGAAATAAATGGCAAAAAGACAGAATCTGAAAGAAAGAAAGAAAGAAAGAAAGAAAGAAAGAAAGAAAGAAAGAAAGAAAGAGTTTATTCTTCACAGAGCACTTTTGAAAAGTGTATCTAAAACCAGAAGGCCATAATCTGTTATTACTCTGTCATCTGTCCATGAATCTCTTATGGACACGTAAAACAAAAGAGAAATGATATGCAAGACAATGATCTGCAAAGCAAGAACAACCCACTGACAATCCAACCCTAAAAGTAGGAACAGTGGTGAAACCAGCATGGGAGCTTGGGGTGTTTGCTTCCAGCCTCTCCCAAAATGAAGAGCAACCCCCTGCCACACACACACACTTCCTGAAAAGATCAGAAAAATATTGTTCCTGTTATCAGGTTGGAAACGTCTAAAATGCCATTTTCTAAGGTTCTTGGCTCCTCTAAACCACAGTGAATTATCCCAGTGGTGGACAGCCTGTCAAAAGTTACTCCAGAGCAACGCATAAAATCATCCAGGAATCAGAAATAATCCATAAAAAATATCCAAAGTACTACAGGCTTCTCATGTCTCAGAAACAGTCAGTGTTCATGACTCCACAATCAGAAAGACACATGACAAAAATGAACTTTACTGGAGATCAGCGAGGCACAAATCACTGCTATCAGATTAGAACACAATTGTTCATCTCCCATTTGCCAGAAAGCACCAGGATGATCCAAAAGCCTTGTAGAAGAAAATTCAATAAACACACGAGGCATAACAGTTCCTACTGCACCCAGTGCAGAGCAAACACAGTACATCATAACAACAGCTAAACATGGTGGTGGCTTTGTGATGGTGTCAGGATGCTTTTCTGAACAACTTGTCAGAAAACTCTTAAAGAGATTATACAGTTATCCATCTGTGAGCTGAATCTTAAATATATTTTTTTTTCATGGAGTAAGCCAATAACACAAACAAAACTTCAGAGTAGATGAGAATTATCAAAATTAAAGTTTGTGAAAGTCCAAATACTGTTTTTGGATTAAAGCAGTTCTGCAAGAAAGGAGTAGCCTAAACTTAATTCATAGTGACATAAAGGTCATATTGATATTGAATGCTAGAAAGCATTTAGTTGCCATTTGGGTATATAAAGGAGATGAAAATGGCATAAAAGAGGGCAATTATAGTAGTATTGTACACAGTCCTGGAAGCTGTTGGATAACTCTGTTCATTCAGATGATTGAGAGAGAAAGAGGTTGGGAGCATGCAATGATACAGCGCGTTGCCACACCCACCGTATGACAAACCACCTCAGGATGCCAAATTAGGACATGAGTGCAGCCATGCAACGGATGACAGCTCAGCTCCACACTAGTTCGAATGGAGTGGAACACTGTGAGGTTTTCTTACAGTGGCTGGAGTGCCAATCTTGCCACCAACCCCTAAGTTTTCCCTGCAAGTTGAAGGACCTGCTTGCAGGACTGGATGCAGGTTAATGTCAACCCAGGATGGAGCAACTGCAGGTTAAGGGGCTTGCTGAAGTGCCCCATGGAGTGGAATTCCGATTGCCGGCGTAGATCCCCAGCCTCAGAGCCACCACTGTGCCTGATTCAGATAAAAGCATGAGTGAAAAAAAAAAGTTCACTCTGATGCCCTTCTTGATTTACATTCTACTCCTGAAAATATTTAGTGTCAAAAAATTGCTGTAATTGAGGAAATCAGTGTAGGTGTTTTAACCTGGCTGAGAATTAGAGAGATGTTAGGTTTCAACTTGCCCGGTTCAACTACAGTGTCATGGCATAGGAGCATGGACCATTAATTTGACTCAATTTATTGAGTTTGATCTAAATTACCATAGTTATCTTGATGATATAAAGTATAAGTTACTATACCAGTAGATCTGTAACTTCTGAGGTTAATGCTGTTTAACTAGAATGTGCTCTATAATAAAACCTCAGGGGCTGAGTAGCTTTCTTAAAATGTGTTACATAAATGCTTCATATGCAACCTCAGATGCTAAGTGCCATACTTTAGTATGTGTTTCAGATTAAAACCTCAGGAGCTAGAGAGCTTAACTTAATGTGTGTCTAACTTTAAAGAATACTCACCAAGCATGAATATTCTGACTGTGAACCTGAGAGGCTGCATTCCAGCATGTGTCCACAGTAAAAGGGGTTATGCTTTTCCAGCGTAAATGATTTTTTTCCAGGATTAATTTATTCATTCTGACCTGGGAGAGGCAAGTTGTCCACTGTAAAGTGCCACAAAGCTTGGACACAATTGATAACCAGGATTGCCACAAAGCATCATCACTTGATTGACTATTGGCAAGGCCTAGAGTCCCCTACTGAAGATCTGTGATCTATCTTTAAATGGGAACTAGACAAGACTCTATATTCATCACATTTGAGGTTTAATATTTGTCATGTCAACACACATAACGGCCCAATGAAATGAATTATTATACGCTTGAGTCATCATTTAGCTAGTTTGTCTACATTTCCCCAAGGCTGTCCCCATGATATTTTATTTTGTATATGCAGATATTCCAAAATCTGAAAACATTAGAAATCCAATCTACTTCTGATCCCAAGCATTTTGAATTCTTCAACATATTTGCAAATTTGGAACATATATATATATTGTGGCACCCGGACGGGACCCATGCCCGGCCAGGACGCCCAGGAAGACAGGAGGAGGGCTCATTCCTCCTCCAGCCTGCGAGGGGGCTTCCCCCCTTGTTGTATTGGGGGCCGTGGGTACAGGGCTTGGAAGCCCAACCCTGTAGGGGCCCGTGGTCACCGCCAGGGGGCGTCCCCCTGCCTGAAGGACCCTGGACCCCAGTGCTTTCGACCACACCAGGAAGTGCTTGGGGGGAAGAAGAGAGGGAACACCTGGAGTGCTTCCGGGAGGACAGCCGGCACTTCCGCCACACTGGGGCGTGTCCGCGGGATGGCCGGTGCACACCTGGAGCACATCCAGGTACGGATAAAAGGGGCCGCCTCCCTTCATTCGAGGCTGGAGTTGGGTGGAAGCAGGACAAGATGCAAGAAAGAGAGAAGGAGGCGGGCCGAAGAGGCAGAGTGGTTGGCCTGGACTTTGGGGAAGATTGGGGTTTGTGGCACAATAACTGTAAATAGTAGTAGTATAAATAAACGTGTGGTGGTGAAATTAACATGTCTGCCTGTCTGTGTCTGGGTCAAGTTCCACAATATATATAAAATATATTCTAATAGTTAGTAGAAGATCAAGGCTTATCCAATTGTAACAATACATGGCCATAAAATCTTCAAAAAAGTTGACACCAGTTCCACTTGCTGCCAAAAGACACAAACAAAGGGATGAAGAGACGGACACTTCAGATGTCATAAATCCCATACATTTTCCCCAAGAAAGAATCCCTGGGATCTGCTTCATTAATATGCATAATTACAAAGAGAATTTTTGCTGAGTTATAATAACAGAAACATGCCCTTCTGAAAATTGCCCAAAAAGATTCACCATGACATTACCACTGATTTAAGACCAAACATGACTATGAAGATATTACACATGTCATAGAAATTCTTTAATTATTTACATTAATTAATTCATGAACTGAAATGAAAAAAAAAAAACGTGTTTGACTGTCCTTTTGGTGAAGTGATGGAAGACTTTTAACAGCAATACTCTTGGGAAAAAGCCCATCTTTTCCTGAAGTACAACACTTCTTGCAAGATAACAGAAACTCATTCCTACAGACAAACAACAGTTTATTGTTGATGCAAAAGTAATTTCATTACACCACACGCTCCAATTTCCTACATCAGGAAGGGGCAAACACTTTTTTTAATGGCCTAGCCTACAGAAAATGTTTGAAAGAATACGTTAGTCCACCAGTTTGAACTTATTACCCACTGTCCAAAAGCTTGATGCAAAAATGCATCTATTCCATCCTGTTCTATATCTGAGTAATAAGTGGACCAAAAGAAACTTTAAATGAACAAAAACTATATTCCAATGTGTAACTAAAGTCAAAGACAAAGTCAGAGAGGCGAGCTTGCGTTGGTTTGGACATGTGCATAGGAGAGATACTGAGTATATTGGGAGAAGGATGCTAAGGATAAAGCTGCCAGGTAAGAGGAAAAGAGGAAGGCCTAAGAGAAGGTTTATGGATGTGGTGAGAGAGGACAGGAAGAGATGGAAAAAGATGATCCGCTGTGGCAACCCTTAAGGGAAGCAGCCAAAAGAAGAAGAACTGGTTGTTTCTATACAAGCTCGTGTCTCATTATTCTGCCTTGTTGAGTCTGCATCTTTCTCACGTTTTCTTCGTAGTACGAGCTCTCTTGTGCACTTCCCAGCTCTAAGCACGAGTCCTTCTTTCCTTTTGTTTGGTTTGGTGTGAAAAAATCTGGTGAATGCTCACATATGTTTTTATCTCTTTATTGTCCTTGGCTCTCTTTGCTACTCTCATCATTCACAAATTCACCCTTGTTCCTTCATTCTTCTCTGTAGCCCTTGATCTCATACTCACTTTATTATCTCACAATATACCATCTGCACTTCAAAACAGGTCATCCACCTGAAGCTAAGCATATTTTGGCTCAGCCAGTCCTTGGATGGGAGACCATCTAGGAAAAGATAGGGTTGCTGCTGAAAGAGGTGTTGTGTGGCCAGTAGTGGGTACTAGTCTGGGGTCTGTGTGTAGATCCCAATACCCTTTAATAGCGACAGGGACAATGTGCTGTAAACATGGCATGGTCTTCGGATGAGGCGTAAAACTGAGGTCCTGACTTTCTATGCTTATCAAAGTTCCCTGGACGTCTTTTGAAAAGAGTAGGGTCTACCATGATGTCCTGGTTAAATTGCTAAGCATGGCCTGGTAATTCTGGCCCCCTAATCATCCCCTTTTCCTTACTGACTGCTATGTCTCTCACCTTTTCACCACCTAATAGCTAATGTGCTAATGTCCTGGATGATAAAATGGCAGCTAATAATGGTTGCTGTCACATCAACCAGGTAGGTGTTACACATTGCTTGTGGTTCTGTCTATGTAGAGACTATAAAAAGATAATTAATTATTATTATTATTAATAAAATATTTTTTGTACATAATAAGTTCAGCTGTTATGACTACAAAGAACTTTTCCCTTTTATTACTCACTAATAATTTATATTTGCTACCTAGTCCATAAAAAGATTTACAAAAATACTTAATACCTATTACAAAATATTGTCTTATTAATAAAAAAAAACTTACAGTGATTGAGTGGAAAAAGGTGTTGGAAAAGACATTCAAAAGGGAACCACGAAGCATCAAATTAAAAAGTTAGAAAGTTAACTACAAGTCCCCTCACCTCTTGTCAGAATCCTGAGCCCCAACATCAAAACATGTCCACCTCACTTCCAGTTCTCTCTTTCCACAGCAACTCTTCCTGGCTGAGCCCCTTACCCCACCTTATTACCCGAGTGTAAAGTTGACAGGTTTTTAGCAGGGTGTTGCCCTTCAACCATATTAGATACCCCAAAAAACAGTAGGACAACAGTCACCGAATCATAAATAATTACAAATCTAGGGGACTGCTTCCTGCTGTTTCATGTTTCTCACACTGTAGAACACCAACATAAATTGGCAGGAACCGATAAAAATTTTGACCTTGATTTAGTGTTACCTAAACAAACCCAGTCCCAGATTTTTTTCTGTTCCTTTTTTGCAGATGTTTTCTTTCACTGCAAAGTAAAGGCATATTTGCCCTTATTACAGTGACCACGTCTATGTAAAATAACTGAGTAACACTACAACAACTAAAACAAGGCTCGTCTGGCCTGACCACGTTTCAGTGTAGCTGATTTTAAATATGATACATTTTGTGACCTTTAAATACTATAAATGGATCATTAGAGCCCTAAACCAATTCTTCCTTTCTTCTAATGCTAATTTAAAAGTCAAGTACTCTTGATTACCAACATTATAATTACACTCAGCAGGAGACAATTTTCTTGAAAAGAGAGTACAATGATGCAGTTTGTGTGTGTCTGGAGATCTTGTGATAAAACAGCACAAATATGCAAATATCTGCTGAGTTTCCGTTCACTTTGAACGAGATAGAATGGATCTTAAAATAGGTTGGTAGGAAACAAAAGCTTAACTTTTTAAAAGGCATTCTCTACTTTTTGTTGTCACTCTATTTACATTTACTTTTATGAGAGATGTTATAGGTGCAATAATGGAAATGATTCTATAAAGAATTTTCAATAATAGTTTTGTGTATGCAATTTTGTTATAATGAAGTAAGCTGAAGGAAATCGAAAAGTGCATTTAATTTACTGATGTGTTTCTTAATGACACAAGAATAAAAAGAAAGCCATATGTAAGTCAGACTCCTTCAAAATTGTTTTTTCCTTATCAAGATTAGGGCTTTATATATTTATTTTCTATGTTCTTCAATATTCTAAATTTAAAATATGATTAATATTGTAGGACACAAACAACTTAATCTTAGAAAATAATTTGTGAATAACTGAAGCAGAGCTGGGACATATGCCAAATCATAGGGCACTGTGACATTCTCCTAATATTCTACTGCCATTCTGAATGTTTTCCTGTGTCCTCCTTATTGAATCTAAATTATAAACAATTCTTTAAATTGCTAATATTTTCTTACTTGAACTGCAAAAAGTAACAGTTGGAATGTGATTCATCTGAAAGTACAACTGTGAATCATCCATCCATTTTCCAAACGTGCTTTATCCTAAGTAGGGTTACAGAAAAGCTGGAGCCTATTCCAGCAAGCATAGAACACAAGACAGAAATAATTCCTGGAGCATCCATTGTTAAGTAAATGTACCCAATTTGGGGCTTTAATCTCATTCAATTTGTGTGTCTTGGTCTTTCCATCTTGGCGCTCATTACAGTATTATTCGTTTTGTTGTTACAAAGTAGCAACTTATTTTCCTGCCTTAATATGATTTTTCTTCTTCTTATTCTAGTACTACATTGAATATTTTTCCATCCATCCATCCATTGTCTCCCGCTTATCCGAGGTCGGGTCGCGGGGGCAGCAGCTTGAGCAGAGATGCCCAGACTTCCCTCTCCCCGGCCACTTCTTCTAGCTCTTCCGGGAGAATCCCAAGGCGTTCCCAGGCCAGTCGAGAGACATAGTCCCTCCAGCGTGTCCTGGGTCTTCCCCGGGGCCTCCTCCCGGTTGGATGTGCCCGGAACACCTCACCAGGGAGGCGTCCAGGAGGCATCCTGATCAGATGCCCGAGCCACCTCATCTGACTCCTCTCGATGTGGAGGAGCAGCGGCTCTACTCTGAGCCCCTCCCGGATGACTGAGCTTCTCACCCTATCTTTAAGGGAAAGCCCAGACACCCTGCGGAGGAAACTCATTTCAGCCGCTTGTATTCGCGATCTCGTTCTTTCGGTCACTACCCATAGCTCATGACCATAGGTGAGGGTAGGAACATAGATCGACTGGTAAATTGAGAGCTTCGCCTTGCGGCTCAGCTCCTTTTTCACCACGACAGACCGATGCAATGCCTGCATTACTGCGGATGCCGCACCGATCCGCCTGTCGATCTCATGCTCCATTCTTCCCTCACTCGTGAACAAGACCCCGAGATACTTGAACTCCTCCACTTGGGGCAGGATCTCGCTACCAACCCTAAGAGGGCACTCCACCCTTTTCCGGCTGAGGACCATGGTCTCGGATTTGGAGGTGCTGATTCTCATCCCAGCCGCTTCACACTCGGCTGCGAACCGATCCAGAGAGAGCTGAAGATCACGGCCTGATGAAGCAAACAGGACAACATCATCTGCAAAAAGCAGTGACCCAATCCTGAGCCCACCAAACTGGACCCTCTCAACACCCTGGCTGCGCCTAGAAATTCTGTCCATAAAAGATATGAACAGAATCGGTGACAAAGGGCAGCCCTGGCGGAGTCCAACTCTCACTGGAAACGGGTTCGACTTACTGCCGGCAATGCGGACCAAGCTCTGGCACCGATCGTACAGGGACTGAACATTTTTATTACAGTTATTCTCTTTGTGGTGCAACCTTAGCATTAGTTTCAGAAAATTTGAAATTGTAATCACAAGTTCCAGTTTACAGCTTGTGGTGTTGTGAAGTTGTGATGTCATTCTTCCACAAACATGAACTTTCACTGCTAGCTCAGAGTAGGTGTAGGACACTTTGTAAATATTTCTTATGTCCTACTCTGAGGCAGGACTAAATCTTATCCTAGTGTGGCTATTTTAATGCAATTACTAGGAATAATTCTTGATAAATACAAGCCCAGAAGTAGTTTACCAGACGCACTAACTAAATAAACACGTTATTCGTTTGTTGTTTTTCTGCAGACTCTGGTAGGCAGGAAGTGCTCTTTGTTACCACTATACTCACAACTCTGCTATATCACAGCTACTAACTACGGACTTGTTTCAGCAGCAACATGGCAACAACCGCTCCATGTTGCGCCCATGATAAACAAGATGACATTCTGGGAAAAACGCTAAAAAATTTACAGCAACACTTTCTGGAAGCAAACTAAGATCAGATCCAGAATCTTTGGGTTAAAAAAAAAAACATAGCCCTATGTACATATTTTAGGAAACACCTCAGAAATGTTTAAGAGAAATGTGGAGAAATCATAACAGTAGTAGGAAAAATGAAGCAGAGATTTAACTAACCCTAAAGGCTAATGAACTGAAAATCACATAAACAAGGGTTTTGAGATGAATCCGGAACCTCGGACAGTCTAGAAATGCTGACCTTTATCCTACTGTGCTTGTGATACTTCTGGTTGTCTGAGCCTGGCAAGACAGAGGTAACCATCAACAAATCCCCCAACATGGTGGCAAACAAAATGTCGTCCATAAAAGTTGCAAACTATTTTTACCTCTTAAAATTACTGTTGGAGGTTTAAAATAATTCTTATTTTTGAATTCCTCATAGTAAAAAAAGAAAAAATAATAATGGAGTAAAATGTGTCAGAAATATTTAATACCAAATAAAATCATAATGGGCAGCGTTGAGACCAAAAAAAACATATCAGAAAATTGTGTAGCTAGAAAAATGGCAAAAAATATAAATAACAAGGAAAACACATCCAACAATCAAACAAGCCTGATCTCGGGAAACCAGAAACCCAGTGCATTATTTATGACCTGTAGTTTGCAATAAAAATCATCACAGTTAGGAAGCTTTAAAGAAACCTTTACAATATTTTTACTCCTGGTTTTGATTTGCCTTGCTGAGCGGAGCGGAGCAGCACAGGTGTTAGATATGTTGCCTTGCAGATCCAGTGTTCTGAGGCTGAATCCTGCACATGGTTCATCCGTATCACAGAACATTTTGAGGCAGTATAGCAGCCTTCCTGTCTTCGTATAGTTCAGTTATAATAAGTACACTTACCTGCATGGTAGGTGAAGAGGCTCTGGGAGAAACGGCTGCAGAGTTGGTATGGAGGCGTACCAAGGGTGGAGACATTGCTGGTTGTTCAGCGTGCATGAGAAGGCCTGTAACCTATTTGGAAACCCCTGTGCTATTTTTTGCCATACTGTGGGGAATGACATCCATTTGGCCACATGGGACACGGAAGGTAAGCTGGCTGATAAAAGTGCCACGTTAGCTGCACGTGCGGAGGAGCTGTGATTTTTAGATGTCCCAGGGAAAGAGAAAAAGTGAAAGCAACTTAAGATGTCTTAAGATGGAGAAATTTGCATGTGTGTGTGTTTGTCGGCAGCCATGCACACGCACATATGTGTAAAGACGCCTGACAAATAGAAAGGCTTCCACTCTAGATTTAGAATTCAGGGGTGGAAGGTAACAAAAGTGTCGTCACTGATTGGAGTATGTTGGGCTGGCATTAATGATCTGCCAGATCTGACACATAAAACTGAGGGACACCCAGTAATTGTCATCTTTTGACCGTCTGGCATTAGAGAAAAAGGTAGCAGACCAAATTCTATAGCGATCCTTATTGAGCTTTACTCTATATAGAGAGTAATTTGTTTTCTTATGTTTTTGTGCTTCTGCCATTTTCTTCACTTTTGAGTTTGTAACTGTTTTTCCCGTCTTTTTGATTTTTCATTTTGTTCTGTGATAATCAGGAAGAAGAAGAGTTGTCTGATGGTTTGTTTTTGTTATTTTTTTCATTGCCTATTTTTTTAATACTGTATATATTTACCATCACTTATTTTTTGTGTATTGTTGTATATATATTAATTCTGTGTCACTGCAGAGGACTGCATTTAATTTGAAGTACATGACATCAGAATGTTTGGTTTTGCTGGCACTAAAATAAAGAATTGTTTCCTTTTCAAATATTTTCTTTGATTCTGTGCTTCCACTTTCCACCACTGGTCCTTTCAGGTATGTTACAGACACACAGAGTTTGAGCCTGTGCAGAGTTGGCAGTGCACAGGGCACCACATCTCAGTGGAGTTTCAACATTCACCCGCATTTGTGTGGGGCTTTTTCCAGGCATTCTGCTTTTCCTTCTACTCCCTGAAGATTCTCTTGTAATGTTAATCAGTGATTCTAAATTAAGAGTATGCATAAGTGTTGGCAATGAACTGGCACCAATCAAGAGTTGTGCCCTGCATTTCCCCTTGTTCCTTGGTATTACTTTAGGCTCAGGTACCTGTCATCTTGTAATGGGTTTGAGAAGGCTCTTCTTCCTTGCTTTTTGATTTTTGTCGTGAATAGAAAATAAAAAATAGGATTGTTTGACTTTGACAATTGGTTTATGCTAACAAAGGTCTACATGTGTCATCTGGATAAATAATTAGAGAAACTGGCAAAATATTATATTAAATTAATTAATGAAACAACTTTCCCAAACATGACATTTGCATATTGATTATAATTTCATAATGTTTTTACACTACTTTTTATTCAGCAAATCTAAAACTTTCTGCTGTCATAACCATCAAAATCCCGACCTAACACAGCCTACAAAGGTTGAATTTCCAGTATCATTTTCAGCTTTTCTCTCGTTCTGTCATTTACCATCTGTGGGAGTGCAATCTGCACTATAATTAGTCAGAGGAATGATAGAATTAAGCCTGTTTTTGAGTTTATGTATCCTCCAACGGTGCCAATGACAGATTAATGTAAATGCTGCTTGAGACCTACTTCTCTGAGAAAATGTTAGACCCGATGACCCAATCTATAGTAGATGTTATGAAGTGCCATGTGATTGTTCTACTGCTTCATTATGGTCGGGTGCAGCTGGTAAAGTCCACATGGCCATTTCTTGAATTTAGCATAACACAAATGGTTTAAAATAATGTGTAAAATTCCAATATTTTTTTAGAGTTAATATTAAATATGTAAATGTAGTGAATAATGGGGAATGATGCTTTAAATGTGGAGGGAGAAACTTATGAATTCTGCGCAGTAATTAAGTTCTGCTGATTCTTATGTTCTGCGTTCAATATTTGGTTTTGCCAGCAATTTGTTTTAATACCCTTCAGGTTTAAGGTGAACGCTGCATTGAATGAATGTTTCATTTTTTGAACGACTTGTTAGGTTTCTTGGATAACTGTTCTAATCCAGTGACACACAATTTCGATTTCTTTGCAAGCACCAATATTTAATATAAATATTATAAGAATAATTGATATGTGGTGTTACCTGAATAATTAACTTGGAGTGCTTCTTTGGAGCATCTCAGATATATGCATGTGTGTTATTATCTGCTCATTCCATTCTCTGTTTTATTTAAAATGTAGCATACGACTAAATAATTTAAAAGATGTGTCATGTAGATAATGAAATTATTTTCTCATAAGCACATCATCTTGGATCGGCTTTTTATTGCACTGGGAACCCCAGAGGTCAGTTTCTCAGAGAAATATTCAGCTTAATTCTTTGAAGCAAAGCACTTGAAGACTTTAAAAAAAAAGAAGAGTTGTACCTAGCTAATGCAGTCTCTGTTGCCTATTTTATCGATTGTAAAGTGCTAACGTGTCTAAAAAGAACTGTGAAGCAAACTTTTTTAATATATATTTTCAAATATAAAATTGTGGTAAAGCAGACACATACAAGAACTTGATAATTAAGAAAAAAAGATTATTCAAGTATATTTTGTTTTTGAGGTGCTTGGTACACAATGATGTTAATTAAAAACCCTACTCTTCAGGAAGGAGTCTTGATATGCATATTGTTCTAAGGAATGCCCTGATACAATAGTGAGACTATAGTTTAACTGGCATTTTAACTAACCAGTCTCACCAATTTCCAAAGGCACACCATCATTTCTACATATGCTGCCAACTCTGGGGAGGTATGGTGGCAAAGTGATTAGTGCTAGTGTCTTGTGATGAAGTGGAGCTGGTGTCATGATTTGGTATGATTTTGGGTCCTCAAAGGTTGCCTGTGTTTTCTTCATCGTTCGGTCTGCTTCCACAGTTGCTATGGGTGTGGCCTATGAGGTCAGGACCCATGCATAATCGAAGCAACGGGATAAAAAGACGGCTATGGGTGCAAATTCTTATCCGATCTGTGGATACCAAAACTCTGAAATATTCAAAGTTTATCTTTTGTTCTTTCTTTCTTTCTTTCGGATTTGACCCTCTTGTTCTCATGACCACGATTATTGTGTCTTGTATCAGTATTGTTTAGTTTTATATTTTTTGTTATTTTGTTTTTGCACAAAGGTTTATCTGTTAGTTCACATTCAGAACATCTGGCTGAAGATCTCTGACAGTTTGCTGTGTGAAGTGTTCTTCTAGATAATCTCGATCCTTAATGACATGCTGACAACTGGATATGAGTGAGTGTTGGCGTATTAGGGTCCTTTATAATGGATTTGTGTCCCATCCACAGCTGGATCCTGCCTTGTTGCAGGCAATTTGATTGAATTTGGGCACATGTTCTTCAGACAGCAAAAAGGTATTAGTCTGTGAAAACATGCAAAGGTTTGTTAAGTACAATGATAAATCTTAGCATAAAGACAGCTGCATGGTTTATCATACTTTATAACAGCCCCATTTAGCTTTTTGTCACTATCCCCCTTTGTTCAATATCCATAAATCAGAATTTGTTTTTTTTGTGCAAAACATAAATGGTACATTTAAAAAATAAAAATGTTATACCTTACCAAATGTCAGTATTTTCCACTTGAGTTGTACACTATGCATATAACTAAACTTTCAATATACCTTGGGATTAAAATGTCTTTTACAATATCCTTATATTTATTTATCTGTTTTTTTTACATGACAAGAAGAGATGTTTCAATCCAGTACACAGGAACATATTGTTCTGAGAGTTAAGTAAGGAAGACAGAAGTTTTGAAGTAAGGTAGTTATTCTCCATAATCCTGGCACCAGAGATTGTATGCACGTGACAATAATGACCCAAGAACTCTATAAACTATAAACCCTACTCTTACTCACAACCTGTCTCCGGTTTTCTCCGACATCATTTTCCAACAGAGCTTAAATAGTTTGTCTTCCTTACTATTGATTAATCTTTTAAGATCATTTGTGTTCTTTTGCTTTGCTCTCCAAGCTTATTCCCTTTTTCTTATTGAATTAAGTTACCCCTCCTTTCATCATCTTTATACAGTGGGTTCAGAAAGTATTAAGACCACTTTAGATTCTTCACACTTTATTGTGCTGTAGATGTAATATTAAATAGGTATTTTTTCCCATGAATCTACACTCACTAACCCTTAATGTGAAAAGTGAAAACATGTTTTCAGAAAGATTTGCAAATGTATTAAAATCAAAGACTAAAATCTCTCATATATATGTAAGTATCCACACCCTTTGCTGTGGAACTCCAAATGGTGGTCCGGTGCATCCTGTTTTCTTGAGATGTGTCTAGACCTTGATTTGAGACCACTTGTGGCAAATTAAATTGACCAGACATCATATAGAAAGGCAAACACCTGTGTATATAAAGTCCCACAATTCACGCTGCATGTCAGGACAGAAATGAATCCATGAAGTCCAAGGAACTCTCTGTAGGCCTCTATGATGAGAAAGTGTGGTGTGGCATACATCAGGGCATCATTTCCAAAGTTTTGAGTGTTCCCAGAAAGATAGTGGCCTCACTACTTGTGAAATGGAAAAAGTCCGGAACTACCAGCACTTTTTGCAGAGCTGATGGATCAGCAAAATTGAGAGACTGGGCAAGAAGGACCTTGGTCAGGGAGTTGACCAAGGAACCAAATGATCACTATAACAGAGCTTTGCTGAGATGGGAAACCCTGTCTGAAGAATGACCATCTCAGCAGCAGTCCATCATTCAGGTATTTATGCTAGAGTGGCTAATTCCTGCTTGGAGACTGCAAAATGGCATTTAAAGGACTCTGAGAGCATGAAGAAAAAGATTTTCCGGCCTGATAAGACAAAAATTGAACTATCTGTGCAAAATTGCATTTGCTGAAGACCAGGTACTGCTCATCACCTACAGTGAAGCATGGTGATGTTGGCATCATGCTATTGGGGTGCTTCTTAGCTCCAGGGACAGGGAAACGGGTCCGAAATTAAGGATGGATGAATGCAGCCAAATACAGAGAAGTCCTTGAAGAAACCTGATCCAGAGTGCACATAATCTTGGACTGGGATGATGGTTCACCTGGAGTGGCTTCAAGATAAGTGTCTGACTGTTCTTGAGTGGCTCAACAAAAGCCCATATTTAAACCCCTTAGAACATTTGTGAAGAGAGCTGAAGATGGCAGTTTACAGACACTTCCTATCTAATTAAATGGAACATGAGACAATCTGCCAGTAAGAATAGGATAAACTTCCCAAATGCAGGCGTGGAAAGCTTGTAGAGACTTATCAAAAAAGACTCAAAGGTGCCAAAGGGGCTTCTATAAAGTACTGAATTAAAGGTCTGAATACTTCTGAAAGCATATTTTCACTTAATCATTATGAATTATTGAGTGTATATTGAAAACCACAGATTTATTAATTTAAATCTACAGTAGAATAAAGTGTGCAGAAAATGAAGGTTTCTGAAAGTTTTCTGAATCCACTATACGTTATTACTAGCAAATCAGCTTGCAATGGCATTAGGCTCCATGTTTCTAATGCAATCTTGTCCTTCAGCTCTCTTCACTTTCTTGTTGCATGTTGATAACCCTTGTTCCCATTATTTATTCATTTATTTTTGCATTCAATACACATAGTACTCATCTTATGTTTCTTTCAATTCTTATTACAGTAAACCTGTGCCCTTCATCATAACCACCTCTGTTTTTATCCATTTATTCCCTCTTAACTTTACTCAGTCCAAGCATTGTCAGGTTATACAGTATATATCATTGTATTTCTTTGGTAACATTAATCACATTTTTAATCTTTAGACTGTTTAATCTTTTATATACTGTATGCATTATTGGAATAATTTTGTAATAGCAAGTTCTTAGTGGCGTAATTTTCTTCCATTGTGAATGTAATGTCCACTACCATTACTAGTTATTTTTATTTTTGGAAAATAAATATTTCTTGTGTGTTTGATCACATTTTTAGGACATTTATTGAAGCTCACAGAGGTAGATGTTACACCATGTATGAATGGAGATAACACAGAAGGTGCAAAAGTTAACAATAAGCAAATAAAAAGAGTCACAATGCTTTCATTACCAGCAGGATCCACTAATCTACGAACGAGCAGTAAATATCAAAGACTATGTAAGTAACGACAGTGGCCTGGTAAAGTGGAAGTTCTACATTTTGAAAGACCCCACACATTTTTCTATAAAAAACAGCCCTTAATAACTAATAGACCTGAAACCCACCCAAAAATCTAATGTTACTGTAAAGGCACATTCACTTTCTTCAAGAAAAATTCAAGGTATGTCTTCCCCACCACCATTGTAACGTTGGACTAAAACAATGCAAAGTGAAATGAGCCCCAAGTTATAACCAATTTCTCTAAAAATGTATGCATGGAACTTTATTAAACTAATGTGCTTATTTGAATGGAAAATCTAAATTATATTGATTTAAACCTGAAGGAATGAAGGTTTTGACAAAAAACAGACAACTTAGGCATTAAGATAAAAGTAATATTAGGGCAAATTAAAAAGAAAAGGCAATCTGAAAATTAGGAAGTAACTGCAACAGACAGATTTTTGTGGGACATGATGTGGGACATAAAGTTGCCTACCTTCTTTAGAACAGGAACAATGCTGGATGCTTTCCACAGCAGTGGCATTTTTTGCAGACATAGTGACAGATTAAACAGGGATAGAGGATACCACAAACTTGGATAGCACAGCACTTAAGAACTTGAGGACTGGCCACATCTGGGGCCTCATGTATAACGCCATGCGTAGAATTCACACTAACATGGCGTACGGACAAAAGCGGAAATGTGCTTACGCACAAAAAAATCCAGATGCATAAATCTGTGCATACGCCAACTTTCACGTTATTCCACTACATAAATCCCGGTCAGTGTGAAAAGTAACGCACGTGCACATGCCTGCTGTCCCGCCCCAACTCCTCCCAGAATTACGCCTCTTTGAATATGCATATCAGTATAAATAGCCCTTAAGCTCAGCCTTCTGTGAAAAGACAATGGTAAATGCACAGGGAAAAATAGAAGAACTTCAGCAAATACCAAGTGAAGGCAAGGAAAAATGTACTATTTGTTGGTTTAAACATAATGGTATAATCAACAAAAGGAAGTTGATTGAGTGACATAGCGTGTCCTCACATATTTAATTATTAACAATATAGATTATTTAAATGAAGTTAAAGTTTTATCTGTATAATATAATAAACGTATTTTGCTGCATTTCATCTTAAAAATGATATTGTCATCATATGTAAATACGTGCTTTATAAAGTGGCTCAGGTTGTGCAATATTCTAACTGCATCGCAAGTTAACAGTGAGGTGATTATACTTATAAGCCCAAACAGTTTTACAAGGAGCACATGATGGACTGATTGAGTGCGTTTATAGTTCTTGGGATGAAACTGTTTCTGAACCGCGAGGTGTGTACAGGAAAGGCTTTGAAGCGTTTGCAGTGTGAGAGCAGTTCAAATAGGCAGCATGGCTGAGGCAGCGTGTGCTTGATGTTGTATAACAATAATTCTCTGCTGTAAATCTGTGATTCCCCACTCAGATATAGTGATATAAATACTCGAACTGGTGCAATGAGAGTAATATGGAAAAAGATGATCCACTGTGGCAACCGCTAACGGGAACAGCTGAAAAAGAAAAAGAAGGTGCAGTGAGAGTAGCAACGCTAAAGCAGCTATGGTATTTGGACTTTGGCTATTCCCTGGAACATTATATTGTTACAGATTAATTACAATCAGATGCATTAAACTAATAAACAATATGCAGTTAGTTTCAGTGTATATGATAAAGCCGCGTCAGGAATGTGGATCTAAAAAAGAAAGGGTAACCACACAGGAACAGTAGCACTACTTTGACGCTGGGTGCCGCCAGTCTGCAAAACCGAGCGGAGAACATGCGTACACCATGGTTGGAGCTACCATGGAAATGTGCGTGGCTTTATGGCAAGTTAAGGTTTTATACATCGCTATTTGAGCGTGGAAACGTTCGAACGTAACGAACACACCGTTTATACATGAGGACCCTGGTCCTGTAGCTTTTCCTGTGTGTAGCCTCCTCAGTTTTGGGGCCCAATGTAGAAATGATGTGCACAAAAATGTTGTGTATGCCTGTTTCCACACTCACGTCCAGATGTATCAAAACTAAACTAGACGTAAAGCTATGCATATTTTCGCAGCAGCCTCACGCTATACGTATGCACGTTTCTGCTCAGTTTTGCAAACGGGCAGCAGTCAGTGTCAAAGCTATTGTTTCTGTTTCCCGTTCTTTTTTTAAATTCACATCCATGACCCGTGCTTTATCAAATGGAAATTAATTGCATATCATTTACAAATTTGTGGCACTTGATTGTAATCATTCTGTAACTATATACTGCAATGGTGCACAGAATGTTGAAACTATCCCAACTACCATGGCTTCTTTAGCATTGTTAGAAGATATCACAAACAGAAAAATTAGAAGAGTGCGTATTTATAGATCATAGCGACCTGTTGTCCCATGAAGATGACTGGCTTCTAAGTCAATTTAGATTTCTAAGAGTTATCCTCTTGGAGCTCTGTGCTGTTAGAATACTAGGATTTATACTAGTGACTTGCCTTTTCACGTTGATTTTGATATCTGATCACTTCTTTTTTATTTCAAGCACTGTGTGACTTTCTGAACTTGAACTTTTGAGTGCCTCCGCCATGCTGTACCACTCCATAAATTTCCTTTTGTTGCCTGTACTACTGCTTAAGCCACCAAATAGTATGTTTTTTCCATGCTTTCACTTCACTTTTTTACTCGTGTTTTTTCCATTGTCTTTTAACAAACCACTGAATGGAAGGGGCTATTTATATTGATTTGCATATTCAAATAGGTGTGATTCTGGGAGGAGTCATTGTTCTGCTGTAGGCATATGCATGCGTGTTAAATTTTGATTTGAATGGGATTTATAAAGGGAAAGTGCTTGGAACTTTGCTTACACACAGTTCTATGCATCAGACATTTTTATGCATACTGTCACACAAATTCTGACATCACTTCTGGCCAGCCCTGATGACATAATTTCCACTACCCAGAATTCCTTTTCCTGCCACATCAATTCCAGTTCCGGTTGTCCTGACTCCACCTGTTCCTCCTTCCCATTATATTTATAGAACAGTCTCAGTTTGTTAGCCATTTCAATTATAAACTCTGCTTTGTAAAACATGTTTTCTTTGCTCTGCTGATTTTTCAGTATACGGGGTAGCCATCCCCAAACCTTTTTCGGGCTGTTGCCTAATATTTTATCACAATACACACATTTCAATTTTTGTCCATACGCCATGTTTTAGTGTGAATTCTATGCACGGTGTCATACATGAGGACGCTGCTCATCAGATTTAGTCAGCCAACACTGATGGTCAGAGGTGGACGCATCACTGGTTTACTAGTAATTGTTGATGTAGTAGGGATGGTGTGAGGGCATAGACCATTGTGGTGTTGGAAGGAGGGAACATTTTAAAAAAAAATTTATATATATTGTAACAGTTGAGGCTGTTATCGACCTCTCGAACCCTCAGGTACCACGCCAAACACCAGGTAAAAGTCCAAGACTTTTTATTTTTATGATAAGACTGTGCACTAAGCACCCTCCACTCCACACTACACATACAAATAGCAATAATCAATAATAAAGCACAATAATCACTCCTCCTCTCCCAGACACTTCGCCACCCTTCCTCCCAGCTCAGCTCAATGTCTGGGCTTTCCCAGAGTCCTTTTATACCCCCTGACCCGGAGGTGTTCCTGTCCCACAATCCACAAGTTCTCATTACTTCCGGGTCAGGGTAAAAGTCAGTTTCTTCAACCCGGAAGCACGTCGTTTCTTCTTGCCATGTGATCATGATGCACTTCCGGGTTATAGGGCACGTAAGAGTCCGACAGCCTCCCTACAGCGACTCCCGGTGGTCCCCAAGGTATCCAGCAGGGCTGTGTATACAAACTACAAGGTCCATAAGGCCCTGCTGGAATTCGGGGAACCTCCATGTTGTTGGGAGGGCTCCACCTGGCGGCCTGGAGGTGTGGGCTGGAATATTTAGCCGGCCGTCCATCACAATATATATATATACTGCTCAAAAAAATTAAAGGAACACTTTTTAATCAGAGTATAGCATCAAGTCAATGAAACTTCTGAGATATTGATCTGGTCAGTTAAGTAGCAGAGGGGTTGTTAATCAGTTTCAGTTGCTTTGGTGTTAATTAAATTAGCAACAGGTGCACTAGAGGGGCAAAAATGAGACGACCCCCAAAACAGGAATGGTTTAACAGGTGGAGGCCACTGACATTTTTCCCTCCTCATCTTTTCTGACTGTTTTTTCACTAGTTTGCATTTGGCTACGGTCACTGTCACTAGTGGTAGCATGAGGCGATACCTGGACCTTACAGAGGTTCCACAGGTAGTCCAACTTCTCCAGGATGGCACATCAATATGTTTCATTGCCAGAAGGTTTGCTGTGTCTCCCAGCATAGTCTCTAGGGCATGGAGGAGATTCCAGGACAGTCAGTTACTCTAGGAGAGCTGGACAAGGCCGTAGAAGGTCCTTAACCCATCAGCAGGACCGGTTTCTGCTGCTTTGGGCAAGGAGGAACAGGATGAGCACTGCCAGAGTCCTACAAAATGACCTCCAGCAGGCCACTGGTGTGAATGTCTCTGATCAAACAATCAGAAACAATCTTCCGAGAGCAGATTCACCCTCAGCACATGTAACAGACGTGAAAGTGTCTGGAGATGCTGTGCAGAATGTTATGCTGCCTGTAACATCGTTCAGCATGACCGGTTTGGTGGTGGGTCAGTGGTGGTCTAGGGAGGCATATCCATGCAGAGGCGCATAGACCTCTACATGCTAGACAACGGCACAGTGACTGCCATTAGGTATCAGGATGAAATCTTTGGACCCAATGTCAGACCCTATGCTGGTGCAGTGGGTCCTGGGTTCCTCCTGGTGCACGACAATGCCCGGCCTCATGTGGAGAGAGTATGCAGGCAGCGACTGCAGAATGAAGCAACTGATACCATTGACTGACCCCCACTCTCACCTGACCTAAATCCAGTAGAACACCTCTGGGACATTATGTTTCTGTCCATGACACACCATCAGGTTGCACCTCAGACTGTCCAGGAACTCATTGACGCCCTGGTCCAGATCTGGGAGGAGATCCCCCAGGACACCATAATTCATCTCATTATGAGCATGCCCTGATATTGTCAGGCATGCATACAGTCAAGTGGGGGCCATCCAAACTACTCGGCAAAATTTCGGCAAAATGGACTAGCCTGCCGCATCATTTTTTCACTTTGATTTTTGGGGTGTTTTTGAATTCAGCCCTCTGTAAGTTGACAATATTCATTTCCATCAAACGATGTGGCATCCTTTCATTCCTAACACATTACCCAGTCCATATCAGTATAGAAATCCAGCATGATGTGTTTTCAAAATGTTCCTTTAATATATATATACTGTCACAAGCATGCACAGAGAGGGCAGTTTAGAGTTTAGATAATTGTGCTCTTCCTCCAGAAAGCCAGACGACACTGTCAACTAATGCCTTTTCTCTTCCTCTCTCTGCAGACCGTAAGATTGAGAACCATGACACCTCTGATGTTACTTTCAGTTTCCGCCTGCCTGGACCCTTAAGACCAGAAGCAACACCATCTTAATCAGTCTTATCTTGGGGACTCATGTTGTCATGATGTTTCTTTTTCTTTTTCAATGCGCTATACCTCACATTTTATTTGAATATATGAGGTTAGCCTTCATGGTGCCTTTATGGTGCCCCAAAGGGTAGGGAGTCCAGCACTTCACCAACTACAGGACCAGTCATGGAGCTGCTGAAGGTGATGCCTCAATGGCAGAGGAGCTGAACCACTCCTTTGCTCACTTTGAGGTGAAACTCCCAGAGGCAGCTGTTACACACAGCTCACAACAACATCACCCCCTCCCTTAAGGGTGGAGGAACACGAGGTTAGACACTCGCTCCAAGCTGTCAATCCTAGGAAGGCAGCAGGTCCCGACGGTGTCCCTGGACGTGTGTTGAGGATCTGTGCAGAGCAGCTGGCTGGGGTCTTTACAAAGATCTTTAATCTTTCACTGTCTCAGGCCTCAGTTCCTCCCTGTCTGAAATCCTTCATCTTACTCCCTTTACCAAAAAAATCACCCATAACCTCCCTGAATGACTATCAGCCAGTAGCGCTCACCCCGGTGTTGATGAAGTATTTTGAGAGACTGGTCCGGAGTCATATCATGTCCTTCATCCCTCCCACCTTTGATGCACACCAATTTGCTTACAGGGCTAACAGGTCTACTGAGGACGCTGTTGCTGCTGCTCTCCATGCTACCGTTCCATCTGGAGGACCAGGGGAGCTATGCACGTCTCCTCTTTATTGATTTTAGCTCTGCTTTTAACACCATCCTCCCTCACAGATTGGTGTGCAAGCTGCTAGCCCTGGGACTCCCGTATTCCACCTGTATATGGATTAAAGACTTCCTGACAGACCGCACACAAAGGGTTAGGGTGGGCCCTCACATCTCCTCGGCCATCAGCATCAGCATCAGCACCGGCTCTCCTCAGAGCTGTGTTCTGAGCCCCTTGCTCTTCATGCTGTACACACATGCCTGCGCCCCTGCCCACCACAGCAACACCATCGTCAAATTTGCAGATGACACCCCTATGGTAGGGCTCATCTCTGGGTAGAATGAGTCCGCCTACAGGGACGAAGTGGAGCAGCTGACAGCATGGTGCACTGACAACAGCCTGCTCCTGAACACAAGTAAGACCAAGGAGCTCGTTGTTGACTTCAGGAAAAAGAAAACGGACATCAAACCACTCTACATCGGAGGGGACTGTGTGGAGAAGGTGTCAGACTTCCGCTTCCTGGGAGTCCACATCATGGAAGATCTGTCCTGGGGTGTGAACACAGCTGAGCTGGCGAAGATAGCTCAGCAGAGACATTATTTCCTGAGAGTCCTCAGGAAAAATAACATCCCCCAAAAACTGCTGGTGTCCTTCTATCGCTGCTCTATTGAGAGTATCCTGTGCTACTGCCTCTGCGTGTGGTTTTCCAGCTGTACAACAGCGCAGAGAAAAACACTTCAGCGGATCGTAAAGACTGCCCAGCAGATCATCGGCTGTTCTTTACCCTCTCTGGATGAACTGCACAGCTCTCGCTGCCACAGGAAAGCAGAAAACATCTTTAAAGACTATTTGCACCCCACTCATGACATGTTCCAACTGTTGCCATCAGGCAAAAGATATAGGAGCATCAAAACAAAGACTAATAGACTGAAAAACAGTTCCTACCCTGTTGCGATTAGGGCACTGAATGCCACCTAATCACCTCCAATGCAGCAGTGCAATAGATGACATTTTGTGCAATAGTATTCATGTGCAATTAAGGTCTTATGTTTGTGTTCTACCTTATTTCTTCTTATCCTTTCCTATTCTTCTGTAATTATATTTATTTATATTTTGACACTGCAGGGACTGCACCTAATTTCATTATATTTGTTTACAATGACAATAAAGATATTCTGATTCTGATTCAAAGATGTATAATCTCTTTTTGTCTCTTTATTACAATATATATGCAGTACATATATATATATATATATATATATATATATGTGTTATATGCATATGTATGTATATGTATATGTATTGTCAAAGTATGAGACAAGAGCCACAAAAAAGAGTTGGGGCAGCCACACATATAATTTTTCCTGGCTGCAAATGGATGAATTTTTAGTACAGATTAGTCACCAGGAACTAACTGGTGAGGTTGAGATGGTGGGTTTTTAAAGTGTGGCAGAAGAAGTGAGGTAATTATGACTGGAAAGGGAAGTGACGTCATCGAGCTTGTGACTGAAATGGGTGCCTTCAGGACCGGAAGTGATATTATGGAGGCCAGGTGGAATTTCCCAGAATGGGTCTGCAGTGGAAAAAGAGAAAGGATCAGTGCACCCCGCTACCTTGTGTGGAATTACCTTCTTTCGAGCCCTTTAGCTGCCTCCCATGTGCACGTGTATGACAGTATATGTATGTATATATATATATATATATATATATATATATATATATATATATATATATATTGTATGTGTGTATATATTTGTATATATGCTCACACACATGGGTGAGCAAACATATCTTTACAGTTGTGAACACACAAAACAAAGTTTATTCTTGTATTATTATTTATTTATTACTTATTGTATTTGTAAAAGCTAGCCCGGCCACAGACAGACACGACATCAATGTCCAAAACACACACTGTTTATTTACAAACTATTTACAGTTGGTTCCACCCACTCACACACTACTCCTCAGTCTTTTTCTCTCTTTTTCTCGCAAGCTCCATCTTCCTCCTCCCGACTCCGGCTCCTCGAAGTGAGTGAAACGGCCCCTTTTATCACGCCCTGGATGTGCTCCAGGTGCTCGGTGGTGGTCTTCCAGCAGCACTTCCTGGTGTGGTGGAAGTGCTGTCCTCCAGGGCTCAGGAACCATCCAGGCAGCCCCTTGGTTGGGCCACGGACCCCCACAGGGGTTGAGCTTCCCAGCTCAGTGTCTGGGGCCCTTGATGGAAATCAAGGGGGCTGCCCTCTTGCGCTCAGGGGAGATATTGCCCCTTTCCCGGTCCTTCCCTGATCCAGGCATCCTGGTGGGGCAAGGTCCCTGGTCGTCTGCCACATATTATATATTTGCATTATTTGTCATCTACTTCTTCTTATTATTATTGTTATCAGCAAATAGACTACAAGAATGTATAAATAATGAAGGCTGGCAATTTGAGCACTTACGAGATTGCACCTAAGTGAACTGTGCTATTGTGACAGTCTTTTGAGTTAATAAAGCTACTAAGTTAATAAAGTTATTGTAATAATCATAACCTGCATGTTTTTTTCCATAC
The DNA here is from genome assembly GCF_900747795.2 of Erpetoichthys calabaricus. Taxonomy (NCBI): domain Eukaryota; kingdom Metazoa; phylum Chordata; class Cladistia; order Polypteriformes; family Polypteridae; genus Erpetoichthys; species Erpetoichthys calabaricus. The sequence continues at coordinate 144,109,694 of NC_041396.2, forward strand.
AAACAACTGTAAAACTACTTTTCCCACCCCTGTATACTATATACTTTATATACTGTATGTTGCATGCCATTTATGCTTTTGTGTATGTGAGTGTGTCTTTTGTTGGTATTGTATTTCTGTCAGTTTTTGTGAGGAGCCACACAAGTAAATACTTAATTGTACTTTGTACTTATGAGAATAGAGTTGAACTTGAAATCTTATGGCGCTGTATACAACTAGCTATACTTCACATACCAGTTTAAGAAATAAGTGGGCTAAGACAAACACCAGGCGCCCAAATGAACTGGGAACATAAACCTACCCTGGATTTTTGCAGTTTTATTGTATGCTTGCTGACATAAAAGCGCAGGCTGCTCTGGTGCTGCTCTGTCCCCCTGACTCTCTATTAACCGTGAAACTGTGTTGTCCACCTGCCTCTCACCAATCAGTCCTGTACTGCTCTGTAGATGCTGCATTAGACTGAACTTGGACAAAAAATTAACAATGAATGATGGTCTAAAATATGTACAAAGTCAGTTGTTAGTCATAATTCTATTCACTGCCTACTAGCTAATGTTAACTCCACATATACAGTACTTGCAAGTAAAATTAATGGTTGTGTTAAAATAGAGCAAATAAAATGAAACAGGAGTCTTCTTCTGACAATGATGTTGCCTTGTTTAACATCAGACATTAACACTATTTGCTTAAACTTTAAATTTGTCTTTACAGTTTCTGCCTAATAAATCAACCACAAATTTTATTCATTTGAATGTTCTGATTATCTGTCTTCAATTGTGCAGCATCATAAGTACTCGTAATAAACAGACTGCTGAGATGAACACTTCTGTGGCACTCATCTTCTAATTGCTAATTTCCTTACATGTTGCTGCCCCTTGCTGTGGTGATTCATATTCTTTTTCCCCTTTAGCTTTTGGCCATGTATGCTATCAGTTTTCAGTGTATCTCACACTTCCCTCTTCTTCTCTTCTATTAGGCTGTTAGATTGGAGGTGGTGGTGGAGGTGCTAGGAGTTTATAGGATCATGAGATTGGAGAGGTGCACTGTGGGTACAGGATGGGCCAATCGCACAACACAGCCCCCTCTCTCTCTCTGTCTGGCTTTCTTGTTCTCACATTTTGAAGCCCATCCACAGAGGAAGAGACCCAGTGGGAATTGTCCTGTTAGCCACAGCGAGCAGGCCATACCCGCATTGATCCATTCTTCTGGCAAATCTGGCAAGTCTTGACTAACTAGTCATGCACCACTGGGCATTATAAAAATTAAAAAATGTATATATTGTGACACTAGAGGGCGCTGTCGCTCTTCTAACCCTATAGACAAACGTCCGGGACACCAGGTAGAAGTACAAAAAGGTGTTTTAATTCTTTTCCTTCTTGGAACCGTGCTCTCAAGCACCACAGCCACAGTAAACAGGCAATTATAAACACACAATAAGTATAATTACAATACCAAACGCAATTCTCTTCTCCTCCACACCTCCCAGTAAGCTCTGTCATCTACCTCCCAACTCTGACTAGCTTGCTGGGTTCCCAACAGTCCTTTATATAGTCCTTGACCCGGAAGTGCTTCCGTTCTTCCTCCCACGTGACTTGGCAGCACTTCCGGGTCAGATGGAGTGCTTGAGTTTTCTTAAGCCCGGAAGTACTTCGGGGGTTCTGTACCCATGATTTGGGAGTACTTACAGGCTATACAGAAAGTAAAAATCCCCCGGTCTCCCTGCAGCATCTCCTGGTGGCACCCATGGTATCCAGCAGGGCTGTGAAGCCGAACTCCAGGTCCCATGATGCCCTGCGGGAATCCGGGGCACCACTAAGCTGTTTATTTACAGTTCAGTCCCGCACACACACAGTGCCCCGGACCAGTTACCCTTACATGAGCCTTTAAACATCCGTGGACCGCCTTTCTTCCTGTCCCTGGAGCTTCGTCCTCCTCCTGCACCCGACTCTGGCTTCCCGACTGTAGGAAGGTGGCCCCTTTTATAATCATCTGAATGTGCTCCAGGTGCTCGCTGATGTTCTTCCGGCAGCACTTCCTGGTGTGGTGGAAGTGCCGCATGAGCACCCGGAAGCACTCTGGGCGTCCCTGGAAGATCCTCCGCCACACCTAGGCTCTATGAGGCTCGGGGCAACCCCTGGCGGTTGCCACGGGCCGCAATGGGTTTGAGCTTCCACGCTCTGTCCCCGTGGTCCCCACACTAACCAGGGCGGTTGCCCCCTTGCAGCCCGGGGGATGTATAATCTGCCTCCTGGTCCTTCCAGGCGTCCCGGGTGGGTCTGATACCCAGCCTCCTGCCACAATATAAATACAGTAATCGTGAGTGTCCAAGACTGAAGTGGTGATGTGTAAAGAAATCAAATAAAGGAATTCCAACAGTGAGGTCAGACAGTATGGCTACTTCGATCTAGTGTGAAGCAGTGTTCAACAGCCACAGGATGTTGTACTGTATAGCTACAAGTTAAGAAAAACTGGATGTGATAAGTATAACTAGATGTTTAAAAATATAACAGATTAAGCCATCGTGCACTGTAGCTCCAGCAAAACAGTACAGTTTTGTTTAAAGCAAATAAGATGTAAGCCGAGCGCACACATTTGCAGAATGCTTTTTTGTGGATCCAGGGCTTTATTCCTGCACCCAACTGCTGTCAGTGTGGGTTTTCATCCCACAACCATACATATGTATGTGTTAGGTTTTTAGTATTTGCTCAGTGTGCATGACTGCTCCCTGCAGTGGACTGGTACTCCATTCAGGGATGTTCCCAGCCTAGCTGTCCATATATCCAGTATAGGTCCCAATCCCGATGACACTGAATTAAATTAAGCATACCTAAAAATGTTATGTTATGTTGGTGAGGAGTCCAAATATCTTGTACAAACAGTACCATGTTTTCTACTTTCAAAGTGGCCACTTCACTGTCTTTCTCATTAAATACTATGCTATATATTGCCAAAAGCATTTAATATATTTTTTACCAAATAACCTTGAATAAAAGCAAGAGTTTATTTGTCAGTTTATTTTTAATCTCATTTAAGAATTTTCTTTTTGTTCGCTGTCCAAGAGTGCTTAAATCTTTTTCTTTCAATTAAATAAGCTGTACTAGTGCATATGCTTCACCATCTGTTTTTTCATTGTGAGACGGCTCCAGTAATTGCTTAAATGTCCCGTTTAGGTATTCATCTAAGTAAATGAATGTAGTGTTATTTTTTTAATCCCTGCTCCAATTTTAGTTGAAGACTTCTTTTACTAGCTTCCCATTTCTCTCTCTCTCTCTTACCACACAGATTTTAGGAAGAAAGAGGCAACAAATATTTGATATATAAAGTATCAGTGGAAAATATGCTTTTGAAAATGCATTATTGTATAGACATATGGCATTGAGAAAATGGGGGCAAAAATTGCCTTATAGGAGCTGCCACTGCTCTTAATACGGATGGCCCTGCCTGGAGAGGAGAAACTCAGAGATTTTCACCGGATCAGTTTTTTTCATCCAAAGGTAGGGACAGATGATGAGTTTGACTGTGTGAACCTGCTAAGCTCAGAATGGCCAGAAATCACTCATGGGATAGAAGAAAAAAGCTTTCTTGATCTTCATTACTGGAAGGTACCCCACATCATTTGTTTCAATTTGTCTGACTTTTTATGTTTTAAGCAGAAAGTGTTTGAAGATATGCCACATTGTTAACTGGTTTATAACAAATACGTGTTTAGTATTAGTATCCTGTTATTGCAGGAGTTAGCAAAGGACTGTGTCAGCATGCATCAGCAAAATCAAAAAAGTTTAAAGGTTATTTCCACACTGAAAAGAAAAGAAGGTTAAAGACACAACATTTATTGTTGTCATTGTTATTACTGTTTGCTATTCACTCTTATCACTGTGAAATATTGCGACTATGTACTTATAAAAATCTAACGTTACTTAGTCACATCAACCTTAATGTCGCATTTGTCTCATTCAGCACATACAACATTCTTCAGTCCTTTCTCAGCTTCTCATACCATAGTTTGGCCTGCTGCAGACTGTAATCCATCAGTTCTTATCTCCAACTTTCATTCCTTTTTTGACATATTCCATCACTTCAGCCATCATCAGGAGCAGTAATGGTGAAATCAGTTTTACCAGTTTCTAATTCTCCTAATATTTCAGCATTTGCACAGGCATTGATCTTTGTGTCGTTGGTTATTATGCTTGTTCTTGTCACTTCATTTTTATATTTTGAGCCTAAAGCCCTTTTCTGACAGAATTAGTTTTACTGCAGGAGGTTTGGTGAAGTAATAATTACCTGAGGATCGCTATAATTTTTAAGATCTCTCTGGGCAGGATTATTTTTACACCAGGAGGTGAGGCAGAGTCAGTGTTTGAAGTGGACCAGACACACTGCTACACTATACCAGTGTAGCGGCTTTAAAATGGTTTCTGATGCTTTGAAGGAAGACAGACACACCAATATCCAGATTCTGCTATTTATTCTGCAACAACGTCATCCAACTATAAGACAAGCAGTAAGGGGCCCAGTCAACACACAGACAGGCTCTCTCTCAGTCTCCTGTAAAAGCGTCATCCATCTTTTTTTTTATATATATACAGTATATAAATACAATGAGAACAAAATTACACAAAATAAATAATGAAATTAACACCAAATGAAACAAACACATTTCAACAGAAATTAAATTCTGGTCAAACAAGTGCAAAATATCTCCTTCTAAACAAAATACGTGTTCCAAAAAAATAAATACTTTTTGTTATCCAAATTAACCTTTTCAAAACCATACAAATTTAACAAATGCATATGAACAATAACAATGAAGGACAAAGTGTAATTAACGTTGTAACATACCTATAAGACAAGCAGTAAGGGGCACAGTCAGCACACGCAGCGACAGGCTCTCTCTCAGTCTCCTGTAGCAAGCCAAACAATACGCTAACGAGGCTGGATCTCCGTCAAATTAAACAATTTTAAAATCCATTTCTGACGACCAAAAGTGACAACAGAACCTAAAGATACATTAATAACCATATGACATGATGTTTCTATGCAGTTTGAGACAGAATACACCATTTCAAAACTTGTCAGCTTACATGAGAGACGAAGAGTATTGAGAAGCGTCTTACCTGTAACAGCGTCACCCAGCCGGGAGTCTGCTGTTACGCTACATGTGCGCCCTGTGGGTGTTTCATTAATTAAAGCTCCCCCTGCTACAACAGGCAAACAGGAACTATTATACAAAAGATACACTGATTGCATTCATATTAAAAAAATTCACAATATACAAAACAAAAGCATTTCAGTATAAAAAAGTCCATAGTTTTGTTCACAAAAATAAATCATAATAAAACTGACTCAGCCACACCATCATTTTCATATTCCCTGTAGTTAACTCTGGTGTACTGTCAATTTGAACCACATTAGTAACCCTTATTTACAGTATAAGAACAATTTGCACTTCCAAGAGGACAACCCAGTGCCCATCCACTCTTCTGTTTAATTTTGTATATCAGTGCACTTTCAGACCTCTGTGGGAATATAACACACCCACCCCCCACTTCCCCATCACCATTATTCAGCATGCACAACAAAGAGCATACCAACAGTTCTAATATGGACTTCAGGCACTAGGTAAAGTAATTATTCCCATTCAGATTTTTCATATAATAGAATTTTACTAACTCGTTGACTCACACGAGACTGGATTAACCTTTGGTTATTTTTAACAGAATTTTTTAGAGAAGGTAAAAGTGTCTTTAATTTTAAGTGAGTTGTGAACACGCAGTCTGAGAAAAGTTACTGACATGAGCAATTTGCGTGGGACTAAATTCACCGAGGACCTCAGCTAATAATTGCTTTACCCCACTTCCTAGAGTTAAACTAATCCTGTCCAAAGCAGAGCTTTAGACTACAGTATTATCTGATGTATTTGAGATTCATGTCATCAGCTTCATCTCAGTCCAGACTTCAGTGAAGAGGCAAAAGGGCAGGCAGAAAGGGAGGCAAAGCCCCAGTGTGTCCTGGTTTGATGGTGACATTAATATTTCCTTACAGCTTCTTTCATATAACACAATTCAAATCTAAGAAAAATGGATCACTCTTCTATTGCTATTTTAAGTAATATTCTCCTTCCTATAATATTCTCCTAAATGCATACTGCCTACCTTCTTCAGAATCCAGCGCTATAGGATTTAATTCTTCCCAGTTTGCATCAGTCATTTGTCATCTCCAGCACCCACGCTTTTTTGACATGCTTCATCTCCTTAATCATTATCAAGGGTAGTGTAGCCAGAGGAGAAAAATAGCTAGTAATTAACTGTGATCTGTGAGTATGATTTCTTTTAATGAAAGTGTACTCAGTTTACATACATATACGATTACAATTTAGAAACATAGGTTACAAAATAAAATAAGACTTGCTAATTGAGGCCAGAAATCGAAGGAGCTTTCCAGGCAACTAAAATAACAGGAGATACATGGGGGTTTCCAGCTAAAGTTAACCTGGATTCCAGCAGAACAAAAGGTTTTGGCGCCCGAGTTATTGTCGATTATTACATGCCGAGGGGTACTACAGTCACTAGTGTAAGTTACTGTGACTTGCTGGAGAACAATGTGAAGCTTGTTATTTGATCCAAGCGGTGAGGACTGCTGTCTCAAGGAGTCCTTATGCTGCAAGACAATGGCAGTGTGACAATACACACTGCTGAGAACACCAAGGCTTGTCTGGAGAAACTGAAGTTTGAGGTATTGCCACATCCTCCTTATTGGCCAGATTTGGCACAATGTGTTTTCCACCTTTTTGGACTGCTAAAACACATCCGAGTGGTTGTCGATTCAAGACAGATGACGACGTGAAGAAAGTGGTGCACGAGTGGTTGTGAGGACAAAACCTTTTATTCTGCTGGTATCCAAGCACTTCCAGGCAGGTGGTACAAGTGCATTGAGAAGGGTGGAGACGACATTGAGAAATGGCATTATCAGTTTTGTTAAGGCTCGCTCCATTTTCTAATAAATCCCATTGTCTAACTTTAGCTTGACTCCCCCTCGTAGTACAATCATTTTAAATGAAGGATCTTAATAATGATATTAAATGTGCAGTGTTGGTCAGCAGAAAATTCATTCTTAGTAATAGTCAGCAGAAGGTTAATGGAAAATGATGTATTGTGTAGTAATCGTCCCCAGAAAGTGTGTTCTTATTTGATTTGTAACTTTTTGGAACAAAGGGACTGTCATATGGGTGCAAAATTAGAGAAACGAAGCCTACATTTGAAAGACTGAAGACAGTGTTGTTCATGCCCAGAAAATGCCTTCTGACTCCCCTGAAGATGAAAATACAATTATGGAAGATCCCACTAAACAATTGTAACATAATTCTACTGTCCTTTGGGTTTCCATTAGCTGCTTGTATATTGGAATTAAATTTGATTTTAAAATCCGGTGTTAGAATAATGCAGTAAAAAATGATGAAAACAGGTTCAGGCCTCAAAAGTACCACATTAGCCAGACCAGGGGCCTCATTTAAACAAATTTACATGGATTCAAGTGTAAAAATATGCAAACATCAAAAATACAGAGAAATGCATATGCCAAAAAAAATCAGATTTATAAAAGTTGGCATACACACATCTCTATGCAATTTACCCTTTTTAAGTTTACCCTTGAAAGTATGCAGTTCATACGCTGCCCTGAAACATCCATAAGTGGAGCATGCTAATCAAACTAATAGGTATGCAATCACGATGCTGAAGAACTTTATTGGCTGGGAGAGCATCTCTCGCTCCTGAAGCATCAGGCACCCCGAAACAGGAATTCAAGAGTATCTGGATGTGCTCTGCAAGTGAGTGTGCAAAATCATGCAGGGCATTATAGTGCCTCTCCACTGTGCTCTGGGGGTCCGGGAAAGGTGTAAGGCGTCATTGTCTGAGCTGGTAGCTGCTATTACCTGGCATGTGCAATAACGTGATTTCTGTTACAATGAACAGCACAGGCGAGATGAAACACTGAGGGTTCAGCCAGTTACTTATCCAACAAGCCATTCACCATGTACAGCACAATTACATCTGTCTGAGCTACTTTGCCTCAAAATAAGTGAATTATGGGTTGACTCGGAGCACAGAGACATGTTTGCCGGTCACATCTTGGATGACTTGTGCATTAATGGAATGTAACTGTGTACGGTTATCAGAAGCAGCTTCAAATTGTTCTAATTACATTAGGAGAACCGGGCACAGCTGCAAATTCCAAAACATGTTTTATATAAGTGAGCCCACACTATACACTCTAAAAATAATTGAAATCTTTAGTCAAATATTTAAATAAATGAATGGTTGCATGTTAAAAATTAAAATTTAATGATTTTGTTAAACGTTCTGAATTGCAAGCATTATTTAATATGTTGTGATGATAAAACAAAAATTGTAACTGCAACATACTATCTTCTTATATACAGTAAAACGCTACCGTGGCTGTTTGTTTGTCTGTCCAGGATTTTAAATCAACTGTAGCTCACAAACCGTTTGACCTATTGACCTGAAATTTGGTACACATATACTACGTGACGACTACTATCCACTTTCGGGGTGATGATTGACCTCCAAGATTATTCCTCTTTTTATTTTTATTTTATTTTATTGTAGAATCAACTCTCGGCAGCGGCAAGCAGGGTGGGCGTGCTTTGCATGGGCGCCGTTCTCATCCCTTTCACCTTCGCCATTACTTCCCCTACCTCTTACCCTATATCTTAAATCATTGTTGAGGCAGATTAAAGACTTAAGTGCCAGGTTAAGTGAAAAATTAAGGAAAACATACTAAGTAATTGCAACACAAACACTGACTTAATCAGTTTTAACATGAAAAGATGCAGACGAAAGAAGAGAAGAAGAAGGCTGCTAGGGTGGAGAAAAGAAGAGCTGCTCACGAAGCAGCAAGTGCATCAACCTCTGAGCAAACAAATGCTAAACGTACAGAGAAAGAGTATGAAAACTATGAATGCTCAAGTCAAGTGTATTCACTGCACGTTATTGTGCAGTGCGCTGTTACTGGTTGTAAATAATTTCACTTGCAGTTCATTAATTCACTGATTAAAAAAAAAAAAAAAACTTACGTTGTAGTAACTTAATCAAGTTGGTTGGGTGTGATGATTTCTCTCCATCTTCATTTGAAACGGGATGTCTGATTTCCCAACTTCTTCATGTCTGCCCAAGTTCAAGACACGTTACCAGCCCACTGAACGCTGGCTGGAGTGCAGAAACACTCAGAGTGGCTATGACTTTAACACATTTTTATGTCTGTTTACAGGCTATGGTTTGTGATATAACCGAAAATGTTTTTTTTTTTTATGTTGGTGTCCCAATTTAACTTGAAAATACTAGAAAGGAGCATGCACTGATAGCGCTTTGCCACACCCACTTGTGTAGTGCTGGGACCCTCGGGTCCCAATCCAGGTGGTTTGTCATGTGGTGGGTGCAGCAATCAGCGCATGCTCCACACCTCCCAACCCGACTTGAAAATGCTAACAAATAATGATAAAACTGTTTGGAACCACATACATGTGTGAATCTTTGAAATCTTAAATTCATATATTCCTCCTATATTTACTAAGTAAGTGACAATATAAAAAGGTGACACAGTGGTGTGGTGGGAACACTGCTGCCTTGTCATTAGGAGATGAGGGGTTGCATCCTGGCACGGTTAGAGAAATCTCAAAATACCTTTACCTTCAAAAAACGTAGTCATTAGCAGATGTAAGCCCAACTTTTTAAGTTGGCTACACACAAAGAAAATTAAGTACACGATAATTAAAAATACTTTAAATGTGAAGGAAAAGCTAATTCACCTTACTAATTGAAGTGTGTTGGATCTACCTAATTTAAACATAACATAACTCAAAAAGCTGGATGCAAACTGCCGCATGAATACTTTTGTTGACCTGAAACATTATGTTTTAGGTTGTATGAAAATTGGAGGTAGCGCTTCACTAGTTGGCTAATGGCTTACAGGTTGCATGACATGAGGAGTGACAACAAGTAGCCAATATAAACTGGTGTAACACTAAAAAGGTTCTTCAGTACAAATATGGGGCATTGGCCCTCTTTAAAAGGAACTAAAATACAATGCATCATATTCATCGCATTTAAGTTGTAATAAGCTTGTCACGTCATTGTACATTGTAATAATGGCTAAGTAATATAAATTATTATACTTGTGAGATGCCATTTAGCTGGCATCTCCTTACTTGATGATGGATGTCTTTATTTTGCAGTTTCTATTAAATTTTGCGTTCGCATGGGTAAGCCTTGTCGTAAATATACCCATGTTCCCCTGTGTACACACATTTTGAGCCTCTTTTTGTGTGTACACAAGTTTTATAAATGAGGCCTCAGAACTTCACTGAGCTTTGGCCTCAAACACAACATGCAGGCTTACAGGCCTGCAGGGGCCTAAAATGTTCCTCCGGGTTTATAAATTCAAAAGCACTTAACTATACCAAAATGTCCTGCAAGGGGAGAGAGGAACTATATCCATCTTATTGTTAGGTTAATACAAAACAATCTTCCTTTTTATTTTAAGGAATTATGAAATAATCAAAAAGGATAAAGAAAACAAAGGCAAAGTATAAAAAGGCAACCCAATATTTACAAGTGTGAGGGATGGCCGGCCATATATTCCGGCCAACACCTCCAAGCCGCCAGATGGAGCCCTCCCGGCAGCATGGAAGTTCCCCGAATTCCAGCAGGGCCTCATGGACCTTGTAGTTTTTACAACCAGCCCTGCTGGATACCATGGGGACCACCAGGAGACGCTGTAGGGAGGCTCAGGGAATACTACGTGCCCTATAACCCGGAAGTGTGTCCTGGTCACATGGACAAAAGGAACGACGTGCTTCCGGGATGAAGAAAGAGTGGTTTTTATCCGACCCAGAAGTGCTAAGAAATCACATGAACAGGGGTTCGGGAGCACTTCCGGGTCATGGACTATAAAAGACTAGGAGAAACCCCAGATGAGTGAGCTGAGCTGGGTGGAAGGGTGGAAACGCATCTGGGAGTGGAGGATTGAGTATTGTTTATTGGTTATTGTGGATTTATTGAGTATTGTGGAGAGGAGGGTGCTTTGTGCACTTATTTATAATAATAAATATTATTATTGGACTTTTATCTGGTGTCTGACGTCTGGTCTGAGGATTCAAGGGGTCGACAGTGCCCCTATTGTCACACAACACAAAGCAAAAATAATCAAAAAACAGAAAAGTCTACAAGTACTTACACAACAAGCTCTGTGCTCCACAAAAATCATTGAACTTCTGCCAGACATTGTTGTCAGCCAGATTATAAAGGCTGAGGGAGGTCCTAAGCAGTGATGTAATGGTAGACCCACCTCTTCACCCATGTGGTAGAAATCAACGTCTTAATTAAAGAATGAAACTTATCCACTAATAAGACAACAACAACAACATCAGGCAGTAGAAAAGTTTGTCTATCTGTGCCATTTATTTCTCTTCAGCTAATATTTGAGCAGGGAGCATTCCTTCACAGCATGATCAGAATGGTCAAATATTAAAGGTGTAGGTCTATTTTATAAGCAACTGAATTTACATAACCGTGACAATCAATACATACATTTACTCTGGTTGGTTTGTTGGTTTACACCCAAATGATCTATATAAAATAAAAGCCTATTTTATTATTTTTCTTATTATTCTTATAGCCTTTCAGATGAGCCACCACCCTTGAAAGCTCTGTGTATTTAACAACTGTCCAATCTTGTTGAATATAGGACATCTGATCTCTTAGTCATCCTTCAGTACATTTTATGTATTACATCTTTGTCTCTGTTCTTCACTTGATCTTTATCCAGTTTCCTGATAGGCCTGAACAGGTTTCTGAAAGGTAAATGCTTTGTTACCCTAAAACTGTTCTTCCACACTCACAAAATACAATGGACATAGGCAAACAACATAAATAAACAATACATAATCCATCCATCCATTTTCCAACCCGCTGAATCCAAACACAGGGGTCTGCTGGAGCCAAACCCAGCCAACACAGGGCACAAGGCAGGAACCAATCCCGGGCAGGGTGCCAACCCACCGCAGGACACACACAAACACACCCACACACCAAGCACACACTATTTAGAATCGCCAATCCACCTAACCTGCATGTCTTTGGACTGTGGGAGGAAACCGGAGCACCCGGAGGAAACCCACGCAGACACGGGGAGAACATGCAAACTCCACGCAGGGAGGACCCGGGAAGCGAACCCAGGTCCCCAGATCTCCCAACTGCAAGGCAGCAGCGCTACCCACTGCGCCACCGTGCCGCCCACAATACATAATGTACATGCAAAATAATAAATAAATATAACGATAGTAACAAAAATAGCATAATATAAAACACACACACACAAAGTATAGATTACAAATAACAAAAATAATAATAAAAAGGAAGCGAAATTAGAGTTAAACAGAAATTCAGCTTACAGTTACAAGCTTAAGATTAATGCCCTTTCAGGCACCTCTTTGAATGTATTCATGTCAGCTCATCATTTGATTAATGACTCTGGTTATTACATAAAATTCAAGAGGTGAAAAGCCCAAATGTTAGCTAACAGTGGAGTTGCCTAATAGTTCAGCCACTCAATTAAATGTCCTTATGGAATGCAAGTGGAGGATGACAGCTGCATCTCTGTCAAGTGTTCTTTTAGCAGAGACGTCTGGCAAAATGGGGCAATCCCATTGTTCTACACTAGGGATTGCTACTAACTGTGACAGGCCATGTCACAGGGCTTGATTAGAGAAAGGAACAAAACTCTCATTAGATTTACTTTTCACGTTTAAATAGTTTTAGAGCTTACCTGGTCATTATGAGGCAGTGCTGTGGAAGAATAATTATAGGGTAATTTTAGGGTAACAAAGCATTCATCTTAAAAAAATAGCATAAAGGATTAGTAAATGTCAGAACCCTTTTCAGGCAAACCAGGAAACCAGATAAAGGTCAAGTGAACAACAAAATGTACTGAAAGATGACAAAGAGATGACTAAGAATTCAGCAGATGTCCTGTAAACAACCAGAATGGACAGTTCTTACATACACAGAAATTTCAAGGATGGTGACTCAACTCAAGGCACTGTTCTCATCCCTACCACCTTCGCCATCACTTCCCCTACCTCTTCATATCTTAAATCATTCTTTAGGCAAATTGAAAGTGCCAGCTTAAGTGAAAAATTAAGGAAAACGTACAAAGTAATTGCAACACAAACACTGACTTAATCAGTTTTAACGCGAAAAGATGCCAATGAAAGAAGAGAAGAAGCGGGCCGCTAGGGTGGAGAAGAGAAGAGCTGTTTAGAAAGCAGCAAGCGCATCAACCTCTGAGCAAATGAATGCTAAATATACAGCTGTCGGCATCGCAGCTACTTGATATCTGTCAGTAGTATTGGGAGCCCCTTCGATCTGCATCCCTTTATGATGTATGGTACAGGATACAATTACCTATACTGCTGAATCTACCTGGGTGGAGAGTCATAAGCCAAGCCTTCTCAGGTAGTCTTTCACCATCTTCAGAGGTGCCTTGGCTGTTTTCTCCATCCCTTCTATCGTCTCATGTAGAAGCTGGACCATCTGCATGAAAGAGCATACAGGCTGGAGCACCCTTTCCAGCACCCATACATGCAAGCCACAGTTTGTCATTTTGCCATAAGTCAGGTGGCACGGGCCTCTCTGGCACATACTCAGTTGAGTATCCTGGAGGCTCTTGGGATTTGGAGTTGGGGCACCCATCTCCCTGATGAGTCGCCCCCACCTGAACCAACGCAATATCCTGCAACTCCTTACCTTCCCTGGAGGAGACAGTTTGAGCACTCACCACTCCGTTCCCCATCTGCGGACTTCAGTCCATTGGGTTGGATTCCAGGCAGAACGAGGGTGTCTTCGGGACAGGCATTGTGACCCTACTTGGGGAACAGTAGGGTGAGGTCTTTGTCGCTTTGTCGCTCGTGTAGTCCAAGCTCGCACTGTTGTTGTCTCATCCAGGGATGTGCTTCTGCTTCGGACGGGTGTCTGGAAATTCACTATCTAGGAGGTATGAACACAGAACATGCCAAAAACTCCCAGGGCATATCAACCTCAGATCCAGCACATACCTCCTTTTGGAACCTTTTGTCCAGTGCTTGTCTCTCCTGGCTGGGCCTGCCGACAACGAAGCTGTGGACCTGACCCCTCATTGCTTCCTGGTCTCCAAGGACCTCTTCTTCCCCGTAGTGGAAGGAAGCCTCCCTTCAGTGAACGTGCTCCTTGCCATGGCTGTTTGTGTTGGGAGTTTAAGACCACAAGAAATACAGGAAAACAGGTCCCTGCTAACAGACAGCCAGGAATCCTGCCAAATGCACTACTTGTGTTCCCCAGGGAACTCTGCAACTCCCTAAACTCCCAACACAAAAGACTCAGACACAATGCCAATATGCAGGTTTTTTTATTGTGTGAAACTTTTATTGGAAAAGTTTCACAAACCACAACCACAGTTACAGTTCTGTATCTCAACAATTCTCTGCTGCTCTCAGTAACTCCATCATCACTTCCTTTGCTCCTCTCCGCAAGATTCATCCTCCTCCTCCTGACGCTGGCTCCCAGATCAAAGTGGGCTGCTCCTTTTATGTAACACCCGCTAAGCATTTCTGGTGTCCCGAAACTATAGTTTGGAAGTACTTTTGGGTGAAATTGGAGCCAACACAGCAAGGTCCACTAGTTCCCTCAGCGCCCCCTGGTGACACCCATGGAACTGAAAAAATTGCAGTTCCCAACATGCCCTGTGGGAATCCATGGCAATCCTGCAACCTGGGGGGCTGCCATCTGGTTTGTACTTCCACACCATGTGCATCCCAGTTGGGTTAGGTTCTCTGGCTGAGTTGCCAGTCCTCGTGTGGCTTTCTTCATACTACCAATAAAGGGACATTATATGCTGCAAAAGCCATTGCTTTGGTCCATTTTCCCTGAATTGTACATTGCTGTTTTTCCTTCAGTCCGGTCAACTGACTGGCATTAAAATTTAAGCTATGTATATAGGCTAACTACTAAGTATTTACTGATAAACATCACTTATTTCTAATGCCAGAAGTCAACTCCAAGTCAGTTCCTTAGTTTTACTGAGAGAAAGTCAATGGCAGTAAAGTTTTGGGTCAAAACCTCATCTCAAATATGCTTGATAAAGATCACAGCACCATGAGTTTGGGTTTCTATGGATACTCAAAACCCTTCACTGTATCAAGCTTTTGACTGAGTCTCTAAGAGTGTGAAAATCCAGAGATTTAACAACAGATTATGGGAGAAGTAAGTGTTATTGAGGGTCAGTGTATGTGATAAATTTAATTGCATATAAGTTTTTTGACAAGACATAATGAAATAAAAAAATGAACAATAATAATTACACAAACTACCAACTAATACATTTAGAAAGACACAATTTGAAGAAGAAACCAAGAGACCCAGAATGCTGTTCTTATATAATGCAGTTGACAGCTCTAATTTCTCAAGAAAAATATGACAATTCAGGAGGATCATAATAATAAAATAGGTTTTGTGCGTGTAACTGCTATTGACTTTTTATCTAACAGAGGGATATAATAACGCTGTGTTAAGCACATAATCCATCCACTCACGCACTCTTTACTGTACTTCATAACAAGAATTTACAAGCATTCCACAGAGGTTTATTAGATATGTTAAAAATAACAAAGGTCTTATAAAATAATAGCATTAGAGCAGATGTGGTACAATAGTATTTCAGGGTATAAGTCTTTAAAAATTTTCCAATAGTTAAATCTTACACAGCATGGGCTTACTTATGTACATAATAACAAACAAATGTGTATTGAATAACTGAAAGATCCAATCAGACTACCCTTCAAAGACCTTTCCATTTTTTGTCCTTCTACCGTGTTTCTACAGGGAGCCACTGACGGTTTGTACAAACTGAGAAAACATTATTTAATTGGTCTCATCTGGTGAAGGTGGAACTTAGTTGGCCTTTTCCAGCTTGCTGGGGCTTCTTTTGGGGGTAGAAAGTAGAATGTTTTTCAGCTTGATGTCACAGCTGAACAATATAAAAATGTGGAGGTCTCTCGGTTGCCTGAATGGACCCCGAAACTATTAAAACAGCAATATTATCTCCATGTTTGTGGGCTTTATCAAGAAACTGTGTTTTTCCTTCCGGATTTAAAAGGTGTTTGTGTTAAACAGCAGCTCTAAGATAACCTGGAACAAGTGGTTATAGGAGAGTAAGTGAGTGTGCTTGGCATTCGACAAGCATATTACCCATAGCTGCTAGTATGCTTCATATTCTGACAATCTTAAAACTGGATTAAACAAGTTAGGTTCAATAAATGGATAGGTATTAAATAGGAATGCAGCATGTAGAAAGCAATTGACTCTCTCCATCTGTCCCTCCCTCTCTCTTTCTGTGTCATTTGCACTTCTAAGCCAGAACAAACCTTAATGTGTGATATGCTAAACAAAAAGTACCAAGTTAGCTTCCTTCCTATTGAACAGCCCCAGCTCCCCTATTCTTCTGCCCTATTTGCCGTAAAGTCAGTATTATAATTGCAACATTTTTACAACCGCATGTGTTTCTGAATTAGATTCACTTTTTCACTTTCATTAGTCCATTGCACTGAGCAGTATGTTCAGTCACCAAGTTTTACTACTGAAAGTAAAATGCAGAGAAGCTTTTGCAGAGTCAATAATATTAATCATTAGGCAAGAAGTTGCAATTACATTCCTGTTGACATTTGCAAATCAGTCAGAAAAAAGCTAGAAGTTAATTAAGTTATATTCCTTAGTGTATAAAAAGACTTGGCTAGGAATGCAAAATTATAAACTGCAAATGGTTGGAAAAAGGCAAGGTGCCAGTGGGGTCAAGCTTGGTTTTTTTTTAAAGAGCTGAAATAATAAAAAAATGTATTAAAATTACATAGAACTAAATCAGACTTTAATAATTATTTTAATGGAAATGCTGCAAAGAAAGTTTGCATGAAAACAAATTAGCAATTTGGGTTTGTGTCTAAAGACAAGATCAAAGGTGAAAATAAATCAAGAGCACATATTTAAACATTGATTTAAATTATATTTTTATTGCAGTTTTTGTCAGAAGATATACAAAAAATTTCCAAATGTTAATTATTTAGATAGATAGATAGATAGATAGATAGATAGATAGATAGATAGATAGATAGATAGATAGATAGATAGATAGATGTCAGTGGAGCAGGACAGTGACAGCAGTCTGTCGCTGAAGCTGCTCTTCTGTCTGGAGATGACACTGTTTAGTGGATGCATTGGATTCTCCGTAATTGATAGATGCCTTTTGAGCGGCCGTCACTCTGCCACGAATGTCAAACTGTCCAGCTCCGTGCCTATAATAGAGCCTGCTTTCCTCAGCAGTTTCTCCAGGCGTGAGGCGTCTCTCTTCTTAATGCTGCCTCCCCAGCACACCACGGCGTAGAAGAGGGCACTCGCCACAACCGTCTGATAGAACATCTGCAGCATCTTATTGCAGATGTTGAAGGATGCCAGTCTTCTAAGGAAGTATAGCCGGCTCTGTCCTTTCTTACACAGAGCATCAGTATTGGCAGTCCAATCTAATTTATCATCCAGCTGCACTCCCAGATATTTATAGGTCTGCACCATCTGCACACAGTCACCTTTGATGATCACTGGGTCTATGAGGGGTCTGGGCCTCCTAAAATCCACCACCAGCTCCTTGGTTTTGCTGGTGTTCAGGTGTAGGTGGTTTGAGTCGGACCATTTAACAAAGTCCTTGATTAGTTTCCTATACTCCTCCTCCTGCCCACTCCTGATGCAGCCCACGATAGCAGTGTCATCAGCGAACTTTTGCACATGGCAGGACTCTGAGTTGTATTGGAAGTCCGATGTATATAGGCTGAACAGGACCGGAGAAAGTACAGTCCCTTGTGGCGCTCCTGTGTTGCTGACCACAAAGTCAGACCTGCAGTTCCCGAGACGCACATACTGAGGTCTGTCTTTAAGATAGTCCACTATCCATGCCACTAGGTATGAATCTACTCCCATCTCTGTCAGCTTGTCCCTAAGGAGCAGAGGTTGGATGGTATTGAATATTTCTGTGATATTTCAATATGTGTATATGATACAAAATTTCAAACAGAATCCATCATCTTTATTTTAATATTGTATTTAATTAACAACAATATAAGGAATTTATATAATGTAGCAGGCAGTGTTACTTTCTAACTTACAGGGCTCAAAATGGATCTGAATAATATGGTGTACAATGCATTTGTGATAAGTTCTAAAGCTGCATATCTAATAACATGATAAATCCAGTGTGAGAAATGTTGTAAAATTAAAAATAGCATTTTGTTGTTATTCATTTTTTTTTGTAGAAACTCATCATGTCTGGCCAAAAGATGCTTTCATTTACATGTTGCCATAAAGTAAAGCAGAAGATAGATACTATACAGAGAAAGAATGTCACCAGGATTTGAACTTTGAACTTGGATGATTAAGCGAGGTTTTTAAATTGATGCTAAAAACATAAGTGATTGTTTTTCTTTAACATCCCTGTCTGATTTCTAGTAAAGGCAGTAAGGGACAGTTATCTACTTCAGATGAAGTGCAGAAACCAGCCTAAAAAACATGGCAGTCCATTGCAAAATACAGAGAGCCTTTAGCTCTTTAGCTGATGTGCCTGTCTTCTCCTTTAACTTGTTAGCGATGACCTGTGGAAGACAAGAGTCATTTCCAGCAATTATTTTGTCGTGGATTCAATGAAGTACAGTAGATACTGTAGATCAGGGGTGGCCAACTCTGATCCTGGAGAGTAATGTGGTTTTCATTCTGTTTTCTTAATTGATGACTAGTTTTTGCTACTAATTAAATTCATTCAATTTGTTTGCTAATTAAGACTCAGACTCCTTAAATGAGGGCTGAGCAACGTCAGTACCGGCAGGCTGCAGTGCCTTCTGGTTTTTGTTGCAACCCAATTGCTTCATTGCTCAAGTGACATTTTTCTGCTTCATTTTAGTTGTCTCGCTTGTTAAGATTTTGATTATTTTAGTATTAAACAGCTGCATTGTTTTTACTGCTTCCTTTTAGCAATAACATGCAAATGATAAAGGAACCAGCAGTTTTACATCTAGCTTGTCTTCATTTCCACCTGTGTGTATTCATCATTCACTATTTGGTTTAATGAAGGGTTCATAAGGAAACTGAAGAGAAAGTGAAGAACTGAAAATTACACACCCGTTTTAGGCTTCACATCACTTGGATGATACTTGTATCATTAGAAAGGAAACAAAAATCTGTGATTTAAGAATGAACTGACATAGCAGGGTTAAAACACTAACAAGCCATGAAATTAAATAAGATCGGTTATTGGTGAGGATTGGCTTCTAATTAAACAACTGGGTTGGAACAAAAACCTGCAGCCACTGTGGCTCTCCAGGATTGGAATTGGCCACCCTGCTGTAGATAGATAGATAGATCCTTATTAGTTCCCAGGAGATAGTGGAGAGACAAAAAAATCATAAAGAATAAAAAAGATTAGCAACTTATCCTTTAAAAAGCAGAAACCAGGAAGGTTTCCAATCAAACAGGACAAGAAGCTGAAACACAAAATGAGAAATAAACACAAATTGAAAAACAAAAGGAAAACAAAGTCAAGAAAAAGACAAATGTGCCTGTCAAGACTGCATCCATGCCCTTGTCTCTATTTCTGTTTTATTCTACCATGAGAGGAAATGGCTGTGTGATTGTGTGAACAGAACCAGAAGAAGAGGCCTTGTCAAATAATCATGGGAAGGGAAATCAAGTAACTGTCCTGTCTTTCAATAAAATTCTTAACAATGCAAAACATTAAATTCGTTAGACAGGAAGACAAAGTAGAGAACTGCTAGCTGCAGTGTCAAGGTTTATCTGCAAACTCAGATGGTCATTGAATGCATAAGGGTGATCTTTTGTGCTGTAATGGTGGTGACGTTGTGCACTATGCATTTCCAGTCAAGTTTCCAGGACAATGCTAGGTCAATGCTAAAGGAAATAATAGTGTCGGCAAGAAACAAAGTAACATCTAAAATAACATGTAAATTATTATTAACAACTTGAATCCCAGTAAAGTCACCATTGAAACATTAAATTTGAATCACTTATAGTTTAAAACTATAAAAGAACATAAAAGTCTAACAACTGACAATAAATAAAATGAAGAAAAATTAATAAACAGACTGAATCATAATAGTTTTGTGTTTTTATGTGTCCATAATCCCTTACTCTCAGTTTTATGTACAATCTGCAGCAAGGGGGTCTCCTCCTGAATTATGTCTCTCAGGTGTTGTGGTCATTAGAACCCTAGTTACATCCTCAGAGGTCTCTGCAGGAATACTTTGGGAAACCCTGAAGACCTTCTTAAGAGGACAGATTATTTCATATCTTTCCCACATAAATAAATTGGAATCCAAGAAGGTATCAGAGCTAACCAGCAAAATTACTAGAATAGATCAAGAACATGCCAGGTGTCCAAGTGAGGCTCTTCATAGGAAAAGGCAGGCTCTGCATTGAGAGCTCAACCTCTTAACAACCAAAGAAACTGATCAACTCGTTTTTAAATCAAGACATCATTACTATGAACATGGAGAGAAAGCTAATAAGATCTTAGCTCAACAAATCCACAAGAAAGAAGTTCGCAATACAATCCCAGCAATCACCAACACAAACGGAGATAAAATCATTGACCATAAAAATATAATGCACACATTTAGAGACTACTATAAATCCTTACATTGTACTGAGTTCAAAGAAGACAACACACAATCTAATGCATTTCTGGATACATTACAGATACCACAAATAGATACTCTTAGTGCAGAGGAATTGGATAAACCGTTGGCACTATCAGAATTACTAGATGCTATAAAGTCACTTCAGAGTGGGAAAGCAGCAGGCCACATATTCAAAGAGCGACCCTACAAAGACCTAAGGCAGAAGGTGGAACGGGCCTACCCAACTTTCAGTTTTATTACTGGGCAGCAAACATACAAGCTATAAAAACATGGACATGGACACAAATACAGTAGATGAACATACACAGGCTTGGTCCGCAATAGAAATAAAATCCTGCAGTACTTCTTTATATTCCCTGCTTTGTGCCCCTATAAATGCAAGTTATCGCCAATATACTAACAACCCAATTGTGCTTCACTCACTCAGAATATGGAACCAATGTAGGAAGCATTTTACAATAGAGAATCTTTTATCTGTGGCACCTCTGCACGAGAACCACCTTTATCAACCCTCGCAAACATATTCAGTTTTTAATATCTGGAAAATATTTGGGATTAAATCACTTAGAGATCTTTACATAGACAATGTTTTTGCATCCTATGAACAATTACATTCCAAATTTAACTTTCCAGCGACACATTTCTTTCACTATCTTCAAATCAGAAACTTTGTTAAACAGAACCTGCCCAATTTTCCTCAACTCCCACCTTCCTCTATGCTGGAAAAAATATTGCTCAGTTTCAAGGACTCAGACAGCATTTCTGCAATATATAAAATTATTTTACAGTCCCTCTCTTTCAAAGATCCAAGAGGACAATGGGAAAAGGATCTCTCACTCAACATATCAGAAAAGGAGTTGAAGGTAGCAATGCAGAGAATTCACTCGAGCTCCATATGAGCAAAGCATACAATTATTCAACTCAAAATTATATATCGAGCACATCTGTTTCACTTAAAACTGTCCAATATGTTTCCAGGGCAAGACACAACCTGCGAATGCTGCAATCAAGTTCCAGCCTTACTGCACCTGCACCAAATTAACATCCTTCCGGACAAAAATTTTTAAATGCCTTTCAGACAGCCTTGGTGTCACAATCCCTCCTAACCCATTAACAGCCATGTTTGATGTACTCCCAGATGGGCTTAAAGTGGAGAAGGACAAACAAACTGTGATTGCCTTCACTACACTATTGGCACGCAGACTTATTTTGCTCAACTGGAAGAATCCTAACTCCCCTATTCCAAGTCAGTAGGTAACTGATGTTTTATACTATTTGAAATTGGAAAAAATCTAATTCTCACTTACAGGATCTGTGCAGAACTTTTTCAAAACCTGGCAGGATCTAATCAATAATATCTTAAAATAAGCTCTTAAAGCATGGAGGAAGTAGATTCTCTTCCCATTTCTTTTTCTTCTCCATTTATCTTTATCTGCCTATTAAACTCATCAATGTATTTATTTTTATTAGCTTTAAGTTTTACTCTGTTGGCCATGCTGTCTTTCTCAGGGGTGGGGGTTGATTTGTTTTCAATCCCATTTTTTGTAAAAATTGATCTATTTGTATGGAATGATTACAATAATATAAAATTTAAAAAAAAACAGTTACTTGAGTGGTCTTTAAAAGACTACTCATTCTTTATTGTGGCATTATATAGCTTAGGCTTCTGAACTGTTATTCCCTCTTTATACTTCATTTATTTAGAAGTACATCTCAATATTTTTGCTTTCTGGTTGTTCTCTTTGTAGACTTTATATCTTAGAACTTGTGGTTACCTGTTACGGTTTAGCATTTAGAATTTCACATTTGGTGTCTGCCTTTACAAAAATGAAATATAGTTAAAATATATTTTCTAAAAATATATTGTGACCAATATGAATATATATTACATTATGTAACAATATGAATTAATGATAAATATATTACAATATGTTGCAGTATCCTGAAATATATAAAAATACGTAAATTACTGCTGTTTATATTGCAATATATAAAAATATATTTCTCAATACATTTTACAATAGTAGGAATAATATACCATAAGACATATTTTACAATATATTTTAAATATAATTATCAATCCTTGGGTCATAGGTCACCCTAGATGGGTCATCAGCTTAAGTTAAAAAAAGAAAATAAATAAATTAGCCATTGCTTTGATATTTTAGAGGGAAATGTTGCACCTGCACACTGGACGATTTAAATGGCTCACATAAGTTCAGTTACAAGTAGATGACTACCTGTTATGCACCAAGCGCTTCAGATAACAAACACAGATAAGTTCCTCAAATGCCCCCAGTATTGTGCAGTGAGGTTCATGGCTGGTGAGTTACAAATATATGAACCCAAAAGAGTAGCTTATTCACTCTTCATTTGGCAGCATGTACATTGACTACTGATTATGTTGCATATCTCATCAGCATTCTTTACACACACATAGGTAAGGTACATATTTGCCTAAGAAAGAACGTTATACTTATAGCTGCGAGAACGGAGAGAGTGTATTTGATCTGCAACCCTCCATGCAGTGGCAGTTTTTGATATGGGTGACATGGGCCATTGCCCAGGGCGGCATTGTGGTGGGGGCGGCATCATGGCCATCAGCAAAAAAAAAATTTTTTTTTTTTGTGCGCGCCCATGCTGCCCCTACATCATGCCAGCGCATTTTTGGGATTGCATGGGCATTGATCGGTTTTCTATTGCCCATTTGCAGGAAGTAAGGGTGCCATCCATTTGCTAGGTGCGCCTGCTGCTTGCTGCTTGCCGCACAGGGAGGAGAGAGGCGGGGCGATGGGGGATTCTCTGGCTGGCTGGAGCGGCATCTAATAACCAGCTCGCAAAATAAAACAAAATAAAAACAAACAAAACAAACACAAAAGCACCAGACATTATGATATAGACTTATAATTTGCACCGATGTGTTTTCTAAATTCTATCACACCCATATATGCGGAAAGTGAGCGTGAGGGCCCTCGGTGCGCCTGCTTGCTGCTGCTGCTGTGCTAAAGTCTTACACACAACCTGTCGAAAGGGGAGGGGGGCGGGATGCTTCCAAATAAAGCACATTTCATTCATAATATTGTCAATCCAAGCCCAATATGTCACAATTAATTTTTCCTGGGTTGTGCGAAATCGCAGAAAAAAACCCTATACAAACCGAATCTGCGCACTAAGGTGTAGGTCTATTAGTTTACATTGTGGTGATTCTTGGGTTGGGGGATGGGTGTTGATACTGGAGTGCAAAATTAACACCGATGGAAGATGGACAAGAAAAGGTCAAAGCCATCAGGTGCTCAGTTTAGAATAAAGAGAAAAGAAGAGGAGGAGAAACGAGCAAAAGATAAAGGTAAGCAGATGTGTCATTGTATAATGGCAGGTATTATGCATGACATGTATCCTGAAACAAGATAACATTAATTAGTAGGGATAGGGAAAACTTCTGCTTACGTTTGTTAGCCACTTGGCTATGATAGTAAACAGCAGACAGACAGTAGACACTGATGTGGCTTATTGAATCTTTTGGACCGTGTTCAGCATAATATTAATTAGCCATTATTTGGAAGAGGTGTATTGTTGATTTGTCTCTTATTCTCAATGTATGACGAATTATAATGGCTGTTTGTTAGCCGTTTGCATACTATGCTACGCTAAAACCGGATGATAGTATTCTGTTGTAGTCTAGCTGACCTAGCAAAAAAACTCCCTTACACTATTAGGCTACATTATTTAGGAAAGTTATCTTACTGTAATTACAGAGTAATGCATTACTTCCAAACACTGATGTTGTGATAGCCTATTCAATAAAATGCTTATTATACTGTACATATAATTCTGAATATTTGATAAATTGGGCAAAATTATATGTTTGTTTTAATTATGAAAATGATGCATGCATGTATTGGAGTTTTATATTGGCTTTCTATTCAGGGGCACTTCTGAAATATTTTGGAACACCCTCTGCCACTGCCACTGCCCAAGATGAGGAGCCGTCCACCTCCTTAGCCACATATGTGTCTCCACAAATGTCTGATCCCGAGGATGAAGACCCAATTGCGGCCACTTCAGGTGTGATTGTGTGTAGCCTGAGTGTGTGTGTGTTGCATAATATTTTGCAAAGACTGTTCCACCACTGTGAATGCTGTGTATTCCAAATAACTTGTGTATACTAATGCAAATGTATGCTCATAGAAATGCCTGGAGCTGAACCCCCTGAGGATGAGCCCCTGCCTACGGACCCTGCAAACTGGCCTTCAGATATCACTGACAGCATTCGAATACAGCTGGTTTGCAAAGGACCAAGTAAGGCAGCACCTGACTTTGTTTTCCCTAGAAATGAGGGTGATGGAAGAAGTTGCCACCACCACCAGTATTTTAAGAAAACACTAGTTAGCAGTGAAAAGATGCCTAGAAAGCTGGCTAGTATATTCTGAGAAAAACAACAGCCTTTTTTGCTTCTGCTGCAAGCTGTTTTCTAAAAGACAGATCAATTTAACAAGTTCTGGACTGACAGATTGGAAGCATGCCAGTTCTCTTCTCACCTCACATGACAATAGTCCTGAACACCATAACTCCATTATAGCATGGAAAGAACTGGTAGTGAGGATTTAAAAAGGTGAAACCATTGCCAAACAAGAGATGGCACTTCTGCAGGCTGAGAAAATAAGATGGAGAGCGGAACTGACTCGTCTCACGGCTATCATTCAGTCTCTCGCAATCAGAAATTTAGCACTAAGG
Source organism: Erpetoichthys calabaricus (assembly GCF_900747795.2). Taxonomy (NCBI): domain Eukaryota; kingdom Metazoa; phylum Chordata; class Cladistia; order Polypteriformes; family Polypteridae; genus Erpetoichthys; species Erpetoichthys calabaricus. Next base: position 144,135,222 of record NC_041396.2, read on the forward strand.
GGACACACAGAAACATTGTTTACTCCATCAAATGGCAATTTTCTAAAAGAAGAACTCATGGCAAGGTTTGATCCCATAATGCAAGAGCACATTAACCGTGTCCTGAAAGGCACTTGCAGTCACACCAGCTATCTCAGTCACCATGTACAAAACAAACTCATTGATTTGTTGAGTAGCAAGATCACTTCAACAATGGTTGATGATATCAAGCTGGAAAGGTTTTTCTCCATAATTCTAGATTGCACTCCAGATATTAGCCACACTGAACAGCTGTCAGTTGTGATTCGGATTGTGTCATTACAAGAGAAGCCCCATATTAAGGAGTATTTTATGGGTTTTTTGGAAGCTGACGAATGCATAGGGAAACATTTCGCATCCATGATTTTAAACAGGCTGGAAGAGCTGAAAATTCCCTTTGAGGACTGCAGAGGTCAGTCATATGACAATGGGCCAACATGAGGGGAAAAAACAAGGGCATTCAAGCCAGGCTCCTAGAACTGAATCCTAGAGCTCTCTTTGTTCCCTGTGGAGCTCATGCACTGAATTTAGTTGTGGCTGATGTTGCAAAGGGATCTATTGATGCACCACACCAAAGACTCAGTCATAAAGATTGAGGCCCAGTCTTTGTCTGAGGAGGTGGGATCATACAGATTCAGCATTTGTACAGTGGTGTGCTATGACATCCTGAACCAAACCCACCATGTGAGCAAGCTCATGCAGTCTCCCAACATGCATGTGGATGTAGCAGTCATTCTCCTCAAACAGACAGAAAGAGGTCTCCGCAAGTACAGTGCAACAGGCTTTGCATCTGCACAAATGTCAGCCAAGGATATGTGTGAGGACATGAACGTAGAGGCTGTTCTGCAACAGAAAAGACTGAGATCTACAAAGCGGCACTTCTCTTATGAATCATTTGATGAGCCATTGAGTGATGCCCTAAAGAAGCTGGAGGTGACCTTTTTTAATGTTGTTGTTGATGCTGCAGTGTCTTCCATCCAAAAGAGATTCACCACATTGGAAAATGTGGGAGAGAAATTTGGAGTACTGACACATTTTCCAAATCTCTCAAATGATGACCTCACTGAACAGTGTAAGGCCCTCAGTGCTACTTTGCTTTTTCAGGACTAATCAGACTTGGATGCCAGAGAGCTTGCACAGGAGATTAAGAATTTGCCTGACTTACCATCAAAATTTATGACCTCTCGAGCTGCTGAACTTTGTGCATGACAGTGAACTCTCAGAAATATACCCAAATTTGTGGACTGCTCTGAGAATTGCAGTTACTCTACCTGTAACTGTGGCTTCAGCAGAGAGGAGCTTTTCAAAGCTGAAACTTGTGAAGACATATCTGAGGTCCACTATGTCTCAGGAACACCTCACTGGCCTTGCCATCATCAACATCAATCATGCAATTGCTGACCATTATTGATGACTTTGCATCAAGGAAGGCAAGAAAGGTCCTGATTTAGATGACAATTATTTCATATCAGTGTGTGTTAATTGTACAATTTAGGAATGCCTTATTTTAATTGTATCTGCCTTTTATACTTATTTAATATAATAATTGTTACATGTATGTCTTATTTTGACATCTGTGTGTGCTTGTTTTATATTTAAAGTTCTATTTCTTCCAATTTATATGTAAGTTATTATGTTTGTTTATGTATATTGTGGCACCCGGACGAGGCTCATGCCCGGCCGGGACGCCCAGGAAGACAGGAGGAGGGCTCATTCCTCCTCCAGAACGCAAGGGGGCCCTGGTTGTATTGGGGGCCACGGGTACAGGGCTTGGAAGCTCTACCCTGTAGGGGTCTGTGGCCACTGCCAGGGGGTGTCTCGAGGCCTTGGGGACCCTGGACCCCAGGTGCTTCCGCCACACCCGGAAGTGCTGGGGGGAAGAAAAGAGGGGACACCCGGAGTGCTTCTGGGTACGCAGCCGACACTTCCGCCACACTGGGGAGTGCCGGTGGAAGATTGCCAGGGAGCACCTGGAGCGCATCCGGGTGTGTATAAAAGGGGCCGTCTCCCTTCAGATGGAGACAAGAGTCGGGTGGAAGGTATATGATGTCGGGAGGATGGCAAGGAGGCAGCCTGAAGAGAGAAAAGGCATTGTTGTGTGGCCAGGACTTTGGGGTTTGTGGGCACTTGGAATTTGTAAATAGTAAGATGAATAAACGTGTGTTGGGTGACATGAGCGTGTCTGCCTGTCTGTGTCCGAGCCAGTCTCCACTATATATATATATATATATATATATATATATATATATATATATATATATATATATATATATATATATATATATATATATACATGTTTATCCGTTTAAATTCAGTATGGTTCCAACAACAGTTTTTACAATAAAATATGTTAATGCACAATCCTTAATATGTTTTATGTGTCTGTGGGGCGGGTTTTGCACCAGACGGGGTGTTCGCCCAGGGCACCAAACAGGCTAGGACCGCCCCTGCCTCCATGTGTTCATGTGTTCTAAAATTTGCCATTGCAATTCCACAATTCATACTCATTCAATACAAATGAAAGTATAGAGTGGTGTACAAAAAAAAAACCGGATTTCAATATTGACTTTAAATGAAATATTTAGTTGTTTTTAAAAGCTTTAATTCAGATGTTTAAATCAATTTTTATGCAGACTGTTCAACAAAAGGATAATAAGAAAAACAAAAGAATATTTTATTTAAGGTAAAAATTTAGTTTTTAAATATTGGATTGTTTTTTTCTTAGTCTGATCCAATTTTTCATAAAATTGAAAACCGTTTATGGTCTTACCTTTATTTGTAAATGAAGTCCATGCACCTATCCTTCTCCATGAAAATCTCCATCACTTTCTTGTAAAAGTCCTCTTTATTTTCCTTTAGTTTTGAAAGTCTTACTCTTCCATTTTGGCAGGCAGTCGGAACAAAAAATAAAAATAAACGGACCGCTACAGTGCACTTCCATCCATCCATTTTCCAACCCGCTGAATCCGAACACAGGGTCACGGGGGTCTGCTGGAGCCAATCCCAGCCAACACAGGGCACAAGGCAGGAACCAATCCCGGGCAGGGTGCCAACCCACCGCAGGACACACACAAACACACCCACGCACCAAGCACACACTAGGGCCAATTTAGAATCGCCAGTCCACCTAACCAGCATGTCTTTGGACTGTGGGAGGAAACCCACGCAGACACGGGGAGAACATGCAAACTCCACGCAGGGAGGACCCGGGAAGTGAACCCAGGTCCCCAGGTCTCCCAACTGCGAGGCAGCAGCGCTACCCACTGCGCCACCGTGCCGCCTACAGTGCACTTGACTTTTTGATATCGCTAACTTATTGGCGCCTAGAGCCTCTGCGTAGAAGCAGGAACAAGCATCTGTTGAGCTCACATCTGCCCCATTCAATGTGGCACGGTACTGTCGGCCTCACCTTGTGCCTTTTAACTGTGGTTTTATGTCCAAACAGCAAGACTAAATATGTCGCACACATTCATTAATGATATTAGCCAGACTGTGGAAAGTGTGCAAACATTAGATTGGCGACATACAGAGAGACAGCAACAGGCACGCGCCAATTGCACACAACCCCGTGTGTGATTGAGAGCACAGTCCAAGGTGAGGTGAGGCTCATCGCTGCCATACCACACATTTCTTCCCTGTATTGGAACGGGAAATTCACAAATTCAGCGATATAAAAATGATCAAAATTATTGGAATCATACAGAAAACAAATTTATATAGCACATACCAGTGGACAAATTTATTTTATGTTATCATTATTAGTTTTTCTTACTTTTCATGATGACCTTCCCCTGACCACACGTCCCTGAATGCCCCAAAGCACTCACCAGCTCTGAAATCTTCCAATTCACTACCAAACAACACATGCTAAGAACATGAACAAAACATATATGTTAAAAGAACATGCAATCCAGATTTTATGAGGTATAGATTTACTTTTACCCTAAAACGTGGTACTCAGAACCTGTTGTATGTTATATGTGGTGTGATACTACCAAACAAAATCATGAGGCCCTTCAAACTTTAAAGACATTTGGGAACAAAGCTTGAGGCTTCACAAAAAACATTCCAAGATGTTTATACAACAAACCAGAAGGCAATCTGGGCATCGTCCCATTGCACTTACAGTATTTTTCTCCAACTATAAGAAAGCTTACACAATTGTAGAACATCAACATCAATCATGCAATTGCAGCAGAAGTGCACTGAAATTCTTGATGAGTCAACCACCTATAAACTAAAAGGTATTCCTGTTTGTGCTCTTCAATTACCCCTGATTTTGACAAAGTTTTGTGAATAAGACTAGGTTACATAACAATAAGACAAATGGAAATAAAATTTGATTCTGTATTAAACACCAAGTGTATTTCATCCGTTATGTACACTGTTTAATTATTGAATGTTTATTTATGTTTATTTGTTAATGTGTGTTATTCAGGGGAAAATGTTGACTAGTTTACATTTAAATTACTGCTATTAAAAGGTCATTACCGAACAAAAATAGAGAAAATTGGGCTCCAAGGCCAAAATGTTTGAGAACCACTGTTTTAGAGTATGTAGATATTTCGCTATATTTTAATATATTTGCTATTTTTGCATATTGAAGTATAATTTAAAAATATATATTAAATTGGCATTCATCTAGTAGATATGTAAAAGGTGTTTCTTATATTGAGATCAATCCTACACCAAATCACAGTGTGACACAGCACAAATTGTAAACTCAGTATTAACCTTGGGGAAGTGAGTAATGAGGTTGCAACCAGCAATGTTCTGTCATCAGTGCACCACTTGGTTTGCCAACTACGCCACTGTGAGACAGAACCAACATAAAGGGTTGGGGCACCTGAAGACAAACCCCATTTAATTCAAAGAAAATAAAATGTGTTGTAGTGTTTAGAAAAAAGACATCTTTCCAGACACAAGTCTAAATGTTGACTGCCCAAGATGGTGGATATTTTCCAGCTTTAGGCACTTTCAGCAGGAAGAGGAGGGTCCAGGTGGATGGACACGGCAAGTGTGTTAAAGACGAAAGAAAAAGTGTTAGTACATGGCGGACATCCAAGGAGTGGTGGTAAATTACCATCACCAGAGCCCCCAAGCAGTGCCGTATGCAAACACGTGTGATAATGTTTGATTATATTTCAGATATAATCTTAAAAATATACATTTGAACTACATACATTTTTCGTTGTTTTGAAACATATGTTCACATATTGTGTGCATGTGTGTGTGTTTTGCACTATATTTTATTTTTGTAGGAGGTTTCATGTTTTAGAGTAATTTACCAGTTTTCTACATTTTGGTGTTTTCATCATTTTTGTGTCTCTATGACTATTGTTTAGTTTATTAATGATTGAAATTATAATTGATTTCCTTACTGTTTTGATTTTTTTCTCTTTAAAATTGAATTATTAAATAAATTATTAACTTATTAGTGGCCTTAAATTAAAATTAAATTTGGGAGGGGTTTGGTCTTCTCTTTCAGGAAAAACCAGTACATTCCACAGGTCACAAGACAAAGCTACGGTTGACTTAACAAAGTCACCAAGGCAAAAGGAGCTAATTGAGAAAATGAGGCCAAGTAGGGCTGAACAATCTTCAATAGATGGCTTAATAATTATCATTACCAAGCAATGGAAAACAGGAAGCTTAATCACTGAAATACTAAAATACACACATTTATTGTGAATTCAATAAACACATGAAAAACAGGAAAAAACAAGCTACAATACGTATCACAAAGTAGAGTCAATTTTATCTGTCTAATGAGATACTATACTATAAATGTAGCTTATCCATTAAATATTTATTATAAAAAATAACCTAATACTGTGGTGAACAATGATAATAGTATAGTAAAGCTGTCTTTTTAAACTCTTGTGGGTGATGTGGTGCTTAAAAGACTTTAAATATGACTTCCTTAGAAAGATTGCACTCTCATATTTTATTTCAAACTCAAGAGAAGAATGGAAAAGACAGGGAAAACATTAATGCACAGATAAACAGAAATAACAAAGCAACACAACAGTGTCTCATCTCATTTCATCTGAGGGTCAAAGGTGGCAGCAGGTCAAGTAGGTCAGTCCAGACTACCCTGTCCTCAGATATAGATTCCAGATCTTTCAGGGATTTCCCATGCATATTTCCAAGCCAGCTGAAAGATACAATCTCTCAAGTTGTGTTCTGGATTTGCTGCATGGTCTCCACTCAGTGAAACATACCCAAAGCAGCAGGGGGTATCCTTGCGACATGTCCGAACCATCTCAACTTGCTCCTCTTGACTTTGTTCTAAGGCTTCATTGAATTGCTGAGCTTCTCTCCTTATCACAGAGTATCAGCCCACCCACCCTGTGAACAAACCTCATTTCTAATACTTACACTTACAATGTTGTTCTTTTGGTTATTATCCTCATGACCATAGGTGAGGACAAGGATGTAGGTTGACCAGTAAACAGAATATGAGTATTTAGTCTTTAGACTCGGCTCCCACATCCCCAGCATGGACTGGTACAGTGGTTGCAGAAAAGTGGCTGCTGTTCCTATTCATTTGTTGATATTATGTACACTTTTCCATCAATTGTGGACAAGATCCCAAAACACTTGAACTCTTCCAGTAAAGCAAGTTCCCCGCCCTCACTTGGAGAGAGCAATCAACTTTTTTCAGAGAGATAACCATGGCCTCAGTCTTGGAGGGGCTGATTTTCATCTCAGCTGCTTCACACTTGGCAGCAAATTGCTGGAGTGCATGCCGAAGGTTACAGTCAGATTAGGCAAAGAGGAAAACATAATCTGCATAAAAGAAGCAATGCTACCGCTAATCTATCTAACTCTACACCTTCACATCCTCAGCTACACCTTGATAGGTGATCCATGGAAACCACAAACAAGAGTGGCGACAAGACATGGACTTGACAGGACCCAACACTCATAGTGAATAAATTCCTAATAATGCTCAGTATTCAAACATAGCTTTCACAGCATTCATATAGGGAAAGAACAGTACACAAGAGCAGACTTATTGCTCCATATTCCCACAGTACCTCATACAACACATGTCGAAGGACACGGTCATATGCTTTTTCCAAATCTACACAACATATGTAGACTAGCCATTTTGTATGGCATTGTTGTGGTGTGTGAATGGCGCTATATAGCGCCCAACCCGGCACAGACTCAGGCAGAGGCACGTACTTAATTAAAACAGCTTTTATTTTCTCTTCAGCCGTGGGGCACGCCTTCCCCGTGTCCCACAGGCCCAACACAGTCCCAAAAGCGCTTAAATATAGCACAACAAACACTCTCTCTCTCTCTTCTCCCTTTACCACCACTCCTCCTCAGGCTTAGTCCTCCTCCTCCCGACTCTGGCTCTCTTCAGTGGTGGTGGTGGCTGGTCTTTTTTATACCCCACCCGGAAGTATTCCAGGTGCTTGATCACCTGGGTCTAATTGCATTTCCGGGTGGGGCTGAGGAATTGACCAGCCGGGCTGCCAAGACCATGCAGCTCCCCCTGGCGGCCATCCAAGCCCCCAACCAGGCTGTGGAGGACTCCATGTCCCATGGAGCCATGTGCCAAGCTGGGGAATCTTGATCCGCCAGTGAGGCTGCCACCAAGCGTCCCGGGGGAGGTATTGAGCTGCCCGTGGTGGCTCCCCCGGAACAGATGCAGCAGAGGCGTCCCTGCCAGGCATGGAACCCGGCTGTCCTTTACAGGTGGTTGCTGTGTATCACTATGGGTATAAAGGGTAGATCCATGGACTTTCTGATATCCAAAAATTGGATAACAAACCTTTCCTTGTTGGTGTGTGTGTGTGCGTGTGTGATTTTCTGGTGTAATAGAATCCTTGCTTTGTTCTCTAGCTTTGATTTTTGCTTACGACTCTTGCTTTTGCATTCTGGATACGTGCAGGGCTGCATGGGACTTGGAGTCCAGAGATGCAACTCTGTTGGGGTCCCTGGCAGACGATAGAGGTTGCTGACAGGGAAGGACCTCCCTGGCTTTCTTACGTCCCAGTAGTGCTTTGAACTGGCCATGTCATGTCACTAGAAGTACTCCCAGGTCCTCCATAAAAGAGACTGTGTTGCCTTGTCTAGTGGAGACATGCGACACTTGCCTGGAGGAGTAGCAGTGCGGAGAAAAAGAGGAAGAGAGAGAGAAAGAGGATGAGGAGAAAGCTTGTATAATTGTTTTAAAAAGGTATTTTTGCAATAAAACACCCTTTATTTGAACTCAGGACTGTTTTCTGCATTTGTGCTTGGAGTTTGGGGCTCTGTAGCACCCCCTAACCTTCACAGGTTATAAAATATGATTTGCTTCTCTATCCATATTCTTCCTCCCCATGCTACAACTTCTACCTTCCCCTTTGTTATCTTGCTGAAAGCCACTACCATTACAGCTTTAGCATAGTCCATAAAGAACTTCTTCTATAGGTCTGTAGCTATTTGAGTCCCCCATCAAATTAAGGAAGGCAAAATAGTGTCCTTGATGGTCAATGTGCTGGTTCAATTCCCACCTATGGCCCTGAACAATCTACTTAACCTGCCTGTGCCTCTGCTGTAAAAAATACGTGTACGGAGTAGTGCTGCGTTCTGATCTTGTTTGCCACCTTGATAACTCTAAAATAAAAATATGAATAACTCAAAACTGTTGGTCCTAAATAGCACAGTTGATAGTGAGTTTATGGTGATGTGGATGCTTAGTAATTCTCAACAGTGTTATGGGAGTCCCCAGCTGAAGGTGTAGCACACCATGATAAACTACATAGTGGCTGGCATCTTACTATTAGTAAACATTATTAGCGACAATAAGCAAAAACCTAACTGAACAGACAAACCTGCTACCAGTCTCCTCACTGCTGCCACTGATTTGGGATGCCAAACCAAGCAGAACTGATTTATTCGTAACTCTAAAACCACCAAATCTCATGGTAGTTGTCTGAGTTTTTCTGTTTTTCAAATTTGTCACATTTTAAAAAAAAAATCTTTACTTAAACAGCAGACAGCATATAACAATGTTGCTTTGGGGCAGAATGGCTTGGATCGAAGTAGTTTGACAGTAGATGTAAACAGTAAGGAAGGGACCAAGTTGTAAAACCCTATTTTACAGAGTAAATGATTTATCTTGAATTTATTATCCTCCTGTTTTTTCTCAATTAGGGAGGTAATACTCTCCTCTAAGTAAATAACATATTCTTTAGACATAGATTTATTTGAGTAGGTCAAGAAATCATCAATCATTCAAAGCTCTGTAAAAGTAAAGCAGAGAACTCAAAAGGCCAATCATTAAATAATGCGTTCAACTCATTTAAATTATGAAACTGATCAAAATTAATACTCTTTTTTCTTTCACTAACCACAAATTAAACAAATAAACCAATGTGTACATACAGAATGCACACATAGCTTTCTTAGATTTTTAACATATTAACAGCAGCCTTTCATAATTTTAATACTTTATCGGGTAACAGAAAAAAGCAGGGTGCACTTGTGTGAGGCACAGAACATTTCATTGGTTGTGTACAATAAGCCACAGGAGACATCTCTTTGACATTGAGCTGTATAATAATAAAATCAATTTCAGGGAGTTGTACACATGTGCAATTATAAAATAGTTAAATTAAAATGCAAAAAAGACACTCAAGATAAATACGAGGAACCTCACAATGGATATACATATACTGTAAATCTATGGAGTTTCTAATCTAACTCTTAAAAATTCTACTATTATTAAACAGTAATGTGTAAGTATGTAAAGCTGAGAAAGTAAACCTCCTGGGCAGATGATCCTTATGAAACACCAAGCTAAAGACTACCTGAATTAAACCAAAATCCTGAATAGTGTCAGGAATTAGCTGGAGCTCTGTCCTCAACTTTAGCCATGTATGAGAGGGCACACAAAATCTTTGAAAAAAAACTAACTTTTAAAATGCTCAACTTGAGATGCAATACACTTGTCCTGGTGCTTCTCTCATTCCTTGAAACGTTTTCTGTACTCATCTTTTGTTACTACCGTGTTTCCCTGAAAATAAGCCCTAGCATGATTTCCAGGCTGCTCTGTAATATAAGCCCTAGTCAAGATCGTCAGCTGAAAAGTAAGGCACCTAAGCCCAGGTTTATACTTCATGCAATGCGATGCGTGTGCCCGAAAAATCCATTAAATTCTGAGGACACCTTGCCACAAAATCCCGAAAAGGATGTTTAATGATTACATCCATCAATTTGGGGATGCACCCATTTCAGAAGCATCGGTGCAAGACAGAAACAAATCCCTGGATGGGACATCAGCTCATCGCAAGGCGAACACAAGCACTCACATACACTGGCATCATTGTAGCTTCACCAAACCCCCAAACCTTCATGTCTTTGGATGGAAAACTGAGCACACTGTGGAAACCCACCAGGAAAACATGCAAACTCCAGGCAGGGATCACAATTGATGTGACTCCCTGCGAGAAAGCAGCGCTACCACTTTGCCACTGTGCCGCCCCCATATACAGTATGTAATTATTAACAGTATTCATTATTTAAATGAAGTTAATGACTTATCTGTAAAATGTAATATACATATTTTAATGTATTTCATCATGAAAGTGATATCAAGTATAAATCTAAGGATTCTAACTGTGCAATGAGCTAGAATATTATAAATGTAATGTTTTCTGTGAGGCGATCTATTGCATCTTGCCACTGCTATCAGGTCAGGAGGAAGCCCCAGCGATTAACAACATCAGTTTTTAGATTACGTTTACGACGGTCTACTTTAATGATAAAGTAAACTACGAGGTTAAAGTGGACATTTCGAGTTTAAAGTCGAAATTTTCACTTTAATCACAAAATAGACATTTTCATTATGTCCTTATTTTTTTTGTCTGTGGCTCAAATACGCCGCCATACATTCTGATGGTATTGTAAGGTACAAAAAAAAAAAAAAAAAGATGGCACAGAAGATGTGAGACTTTTAAAATGTATTGTATCATTACTTTGGGGAATATGCGACACTTGAATATAAAAGCAACATAAATACATTTGTATGTTGGCATTTTGCTTCACCACATTGAACCATTCATCAAACATCGAAGTATGCACATCAATCCCGTAGGACTCTAAAAGCGGCTGGAGTAGCAAGAAATTCAGGCTGGAATTCAAGGTTTGAATTTGGAGAGTTATGACGATATTCCAGAAGAAGAAGATGACATGGCTGTATTTGGGTAAATGTATATTGTTGTACATGAATAAATATAAGATATCCAGTGAAAATAAGCCCTAGTGCATCTTTTGGAGCAAAAATTAATATAAGACCCGGTCTTATTTTCGGGGAAACACGGTATAATTAGAGCTTCCTGCATTTTTTTTGGTAGATTTCTTCATGATAATAAATTTTCTTCTCTTTGGTCTAAGTTTTAATTTCAGGAACAAAAGTCACAAGTCTGTAGAATGCAGGGGTGATGCAAACCAGCAACCACATTGTTTTTGGTCAAAAGCTCTTTAACTGATGACGTGTTGTGTGCAAGTGTGCTGTAATGGTGCAAAACTTGGGTGCGGAGGATGCCATCATCTACATGCTACACTGATCCCTCTCCCACTTGGACAGAGGCAGTGGTGCTGTAAGAATTATGTTTCTGGACATAATTCTAGCACCTTCAACACCATCCAACCTCTGCTCCTTAGGGACAAGCTGACAGAGATGGGAGTAGATTCATAACTGGTAGCATGGATCGTGGACTATCGTACAGACAGACCTCAGTATGTGCGTCTCGGGAACTGCAGGTCTGACATTGTGGTCAGCAACACAGAAGCGCCGCAGGGGACTGTACTTTCTCCGGTCCTGTTCAGCCTATATACATCGGACTTCCAATACAACTCGGAGTCCTGCCACGTGCAAAAGTTCACTGACAACACTGCTATCGTGGGCTGCATCAGGAATGGGCAGGAGGAGGAGTACAGGAACCTAATCAAGGACTTTGTTAAATGGTGCGACTCAAACCACCTATACTTGAACACCAGCAAAACGAAGCAGCTGGTGGTGGATTGTAGGAGGCCTAGACCCCTCACGGACCCCGTGATTATCAGAGGTGACTGTGTGCAGAGGGTACAGACCTATAAATACCTGGGAGTGCAGCTGGATGATAAATTGGACTGGACTGCCAATACTGATGCTCTGTGTAAGAAAGGACAGAGCCGACTATACTTCCTTAGAAGGCTGGCGTCCTTCAACATCTGCAATAAGATGCTGCAGATGTTCTACCAGACGGTTGTGGCGAGCGCCCTCTTCTACGCAGTGGTGTGCTGGGGAGGCAGCATAAAGAAGAGAGACGCCTCACGCCTGGACAAACTGGTGAGGAAGGCAGGCTCTATTGTAGGCATGGAGCTGGACAGTTTGACATCTGTGGCAGAGAGAGATGGGCACTGAGCAGGCTCCTGTCAATCATGGAGAATCCACTAAACAGTGTCATCTCCAGACAGAGGAGCAGCTTCAGTGACAGACTGCTGTCACTGTCCTGCTCCACTGACAGACTGAGGAGATCGTTCCTCCCCCACACTATGCAACTCTTCAATTCCACCCGGGGGGGGTAAACGTTAACATTATACAAAGATATTGTCTGTCTGTATACCTGCATTGTTATCACTCTTTAATTTAATATTGTCTTTATCAGTATGCTGCTGCTGGAGTATGTGAATTTCCCCTTGGATTAATAAAGTATCTATCTATCTATCTATCTATCTATCTATCTATCTATCTATCTATCTATCTATCTATCTATCTATCTATCTATCTATCTATCTATCTATCTATCTATCTATCTATCTATCTATCTATCTATCTATCTATCTATCTATCTGTCTGTCTGTCTGTCTATCTATCTATCTATCTATCTATCTATCTATCTATCTATCTATCTATCTATCTATCTATCTATCTATCATGGACATACAGAAAAAAGAACTATAGTGTCTTTTATGGATCCAGGAGTTCAGTGAGGACTCTTCTGAACCTCTTTCTTTTCTGCTGTGAAGTAAGTTTGTGTACCTGGCTGGTTGTCCTTCTCATGCTGAATTGCCTCAGTAACTCTGTTTTTGTCCATCATCTCCTTGGTGGCCTTGCAGAAGTTATGGAGCAGGAAACAAAGGGGAGGTTATTAAGATTAATGTCCATTGCCCTTCTTAATGCCCCAAACTGTGCTTTCAGTCTGCCAAAAACATATTTGATGACCATTCTAGCTTGACACAAGGACATTGTAAAGTACTGTTCCTGAACAGTGCTTCCCCCATTTGCATACTCCTTCATTAAGTAGGGAAGCAATATGTATGCTTGGTCCCCAGTAAGAAAAACTGGAATGGCCTCCTTGTTCTACAATTAGTTTTTTTGTCGGGAGGATTGTACTATTTTTCAAATGTGTGTTCAGCATGGAATTTGCAAAAATACGGACATCATGAACACTACCCGGCCATTTCACTACGACGTCAATAATTGAACACTTGTAATCACAAGCGGCTTGTATGTTAAGAGAAAACCTATCCTTTCTGTGGATGGCTGCTTTATTTCTACATCCCTTCCAAGGCACCGATGCACTGAGAGATGCCACGGGCTCAGTGAAACCCTACTATAAGTTCCTCTACTTTGGACTCAAAAATAGTGTGTAAGACTTTAACTGTGATTTTTATGATGACTAAATGATGAATAAAACTAAAGAATTAGACAAGTATAAGTAATTCTGTTTATAAACTTTATTTCAGTTGCCATTCGCTTATCATTATAGAGTATTACTGCACATTAAGGAACCTCAGGGGGCCACATGAGTGAATTGCAATGGAAATAAATCAGGAGGTGATCTCAGTCAATTCATATCAGAGCTACAATGGCCACTGTCAGACCTCATGATCATGGAGGAATGGAATGGGTGTTCACCAATAAACAGACAACATTATGTGAGAACTTAGTTGAGGTCTTTACCAATAGCATTGATTCATCAGTCAGTTTTACAATTGCTTCTACCCAAAGCTTTGAGGTACATGAGCCTCTCCACATAGAGCTGCCATTGCCCCCTTCAGTGAGCTAGCCATTCATTTTGTGGCCTCATGTTCAGAAGTGTTCATTTTTGTGACAACTGCATGTGAAGAGTTCTTTTAGTAAACATTTTAGATGTGCCAGACCCATAAAAACAATACAGTGCAAATGCCTGGAACCTATGGTTGCTGGCTGCAAAATAAAATAAAACTGAGAAAATCAATAAGGGTCCAACATCTATGGGCTTATGTAGGATTTGGAGCATCTGATTTGCACGTGCCACACACTGCTTGTTTGCATGATTACTTCTCCCATGTACCGTATTATAAATAGCTAGCCAAATAAATTATTTTTATTAGAACAACTTAAGTTTGCTCAAACAATAATTTGATTCAGCTCAAAACTTTTAAAGTTATTCATTGTTTAACTTTAGCCTTTTAGATTTTAATTGGTGAGTGCACCTACACAGAAGTGAATTGCATTGAATCCGATCCAAGCGCAAGAGCAAAATAAATATTTTAACAAGCACAATTTTTTAAGCATCAGATAAGCACCATCTCAGCACTAACCTATATCAATACTCACCCAGAGATGAGGTGAGATTGCAATGCATAGCTATCTACTGTGCTAAAATTAAAAAGGCGGGTGTTAAGTTATTAAGGTACATGAAAAAAGGAAAAACAGACATGCAGGCAGGTCTGCTCTAGATAATGAATTTGTGAGGACTGTCGGCTGGTTCCTAATTAAAGTCAGAAAGACAGAGTGTTGGGGCAGTGGAATTAGTGCCACATTATAAAGTGCTGTTTGGTAAATAAATCATTTTAATAAGGTTAAAAAAAGGCAGAAAGCTTGTGTGTAGAGAGGCTCTACCCACGTGGAGATGAAATCTATAAGTGACATTAAATGGTGACCACAAGTACATTGCCGCAGATTATTTAGGTGACATGCCATAGCAGATCTGCTACCTGATAATTATTTCATTGAAATCAATCCCATACAGCATGCCATGAAGTAAAGGAAGGATTAACCTGCTGGACATCTAGATTTCAATTAAGTTAGTGATTATGAATTCCCACCTAGAGGGAAAAAAAGGCTTGCAGTTTGAGCTAAGTACTGGGTAGCTGAAAGAAGGCTCTCAATAGAATATTTCCGTTAAATATTCCTGAGAGAAATAATATGAGCCTCTATTTTCAAGAGCAGCGGGATAACTGGAGGCCTAATGCTTTTTGTAATGACTTTATGGTTTTCCATGTGGCAATTAAAAACATTATGGTAGATTGGGATTTGATTTGATTGTCAGTTAGCATCAAGGGAGAGCTGATACATTTTCCCTAGGGGTCAAGTAAGAAAATGATCAAAACAAACATGTTTTAAGTCGCCGCCAGCAGTGCCTTCAGAGATGGCCAGATATCGCTACACTTGACTCCCATCTTTGACACAATGCACTATGGTATTATTATTAGCAGCTCACAAAACTGCATTACAAGATACAAGATAGTTCAATAAACAAAAATAATGAATTTGACTTTTTTCTATGAGAGGTTGTCATGATAACATGGCTAGTGCTGCCTCCTCATAGCTCCTGGGATCAAGTCACTCTTCATGTGGAGAGTAAATGGTCTCCCTCTGCCTGAAGAGATTTTTGTTTGAGATGCCTCTCACTTCCTAAAGCCATACATAATGTAACACCCTCAAACCTGCTTGGTCCAATTCATGGTCATGGAGGAAAGACTTGCATGTCAAATGTGTGGCTGTGCCTTGCAATAGATTGTATTTTCTGTCTTGCACCTAATCCTGCTGGGATAGGCACCTGCACCACTCAACACTGAAATGGAGTAAAGGGCCTCAGAAAATGGAAATAGCTTGTTTGTATTTTAATGGTGCTCTTTCATGATGTCAGAGAAGCATGCCATTTAAATACAAAATCTGATTTTTCAAATTAAATATATATTCAATTAATTTTCACGCTAGATAATTTGAAACTCTAAATCGACTCAGCATGAATGAATTGCAATGGACTGGCTCCCAGTTTAGAGTTCCTTCCTGCCTTGTGCCTCATGATACTTGGATAGCCACTGATGCTTACAACCTGAGGTCAGACAATGCTGGTATGAAAAATGAATAAGTGGGAACAGGAAAAGAATGAATGCATATATGAATGAATGAGTAGTTTAATATAGTTCCCCTGATTAACTAAATTTAGTCACATAACAGAAAGGTGGCTGCTTGTATCATATTAAATATAAGGCTGCTTATTCCTTATGACACCTGACAAGACTCATTTATTTTGAGAGGACTGGAACCTAATTATTTTTTTAGAAACGTCTTCATACTATTGTCCTTATACTTCAATAGCTGTATTTTCTAGGGCATTCCATTGTGTACAAGCCTTTTGAGTGATGATGGACGTATACGTGAGAGTGGGCAGGCTAGTGATTTCTCTAACCATGTGATAAGGTCTAGTGCCCTTTGCAGAAACGGTGAAGCATTTTTTAATGATCAAGTACTGATTCCACTAGAAGAATGCTTTTTATATTATTTTACTAATTTCTTAACAGTGCAAAGGAGGGATTTTGGAAAACTCCTCCATACAATACTGCCTGAGGTGGTTGATGTCACCTACTGTATGTACATCTCAATAGGACTTGTCTGGTCTTCTGCATCACCATTTAACTACATATGTAACACATCTTTATATATAAAAGTAGTTAAAAGTGCTTTACAAAAACAACAGACACTTCAAAAAAGTTGCAAAGAAGAAAGCAAAGAGCAATCATTTAACCAAAAGGTATTTAAGATTATAAATAAGAGACAGTAAATGTATAGAATAATAATCAAATGCTTTGTTCAAATGGATATGGTGAAGACATATGATGGCTTATATGAGGTTTTTGTGGTGCTACGCTGTGTTTCGGTTTTGACAATCACAAAATTGTCAATCAGAATGGTCTTTAGTCTTGTCCATTGTCACGCGTTTGCCCATGGGAGACAGCCTAAGGGCTTTGGTGATGGTAATTAACTGCCATCCGTACAAGGGGTTGGCGCCATATACTAATGCCTTTTCTTCTCCTTCCTATGCAGAACAGAAGATTGACAGCCACTCCATCTTTGCCATCACTTCTGTATCAGTCTACCTGGACCCTCCCCTCCCCGCCTCATGAAGTCATATCCTGGTAATTGGCCATCTTGAGTCAGTTCTGTTATGAACTTGCGTCTGTGAAGACATTTCTGCAATTGTTGTGTGTTTTTCTTTTGATTTAAGCCTTTCAATTATATGAGGTCACCAAGGTGGTGCCCAAATTCTTTAGCATTGTTTTGGTTTGTATTTTACACAGTCTAGATCAGGGTACCCAACTCAGGTCTTGGAAGGCAGCAGTGCCTGCAGGTTTTCATTCTAATTATCTTCTTAATTAGTGACCAGTTTTTGCTGCTAATTAAGTTCTTTTGCCTTAGTTTTAATTAACTTGACTTTCCTTAATTAGCATCCAAACAATAATAAGACACAAAATTAGCTGCCACATCACCAGCTAACCACAGTATGTGAAAATCAAAGGTGAAGGTCTCAGAAAGGTTGATCTGCTCAGGGGGGTATTTTTCGTACGTCGCTTAAATCATCCGAGATCAGGTGCCTCATCTTGGATGAGTTAATGCCAGTGAAACTCATCCAGGATAAGTCGGTTTTTCAAACGCAGCCGTGTATTAAATTAGTTTAGCTGGATCTAATCATACGAGATGAATGCGCGCGCCCGCACTGAGTGAAAAGCCCATATACAGTATATTGAGTCTAGAAAATACGATCAGCAAGTCTTTGATAGGCTGTAACAAAATGACGAAAGAACGGGCACATTTTTTTTTCACAGACGCGGTGCAAGACCTTTTATTCGAAGGGGTAACACTGCAAAAGCAGCCCAAACCAGAAAAGAGTGGCCGACAAATTAAACGCTAAGTAGTGTGCATTGTACTTACTGAATGCATCGTTTCATTTCCTATGTGTCAGATTAATTATTATTTAATATGTCATAATTACAGATCAAACGTGAGCACAAGGAGAACATGGGAACAGGTTAAAGTGAAGTACAAGAATATACTTCAAACTGGTAAATATTGGTATATTAAAGAATTGTTGACATAAATAATCATATATAATATAAAAAACATTAATTTTAAAGCTAATAAGAAGGCAGACAAGCAAAAAACAGGTGGAGGTCCACGCGGTCCAGACCTAACCCCTGCAGAAGAGTTGGCTCTCCAGCAAAATGTCCATTGCCCTGTTTCTGAGGGCATTCTAGGGTAAAGCTCCTCCTCAGAACCAGTGGCAGGATGCAGTGGTCACTTCATTTCAGGTAAAGGATGGTCATTGCATATATTGGTCCTCCATGTGTGCCATAGATATGTTCCATATAGCCCTCTTTTTTGTTGGGTCAGTTGCAGGGAATGTCATATTCCTTGAACGTGTCTGACCAATGAGATATTGACAAAGGCCAAATATTTGATGAAGACACTATGTCTGATTATTCATCAGGAGGAGAGGTACATTTTCCAAATAATGTTTGATCAAACTCCACTCTGATCAGTCCCATGTGCCCCAATCACATTTGGAAATCCTGGTAATGAGAATGTTAGGCTGATTGAGGTTCTTCATGGAACTGTGGGTGTTTTAGCCTGTGTATTACCTACCTGCAATGGCATGAAACGCCTCTTTTATTGTCTGCACACGCAAGTGTCCAGGAAACACTATGAAAACCCGAAGGAAATATTTCAGAGCCAAACTATTAGTGTAAACTAATCCTTGTTTACGTAGAACAAACCTGCTCTGAGCAGGTTTGAGGATTAGGATGTGTTGCTATGACAACACTTCCAGCAAGAGTTTCAAAAAACCGACAGATCCAGGATCAGGCCAAATCGTCAACAATTACATCCGGCTAAACGAGTAATCCACGTACAAAAAATACCCCCCTGGTCACTAAATAATTTGATGGTGTTCTTAGTAAAAATAGATGTCTGCTGTGGCAGAAGGAGAGCAGCAACAAGCCATGGAATTAAATAATGGGTCGAATTAACAGCAAGAATCAGCTTTTCATTAAGAAACTGGTTGAAGTAAAACTGGTTAGAGTTTGAAGCTCTGATTTAGCTCTTTTTGGCATCTTAATTCTGTTTGGCTGCAATTTAATTAAGAAAAGAATCAATTCAGATGACTGAATCCTTAAATACAGGGCCATTAAAATGAAGGGAAAATGAGTTAATTAGCAGTGAAAACTGGTCACTGATTAGGAAAAGGATCTGAATGAAAACCTGCAGTCACAGTGGACCTCCAGGACAAGAGCTGGACATACCTGATCTAGAGCATTGGTATCAAACTCAAATTCCTAGAAGACTGAATGTGCTATCCTAATAAAGTAACCAGTTACTGCTGATAATTTAAAATACTTTTTTTGCCTTAAATTTAACACTGTTAATTATTTGTTATTTCCTGAAATGGTAGTCAAACAATAGATAACCAGCTGACCCTTGGGCTTCCAACAGTCCTGGCTCACCACCATTTTAATTCCAGCTAATCTCCTTTTTAGCTGTCATTAAAACCTGTTACTTAAATCCCGTGTTCAATTATTTCTCTCCCTTTCCAATGCTGAGAGAATTGTCCACACTTTTATTACATCCCGTATTGACTACTGTAATTCCTGACTGGAAGGAGCCCCTTCTTCTCTGTTATCACAGCTGCAACTCTGCTGCAAAAGTCCTTACACAGGCCCACAACAGCTAGCACATCACACCCACCCTGCTTCACCTTCACTGGCTCCCTGTATCTTACAGGATTGAATAAAAAAATTCTACTAATAAACTTTTACGTGACCTTGCACTGGACTGCATCAGTGACCTGCTCCAGCACTATGCCCTTGTTCACCCACTAATGTCCTCTAAATCTGGTAATCTTGTTGTGCTCCTCACTAACCTACATTCTATGGGTGACAGGGCCTTTAGCTATATAGTGCCCAGACTTTGGAATGTCTCGAAATTAATTAGATCAGTTGACTCAATCCGTTATTTCAAAAGTTAACTTAAAACTCAATTGTTCAGGAAAGTATTGAACATACCCTAATATTCTGACCCTTCTTTCAGTTTTGTTCCACAAATTACTGGATGCTATTTGTTCAGAATTTTATTGTAGTATTCATATTTATGTATTTTATTGTTGCTTTTTTATACCAATGGCTTTGTACATCCTATATTTATCTTTATTCAGTATTCATATTTATGTATTTTATTGTTGCTTTTTTATACCAATGGCTTTGTACATCCTATATTAATCTTTATTCAGTATTTATGCAGATATTATTTGTGTCCAGTGTTATATATATCCTGTTATTCTTTCCGAATTTCTGTGAATTGCTTTGAGCATATGAAAGGTGCTATTCAAATAAAATGTATTCTTATTAATTCTGTGGCTTGTTAGTGTTGTTACTCTGCCACATGAGTCATTTCCAAAACTGATCTCCTTTTTTGTAAGCTCACCATCCAGGTGCTTTACAGAACCCAGCAGATCGAAATTTCTCAGACCTTCACTTTTTTCTTTCTTTCAAACATTTTAATAAGACAGATATTGAATAAAAGTCACAGGTGCAAATAAGATCTAAGTCAGCTATGTGATCTCTTAGTTCACTTTGCCTCTCATTAATGTTTTGCTGCTGGGTAAAAAAAAAAAAAAATAAAACAATTAAAATGCAAGTCAGTTAAAATCAAGGCAGTATGGTATGTTTCATTAGCTTTAGTAATTGGATTCAAATGGAAAAAGTGGTTGGAACGAAAACCTGCAGGCACTGTGACTCTCCAGGAGCTAAGTTTGACAGCCTTGATTTCTTGATGATATTGTTCTGAAGACTTCTGTTTCATTCAGATACCTAAGGCATACCATTGTGTTCTTTTTAAACAGAAGCAGCTTTCTCCAGGATTCTCATTCCAGGAAAGCCAAATTTGTTCATGCTTTCTCTGAATTCCTTTCTGAAAAGGAATTACTTTGGTGGTAGAATTACCAAGGTAAGGAATAACCTTTTACCTTGGTGATAGAGTCCTGTGGACCTCTGGATGTAGCTTTGACTCTTACCCATGGCTGAATTTCCACTTCTACAAAGACTGACAGCTGTAGAGACTTCAGATTCTTCAGAAATGAACTTGTAATTAATACGTTGTAGCCGTGCGACAACATTTGCTTCTCTGAGGTTACTGCAGATATCTTTTGTCTTTGGTATGGTGTTCCCAACTAATGCAGAAGCTGCAGACCAAACTGTTTGTTGTGCTACCAGGCAGTGAAAGGACTAGTAGATAAACAGGAGTCAGAATAATGAAGCAGAGGTCAAAAATGGAATATCAAATAATACGAAGCGTCAAACCGTAAACATGAACAAAGCTTGCAGTTAAATGAAAAAATCCACATCTGCAAACCTCAGACGAGGAAGTGACCTCAGTGACTATCCTGATTGATTTGAGCAGCCACACTGCAGTAGTGAGTTCTACTAGAAATAAATACATGAATTAATCTCTCAGTATCTTGCATATTTAGAAAATATCTCAATCATTTTCAAGATGGTGGAAACATGTTTGGGATAGTTTTGTAATATATGCTTTAAATGAGATTCTAGTGTGAAAATAACACCTAAGTTGCGTTCTGATTCTGTAAAACTAATGGTGATTCCTGCTGAGTTAAAGAGTGACAGAATGTTGTTGTGGTCAGCACTATTCCTTCCAATAATTAACATCTATGTTATTAAGTTACTATGAATATGATGTGGCTTTGCACACCTAAAACGATGCCATGGAATCAGTGAGTTTGATACAAGAATTGATGGAAGAAATAGATCTGATATCTTTAATAAAAATGGACTGTTGTGTTTTCTGCTGTGAAATAAACTGTGCTCTCACATTTGTCACTATTATTGCCTAATTTCATGCATTTCAAAATGGGGTTGACTGCATCATTTTGCCCTTCTATCAAAAGTATGAAACTTACAATAATATTGTAGAATTATTTCAATTTTGCCTCATAACCATATCCTGTCAAAGCCCAGAATGACTACCTCCTGTGCCACAGTGTTATTTGTACCAGTGAGTGTTTAAAAATGAAATCACATGTCACAGTGTTTTAGTCACTTGTTCCAAAACTCAGGAAATTTGTCATAAAAAAGCAGCTTTGTGTAAATGACAAGCAAAGAGCTGTTCCTGTGCCAAAAATGTCAGACACTGAAGCTCTCTAGTCTTTTAGACAACAGTGAAATGGACTGAGGGCTTGACTGCCTTTGAAAGTTTGGCCACCAAGTGTGGTGTCACACAATTATATGTTTATTTGAGTCTTATTTTACACCGGCTTTAAGTTTCTAACTGTAGGTTTTGAATGGACAGCTGAAATTTGCTTTGCTTGCAGACAAATATGGACTAATGGGTTCATTTCACAATGTCTAGTTTATCATGTGTATTCCATTTGATATTAAAATGTTCACATTTAATACATTTTTTCAACAAAATAATGTGTAAAAATTAGCCATTCCCTTGTAATTGAACCAGAAAATAAAGTCATAGTTATGCAAGTCTAAAACTAAAGAAATGTGCCATAAGCAGGAACACCACTGCTCCTGTCTGCTCAAAGTCAGAAGACACTGTAGCCCTCTGTGTGACGTAGAGATTTCTGGAGCTCACTCTTGTCTGGTTGCCCTTTTTTCCCCATGTTTTACAAACTTTATTAAAATTTGCCTTTGCAAAATGTTCTTTCATTCATTAACTTTTCCAACATTTACTTTAATATAGGGAGGAGCTGAGATCAAGCCTATCCTAATGCCAAGGCAGGAAATGAGCCTGGAGGAGAGCTCTCACTCATGTACACCAGTCCAGTTTAATGAAGGTAGTCAAAGCACTGGTGAAAATCCACACAGAAGGCCGCAAAATCTGCGCAGACTGGGATTTGAGCCAAAGACCGTAGTGCCTTGAGGTGGGTGAGTTAAAAACTGTGCCGCCATACTGCCCTGAAATATAATTAGTGTCACTCTTACGTTTTAACATTGCTACATGCAAAAGGCTTGCAAACATTGTTAATTATCTCTAGTTGAATTTAGCGCCAACTCTATATGTAGAGCTGGATGAGTGAAGGGTATAAAAAGAATCTTAGAACAGGAAAAGGCTCTTGGTTTTATGATTTTCATCCCAAAACAGCAGGTTTAGAAAGCAAATAAACTACCATACTCTATTTATTAAGCAGAAACTAAAAAATTTAAGCTAGCCGCCAGCAGTCGTCTAATAAATCATTTGAATTCCTATAAACTGTTAAAGGATTTAGATTCTAATGTCAAAAGATTATTAAAGTGCTTAGTTTCTAATGTCTAACATGTTAGGTGTGTGCTGTACTTACTAGACTTTCAAACACAGGAGTAAAACTGACTGTTTGCTTTCACCAGCAGAGCTGATTGAGTAAATATGACATGACCTGCCACCTTTCCACCAGCATGAAAATCCACCAGGGAATAGAATGAGGAGGACAGGCTACTTCCAGGTGGTTTTCCATTCTAAGTAAAAACCCAAAAGTAGGCATAACTTGTACATTACCAACATTAGAACATTTGTGGCAACAGCAGGCCATTCTGCTGAACAAGTTCATCAATCATATTCACCTAGATTGTCTAAAATAACATCAAGTCAAAATTGTAAGGTCCTTAAGGTCCTAGTCTCCACCGCATTGCTTACAAATTAATCCCATATGTTTTTTTGGGTGAAGAAAAACCTTCTAATATGTTTGTAAATTCTGCCCTTAACAGGTTTTTAACTGTGTCCCTGTGTTCCTCATTCTTGTTGAACAACACATTATGATGATTTACAGTATCTTCATTCTGTTTATAGAAGAAATTACTAAGTGCTAATTATTCTTTTTGCTGCATATTTAAACACCACTTCAGTTCTTACTTTTTTTTTTCTTTTCATTGTTTAATGCTATGCATCATGCCTGTTTCTTTCAGCTTCATTGGTGTTAATTTATATGCAGTGCTTTATTATGGATCAAAGTTTCCAGGTCATGTTTCCAGGTCTTTGTTTCTGGTCATTGTTTCTGGTCCCATCCACTTGTTATTCTTTTTGTACATGAAAAAAATCAAGTATTGCGGAGAAAAAATTTTTGGTTCTTAAAGAGGGTGGCTGTCCAGAGCCCAACATTGACCAACCCCATATAAAATTCATAGTATCTTTTCACACATGCTAAAAATATAAAAACACAGATATTACAATGCTTTTATGGAGTTTTGTAGAAAAAAACTTTCCTGTTGTTTTCAAAGAAGTCAGTCACAGGGTCAAGAGAAAATGCAGAACAATTCTATATTTGCACATGGCATGAGCAATCAATAATACAATTCATTTGCTTTTCTGCTACCGTTAATTCATCTAATACATCACGTCATCTGACTCTTAATGTGCAGAATTCCATCATTGTAACCAATCAACTACAGCCACCAGTAATTTCGAATACATGTAGATTCTTCCATTACTCTAAACATCACTTTGTTAATAGGGGTGTACTATGGGTTTTCCCATTGATCTTATCACCACTTCACAATAGGGGTGTTTGGGCTTTCTCACTAGTTTGTCCTCACTTTTTAAGAGGGTGTTCATGACTCATTTAGTTCATTTTCACCTTAGAAACTACTTTAAGATGAGATAAAGCCTCACGTGCCCAAGCTTTAAGCCACATTTAGTTAACCCTCTAGTTACCTCCGGTCTTTTTCCTTATGTTGTAATGAATTCATGATCACAACTTCATATACATATATACTGGTAATAATTTGTAAAGATAATATATTAATTAAAAATTCCACAGGCACCACACAAAAAAAATCTTGCATTTTTACTGAAGATTAAAGTGAGAGAACAGAATTGTTATTCAAAACTGGAGATACGCCTGCCCCATTAACTACCCCATAAATCATCAGTTGCAAAATTACTGTGGAAAGCAGGATAATTAAACAAGCTTGGAAAAAAACAAATGTTTACAAGTGGAATAGAGTAGCAGCACTACTTAAACTAACTACAAATCCCAGCAGCCCCGGTAGTATTTTACTCTTGGTCAGTTTCAGGTGTTGCTGCTGGTGTTTTTGGAAGACTTTAAAATGAGCCAAGGACAATGAAATATCTCAATGAAAGTCCCAATCATCTGTCTTTTGTATCTAAACACTTCACCCCAATATTAGATTGCTACAAGGATTTGAGTTTCTGGATTTGTGTTCGTGTCCTGTGCGTGATGTTCATGTGGTCTGATCTGAGTTGATAAACATGTTCATCTGTAGAACACTCTTCACCATCATGTCATCTCAATAGGACAAAACTTTACCTATTTTACTGAAAGCTGTTCAATTGGGACTTCTGTTCATTTATCACTGCCAGTCGGCATCTGGATGTGGATCGTGTTTGGACTTTGTATTGTGCTGTTTATTGTTGAACTTTTTGTACTTAGTGCTTTGTTCTGTGTTAATTAATTATTATCGCTGTCTGGGCTGTTTTGGAGGGCTTATGCATAAACATTAGTAGTTTAATGGTTGTTTTTTTTCTTCATTTACTTGTTTAATATATTCTTTATTGTTTACTCATTTTGAGCCACTTTTATCATGTCTCTATATGTGAGTGTGTGTGAACTGGGTCTAGACTGGGTGCATTCCTAAATAACATTACTTTTTTTCGACACTGTGAATCTTAACATCTTCACAGAAGCTACAATAGTGATGAGCACAAGCAGAGATAGGGAGAAATTACAGTGGGTGAAAAAAAGAAGGAAACAGAAATAGGAAAGATATTAATTTGTTGCCTAAAATGTCTTTTCAAAGGTTTGTTGTAAAAAAAACAAAAGCGAAGAAGAAGAGGACATGGCTAGTGATCTCGAAGACAAGGATGCTAGTGAGACACCTGAAGGTCCTGATGGCACTACCAACAATTGCAGTGGCCAGCTAGGGAGCCATTTCATCACCTCAGTACTATTCATCTTAATTTCCACATGGGATTAATAAAGTTTGTGTAAAGTTTTTTGTAAGATAATCTAATTTTATCTACTGCTTCCAGCACTCTGTAAAAGACTCCAGAAACTCTCGTGTCACAACACCAATTCTGTCCTTGGCCCTGCTCAGTCCCTGGGAATGACCTGGGTACGTGTTGCTCCGATTCCAGCACTTGCTGAAATCAATAATCAATAATCTCATCTTTACTGGTGCACATCACGTTACATTTATAAAATTAACTAGTTTAAGAAATTGTTTGCCCTTGTGGGCATCAAAGCAGATGGAGCCAATGTTATCAGCAATAGATTTAAGGCAGGAACCAACTTTAACTGGCGTGTCAGTCCAACAAAAAAAACAATGTTTGCATGGCAATGTTAACTTATGCATTTAGGCTCTAGATTCTTGAACATTTTATAGACATTTTTTGAGTGAACATGAAAGTGGGGTCACAGTTAAACTACATCTTTCATGTTAGACAGATTGTTAAATATAGAATCATTAGTTGCAAAGAAATGGGGGGAAAGGGCACTTGAAATTCTTTCCTCCATAAAAATGTTCAAAGCAAAGCTGTTCATGTGTGCTTTTTAACAAACCTAAAACAGATGTCTTCACATATTTTTCAACTCTTAAGTAATGACAATCAAGAGTCACAGACAAACTAGTGTCACAAGGAATTTAACAATCATTTCAATCATAGATTTTATTTCAAACCTCCATTTATTTTCTTAATACTCCTTACTATTGACCTCTTCTACTCATATTTGCAGCAATGGATCTGAACTGTGAGCATTTCAGGATGACTGTTGTGCATCTGTAGGGGGTGCCACAGAGACCTCAAACCTTCCAACACACCAACACCAACACAAAATAATCCATCCATCCATCCATTTTCCAACCCGCTGAATCCGAACACAGGGTCACGGGGGTCTGCTGGAGCCAATCTCAGCCAACACAGGGCACAAGGCAGGGAACCAATCCCGGGCAGGGTGCCAACCCACCGCAGGATACACGCAAACACATCCACACACCAAGCACACACTAGGGCCAATTTAGAATCGCCAATCCACCTAACCTGCATGTCTTTGGACTGTGGGAGGAAACCGGAGCGCCCGGAGGAAACCCACGCAGACACGGGGAGAACATGCAAACTCCACGCAGGGTGGACCTGGGAAGCGAACCCGGGTCTCCTAACTGCGAGGCAGCAGCGCTACCACTGCGCCACCGTGCCGCCCACACAAAATAATATTTTAGTAAATACCTTCAGAGATTATTCATAAATATAGAACAGTCTTGTTTTCCTATCTTCCTTTCTCTCTTTCTTCCTCTCCTTTCACTCCTCACACCAAGTGTTGTCCAGGCAAGTGTCTCTTCTCCCAACTCCGTTTCACCAGGATGAGGTCAAGCAGCTTCCTTTATGCCAGACTCAGGAGTACGTCTGGTGTCAGCACACTACAGGTTGGACGGTCTGTCCCTGCAGCTCCACCTGGTGGTACCCATGGAACACAGCAGGGCTGACTAACAGGACTGCAATTCCCAGCCTGCCTTACAGGTATCCATGTAAGTACTGTGACCCAGGAAAACCACCATTTTTTGTATCAGGGGAGCAAACAGTCCTCCTGTACTTCCATTGAAGTGGCGTCTGGGCTGGGTAAGGAAGCTTGAACCATCCCAGCTGGAACACCAGCCCATGCCTGGTGTTCATGACATTTTGTAGATACTTTGAATTGTTACAGCATATCTGACACCTAATTTAAAAAAACTTGTCAAATTGAATCTCAAATACCTGAGTCTAATCGTCATCATAATATGTCAGACATTAGAATAATTGTAACAAGAACAAGCCATTCAGCCCAACAAGCATAGTCTAAAACAACATCAAGTCGAGATCTGTCCGCCCCTAAAGTCCTACTTTCTACCACACTACTTGGTAATTTATTCCATGTGTCTATAGTTCTATCTGTATGAAATTGACCCTTAACAAGATTTTCTGTATGTCCCTATTGCCTTGTTGATTAACTCATTTTAAAGTAAACGCATTGGATCCACTGTACTAATTCCCATTATAATTTTGAACGCTCCTATTGTTTTAAATCCTAATCTCTATTTGCTTAAAATAAAAAAGTTCATCTTCTTTAATATATCCTCATAACTCATACTTCCCTCTCCTGGAATCATTAAAGTTGTCCTCTGAATTTTCCTGGCACTGACATAACTCTTTTTTGCAATAAGGAGACCAAAAGAGCACACACATTTCGAGATGTGTGGATATCACCTTAAACTCATTTACTTATAAGCTGACATACTCAAGTAAACTCAGCATCAAAATGAATGCCTCACTGATCATTACTTGATTAAAAATACTGTCCTCATTTTTTATCTATAAGACAAGACAGGTAATATAATAAATATTTGATAACTCTGCGGTGAGCTGGCGCCCTGCCCGGGGTATGTTTTCTGCCTTGCATCCTGTGTTGGTTGGGATTGGCTCCAGCAGACCCCCGTGACCCTGTGTTAGGATATAGCGGGTTGGATAATGGATGGATGGACGGATGGATATTTGATAACTCCTGCCTTTCTTGTACCCCCAGTGTTCTTACTGCACCTTTTTTTGGGTATTCTCACGTGTCTCAGCTGCTCTTTTGCCTCCACTTCCTCTGTCGATCGTGCTCCCATAAAGCCTGCTCTTCAGACTCTTATCATTTTGACGTACCTTGCTTGCATCCTCTACACTTTTTGACTTCCACCAATGGTAGAAAACATAATTTGTATTCTTGCTAATACTTCCTGTCTTTGAAAGCGACTCTCAGCGTTGATCCCATGTCTTTTCTCAGTATGCTTGTGGGTGTCAACCTCCTATGCCTGAATGCTTCCTGTCTCAATCACTGACTGAACAACCACAATGAAACCGACCAATCAGATTGCTCCAAAGGACAAAGACATTAGCATTTGATTATACAGATAAATTATCTATCAATTTAATTTTAAAACATAGGATTTAAAGCAGTCATTGGGAGGCAATTTTTATGTGTACTCCCATTACATCAATGTTGTGAGACACGTTGCAGCCCTTGAATTTGGTGAGAGTCTGCTCAGTATTGCTTACTATAAAGTTGACTGTGTATCTTGAAGGTTTAAGGCAGATTTATGTGGTGTGAGTTGAGCAGCTGAAGGATCAGGAGTCAGGAAATCAAATAAACAAAAAGTACACTGGGGGCTCACAATGTCTTGCCGTACACAGTTTGGCCCGCCAATGACTCTTCAGCAGTTAAGAAAGGTCCAGAGGAATACTGTGCAACATGCCACTCTGTAAAGTGCAGCTCATTGCTTGCACCAAAATTAAATTGCAGATCAGGGTGTGTCATTCACAAAGCAGGCAAGGTAAGAAAGCAAAAATAATTTATATATACATAATCCTTTTAGCCAGTGGTTATTAAACTTTTTGTTTTCTTGCAACCAATTTTTGCCTTTTGCATATCTTACTGTTCCCTACACCTTTGTCATGTTACTGCTGGATAATAAAAGTTGCAAAGCAACAACAATGGATGGAACAACTGGGGGCTAAAGACAGGGAAGCACTAATGGCAGAACCCCGTCCCTTTACTGACCAACTGATTTACTGTCTACAATACAGAACTAAATCAACTTTTTAAGCCTATCTACTGGGTGCAAAGTAGGAACCAGTTTATCAAAAAGGAGCAGTGGTAAAGTCCACATACTGGAAAGAAATAAGGGAGACAAATATCTGCCAACACCATGAAACCAGTGAGATATCTGACAACAAATAAATCTGTGACTTTGTTGCTGAGAGTTTTCTTTTGACTCTCATCAATTTTCAGTGAAATCTATCACGTTGATGTCCTGATTAAGTTTTTGTTTAAAAAGTGTTAAGTCTTAAGTTAAGACTGCAAAATGACAACAAAAGTTCAGAAGTAATGTCTGCATGACCGAACAGTTAACTTTGTGTGCTGGAAATTTAAAGGTCTGAATCACAAATTAAAGAGAAAGAAAGTATTCTCTCACCTAACAAGTCTAAACGCTAAAATAGTATTTTTACAGGAGACCCACTTATTAAGCAAGGATCAGTTTTGGCTGCACAGAGACTGGACTGGCCAAATGTTCCATTCCAGCTGTACAAAGAAAACTAGAGGTATGGGAATTCTTATACTTAGAACAATCTCATTTGTAGTATCAGATGTAGTATCTGATCCTGAAGGGAGATATGTGATTGTCATAGGTAATTTATTTAACTGTAAAGTGATTTTGATTAATATCTATACACCCAATGTGAATGATAGGAACTTCATTCAAAATGTATTTGCATCCATTCCCAATGTGAACACTCATAAAATTAAAATGGCTGGAGACTATTAATTGTGTTTTAAATCCAGACCTAGATAGGTTTAACACTGCAAAGACAATTACACAGTTTGTAATTGATCACAACTTATCAGACCCCTGGAGATTTCTAAACCCAAACTCAAGAACATATTCCTTCTACTCACCAGTGCATCATTGCTACTCAAGAATTGATTTTTTTTGTAGATAACAATTTCTTGCCTATGATTAAATCTTGAAAGTACTATGCTATTGTTCTCTCCGACCACGCCCCTTTGATCATGGAGCTAAAATCACTATGCCCCACAAACTCATCTTGCAGCTGGTGTCTTAATCCACTTTTATTAGCAGACAAGAACTGTATAGAGATCTGGGGACCTGGGTTCGCTTCCTGGGTCCTCTCTGCGTGGAGTCTGCATGTTCTCCCCGTGTCTGCGTGGGTTTCCTCCAGGCGCTTTGGTTTCCTCCCACAGTCCAAAGACATGCAGGTTAGGTGGATTGGCGATTCTAAATTGGCCCTAGTGTGTGCTTGGTGTGTGGGTGTGTTTGTGTGTGTCCTTCGGTGGGTTGGCACCCTGCCCGGGATTGGTTCCTGCCTTGTGCCCTGTGTTGGCTGGGATTGGCTCCAGCAGACCCCCGTGACCCTGTGTTCGGATTCAGCGGGTTGGACAATGGATGGATGGATGGAACTGTATAGAATGTATATCCAAACAAATCAACATTCTCAGAGGTTTCTGCAGGAATACTCTGGGAAACCCTGAAGGCTTTCTTAAAAGGACAGATTATCTCATGTCTTTCCCACAGAAGTAAATTGGAAACCAAGAAAGTATCAGAACTAATCAGTGAAATTACCAGAATAGATCTAAAAAATGCCAAGTGTCGAAATGAGGCACTTTATAGGAAAAGACAGGCTCTGCATTCAGAAGTCAACCTCTTGACAACTAATGAAATGGAACAACTCATTTTTAAATCAAGACGGCATTACTATGAACATGAAGAGAAAGTTAATAAGATCTTAGCTCAACAAATCCACAAGCAAGAAGTTCGTAATGCAACCACAGCAATCACCAACACAGACGGAGACAAAATCATTGACCATAAAAATATAATGCACACAATTAGAGACTACTATAAGTCCTTATATTCTAATGAGTTTAAAGAAGACAAGACACAACCTAATGCCGTTCTGGATGGATTACAGATCCCACAAATATATACTTTGAGTGCAGAGGAATTAGATAATCCTCTGGCACTATCAGAATTTTTAGATGCTATAAACTCACTTCAGAATGGGAAAGCAGCATGCCCTGTTGGCTACCCTGCCGAATTTTATAACAATTTCTCAATTAAGTTAGCTCCCCTTTTATTAGCAACATTTACAGAAGCTAGAGACAATAAAATTGTACCTCAAACTTTTCGCCAAGCATTAGTTACCGTCTTTCCTAAGCAAAATAAGGACTTATTATAATGTGCATCATACAGACCAATGTAACTTCTGAATAATGAGGTAAAGATGCTCTCCAAAGTCCTAGCTAGAAGGATTGAGAAAGTGTTTCCTTCAGTAATATCACAAGACCAAACTGGATTTATTAAAGACAGACACTTAGCTTCCAATCTTCGACTCCTCTGTATTCACCCACAAAGTCTAACACCCCGGAGATATTATTATCGTTGGATGCAGAAAAAGCATTTGATATGGCTGAATGGAACTACCTTTCACTACATTGGAGAGATTTGGGTTTGGCCCGAACATTTGTGCATGGATCAAACTACTGTATACCAGTCCGGAGGCTTCAGTTTGTATTAACAACATTAATTCAGAATACTTTAATCTAAAATGTGGTACTAGACAAGGATGCCCCTTGTCACCACTACTTTTTGCAATCACCATTGAGCCACTGGTAGTTCACTGTCAAAATGCTTATGAGATAAAGGG
The DNA here is from genome assembly GCF_900747795.2 of Erpetoichthys calabaricus. NCBI lineage: Eukaryota > Metazoa > Chordata > Cladistia > Polypteriformes > Polypteridae > Erpetoichthys > Erpetoichthys calabaricus. The sequence continues at coordinate 144,167,527 of NC_041396.2, forward strand.
GATTATCAGAGAAGAACTGGAACAGAAACTTTCTCTATATGCAGATGATATGGTACTGTATACAGTATATCTGATCCACAAAATACTGTGCCTGAAGTCCTAAAAGCACTAACAGAATTTCAAAAGATTTCCGGTCTCAGAATTAATTTGAATAAAAGTGAACTCTCAAGCACACAATATTAGATTGGACACCTTCCCTTTTATTATAGCAGATCAGTTTAAATACTTAGGGGTAAACATCACAAGTAAATATAAATCACTTATTCAACAAGATTTTGCCATCTGTATGGAAAAAATTAAACAAGACTTACATAAATGGTCTACCCTTCATCTCACTTTAACTGGAAGAATTAACATTGTCAAGATGAATATCCTTCCTAAGTTTGTTTTCTATTTCATAACATTCCAATATACTGTACATCAATAAATAATTTTTTAAGAAATTAAATTCAACCATAACCTCATTTATTTGGAATTCAAAATATCCATGTATCCAAAGGGTGACCCTACAAAGACCTAAGGCAGAAGGTGTCATGGCTTTACTTGACTTTCAGTTTTATTACTGGGCAGCAAACTTACAAGCTATAAAAACCAAGACATGGACACAAATAGATGAACATACACAGGCTTGGTCCGCAATAGAAATAAAATCCTGCAGTACTTCTTTATATTCCTTTTCTTTGTACCGCAATAAGTACAAGTCATTGGCAACATACAAACAATCCAATTGTGCTTCACTCACTTAGAATATGGAACCAATATAGGAAGTATTTTAAGATAGAGAAGCTTTTATCTGTGGCACCTCTGCACGAGAACCATCTTTTTCCTCTCTCTCAAACATAAGCAGTTTTTAATGTCTGGAAAACATTCGGGATTAGGTCACTTAGACATCTGTCCATAGACAATGTCTTTGCATCCTACGAACAATCACACTCCAAATTTAACTTTCCAGCAACACATTTCTTTCACTACCTTCAAATTAGAAACTTTGTTAAGCAGAACCTGTCCAATGTTCCTCACCTTCCACCTACCTCTATGTCGGAAAAAATATTGACCAGTCTTGAGGACTCAGACAGCATCTCTGTAATATATAAAAACATTTTACAGTCCCTCCCTTTGAAAGATCGAAGAGTACAGTGGGAAAAGGATCTCTCACTCAACATCTCAGAAAAGGAGTGGAAAGTAGCAATGCACAGAATTCACTTGAGCTCCATATATATATATATATATATATATATATATATATATATATATATATATATATATATATATATATATATATATATTGTAACACACAAGCACTTGGGTAGCAGCTTAAGGACCCGTTTTGCATCGCGACAAATCCTGCCGGGGGACAACGGCAGCGTATTAACCTCTCTCTCTTTGTTTCTTCAGAAAGACCGAGAAACTGCCGTCGTAAAGATCACCCGGACAACTCTAAGAGATGCACACTTCCGGGTCCCTTTCTTCTCTCTGCTTCCCGGTTGATGACGTCATACTCCCATACTCCACCACGATTCTCCCAGCATTCCACGTTATAATTTCCGGTCCTTCCCTATAAACTGTCTATCCTCCCACCCTTCAATGTCTTTTGAGTTTTGTAAAACAATTGAAGGAACTTTTTTGTTGCAGTATACGGGGCTAAAAACCTTGTGTGTTTTGCTCTTTATTACAATATATATATATATATATATATATATATATATATATATAAAATTATATATCTAGCAGCATTGTGGTCAGCTTTCTTCCCTCACAGTTAAGAGACGAGTTTTTTTTCTGTGTAGGCTCTACACATACACATAAGAAACATCAATCTTGACAAATGAAAGAAGACAATTCAGCTTATCAAGCGTATTTGGTTAGCTAATGACTGTAGCTAAGCTGTTCCATTAGTCCATCGAAATATTTTCAAAGATGTCAAGGCTTCCACTACAATTAAATGTTGTCTTTTCACATCGCCCAGTTTGTGAAGAAGTGTTTTCAAATGCCCACTGTGAATGCACTAACCCTTGGTTTCTGCTGGTTTAATGAAACATATGATTAATGATTTAACTGAACGTATTCTTACGACTTATCAGCTTTGCCAAAACTTTTATGAATTGCGAGGACTCATAACCTAAAACTTGGATTAAGCATGCTCATTGAATGAAAGAATCTGGTTCCATCATAACCTTTTGTGTTTTGAGAGTGCAAAAGATTTAGTTCCTTTACCCTTTTAGAGTAGTACATGTCCTTTGGATAACAGATTCACTTGGTTACTCTTCTCATCACCTATTTATTTACTTATAACTCATGTACTAATATCAGTATTCATTCTCCAAAATTCACCAAACAACCACTTTCTCTGTCCAGTTTTTAATGTACATGCTGCTTTTGTAATAAAATGACCAAATCTTCAAACCATTCTGCAAATTATGTCTCACTGGAGCTGCACAGAGTCTGAGAACAACATCTCCTCATTTACATTGCAGTTTTAACAAGAAATGGTCACTGTGGCTGAAAAAAGCAGAGCATTAAAAAGTCCCTTTTCTGTTACCAATAAATTTCACTTTGGGTCACTGACTTGACTGGTCTGTGGAGACTTTCCATAGGTCTGGAATACTACTTAAGAAAAATAGAAGAATGCCCTCCATTTTTCTCTCCTCCAAGCATTTATACATAATATAGTGCCCCTTGACTATGTTGTATGCATTACCTAAATTATAGTGACTAATTATAGTGAAACACAAAGCTTGTAGTTGGAACTAACAGACACCAGATAATATATCTCTCTATTATAAAAAGAAATCCTATCCTGGAAAGTAAAAGCAAGGCTATGATACGTGATCTTCTCGGAAGACATTTAAAAGACCCGCGAGACCAAAGAGACTTGGCACGGTGCATCTCGCGGGGACCGTAAACATGAGACTTGGTGCCAAGAGATTGTCCCAGGGCCGTAGCAAAAAGGACAGCGGCTGTACAGGCTTTAAAAAGATCGAAGGGTAGCGTGACAGCAGCCCCCCCTCTCGCCCCCCCGATAACGCGAGCAGCGTTATACGTCCTGCAAGAAAGAATTTAACCACGCCCACGGCCAGAAATAAAAGACAAGTGTTGTTTTTACAACGTCACACGAGACCAGGCAGCAAGCCATCATTTAAAAGGAGTCCACAGACATCTAACCAAGCAGTTGTTGGATTGCTTTTGGCAGACAAGCATAATGTGCTCCCATTTCTTAAAACAATGACATGCGACAGGCAGAAGAGACAGCTCGCAAGCAGCAAAAAGACAGCAAATGATCCAAAGACATATCCTTAGCGTGTGTTCAGACGCCCCCCTTCACAACACGAGCAGCATTATACGTCTGACAAGAAAGAGATGTAACCACGTGCGAAGCAGGAAATAAAGGACAAGTATTGTTTTTACAAAAGTTTTTAAAATAAAAGTGAAAATAATGCATATGTAACAATTCCCAAGAAAATAACAAGTCAAGTACACAAGATTGGATGTGTCTAATGGGGTCAGGTTTCTCAAATATTACAGAGGGAAGGGTTTTAATGTGACACCACTAACCCTATAGTATTTCTATTTGCCAAACTGGAGGACCACTGATGTCACTTTCACCAGGAGCACCAATTAATCTCCCTCTTTCACTTCTTCTTTGCTAATTAAAGCCTCTGGCTATAGGAAGTCCATGTCATTCCAGACCCAACCTTCAAGAGGACTGGTTCCCTGAAATGCTCTATCATTTTTTCAAAGTTCATCAATATTGATATATTTGTTCTTGTTTTCTCATTTTATACATATACATATGTATATATACTAGCTGTCCTCTGTGGCTCCACCTTCATAGTAGTGAAACAGGGCAAACTTTAAAAAAAAAAAAAATTGTTATTCTGGCCAAGCGGAAGGTATGTACGCTCAAACATCAAACGTTGGCACTGTATGTGATCGTGTTCAGCACTGACGGGACAACATCCTCGTGGGGAGAAAAGTCTGTGGCCGTGATATCTCTGGCAATCAGCATCTACCCTCTTAAACACTTGTAGCTCTGATCTCTCTCTCAAAAGCTTCAAACGTTACTCCTTAACAATCTGTAGATGATAATGTTTGTTGAACAAACAGGTGTTGCTAGCTAAGTGGAGGCGAGGTACGTTGCAACATGTAGCGAGAGGTAGGCCGACTCGAACAAAGGCTGGTGCATGAGTGAGGCACCCCCCTATGAAGAGGAAGATTTTCTATTCTTTTAATTGAGACATGGAGCTGTGCCCTCCGGGTACACACAGAGCTCAAATCACTCCTGAAAGAGACTTATGTTTGTTTGAAGTGTTTGAAATAAAGTTTCTGTCTCAGGAATCTTCTGTGTGTATCTATACAACTTTGTGACCCAAGCGTGACAATATATATATATAGATATACAGGGGTGGGCAAAAGTAGGTTTGTGGTTCTTAGTATTCAAGCCTGGCAATTTGAACACTTATGAGATTGTACCTACTGTAAGTGCTCTGTGCCATTGTGACATTTTTTTAGTTAATAAAGTCAATAAAGCTATTGAGTTGATAAAGCTATTGTAATAATCATAATCTGTATATGTTTTTCCATATGGGGAGCTTTTTCCGAGTACAACACCCTTCCCTCTCTTGGCCAGGATGTCTTTTTGTCCATTTGGGGCCACTTGTATGTATTGTCATGCATGTATGCCTGAGGATCACCATCCAAGCTCTTTCCAGGTATGTGATACCACCCTGGGCCGAGGGGGGTCTTGTCATTTTCTTCCTTCACTGTTCCGAGAAACCGCCCAGTGAGGGTAACTGACTCCACCCCTTCTGACCACCTGGCAGGAGGCATCACTTGATAGGGAGATAACCTGAGTGAAGGAGCTCTCAGTGTTGACAGACCCAATGGCAGAGCCAAGTTAGTTATAGTCAGTCATGTGGCAACTGTTTTGTTTTGTTCTTTATGCCATGGAGTATTGTTTTTTTTTAAAAGGTTTGAGAGGAAATGGTAAGTGTTGTGTTGGCACCCCAAAATTCTTACTTTGTCAGATTCTTCAATTCCTCCTATATATAAATATGTAATGTAAATACTTTATGCACTGTCCTTTTCAAAAAATTGACCACAGAGACAAGAATCACAGTTTATAGCATTTGATGCAATGCATGCCAGGCAGTATACGTGGGACAAACATCTAAAACATTTGTAACACATTTACAGGAACATTGCAATACCAACCTAAAGAAAGACCCACGGTCTCTGATTTAGACATATACTAGTTCCACCAGACACATGTTTAACTGGGACACAGTGAAAGTAAAGTTCAGGGCCAATGCCAACAGTGCCAGAGAGCTGGCTTAATCTTGGCTCTCTAAGGAAAACAGCATTAACAGACACTTGGACTTGAACCCAGCATATTGCAAGCTTGAAAATAAGAACATCCAAATAATAAAAGAGACTTTATGATCAACACCTTCTGAACCCCACCTTATTAATCCACCACCCCTTACATCTCCCCCCACCCCTCCCTTGCTATATATTGCCTTTGATTCCTGTGTGTCTAATCATTTTCCTGTGATGCTGACACCTGATAGGTTGTCGAAAGTTTAGGAATAAAAAAATGATTTTAAGATATGTGACTCATTTTCTCCCTTTGTAAACCTCTAGCTACAACCATAAATTGTATAACAGACCTTCGCTTCCATTATATATATTGTGCCAAAATCCACCTCCCAGTGTGCCCTGTGGGAATCCATGGTGCTACATCCACCACAGTGGCCCTCTGACGTCCTGGGGGAGGTACTACCTTGCAGATGCCCTCTCCCCTGGTCCTTCCATCCATCAGTAGGCATCCTGGCCTGTTATATATACTATATATATATATATATATATATGCAGTATACAGAGAGAGAGAGGTAGGTAGTTCTACTCAGTAATCATGGAACTGGAGTGAAGTAATATGTTGCGTATTCAACAGCACATGCAGTTGTACATGTGACAAAAATGACCCTATCTCCCATTTGCCGACATATGCTGACCGAATTGAAGCGATTCATACTTACTCCTGAGGGTCTTAGGAAAACAATAGGTTAATAATCTAGAAATTGACAAAACCAGCCGCAACAATAAATCTTTCATTATTATTTCATAGGGTCTCATATGTTTTTGACTCTTGGATACCCTTTTAATGTTCGTTTTCATTGGTGCTGCTCCACATATCTAATTCTTATTCATTCGGCCCATACCACCTTCTTTACACCAGTGTTTCTCAACATTTATGTCACGTGACCCAGTTTTGACTTTTTCGTATTCACTGACAAACCACTAAAAGTTATTGCAAACTATCCTCCTAGCTGTGGGAACTGAAAGAGACAATATTGTTAGTGACAGCGGCCCTTCTTATGCCGGGGTGGGACTGCTTACCCAAGATGAGTCAGGGGGTGAACATATTACGGTGGTGAATGTTATAAAATGGACAACACAGAGTGTTATGAAAATGTAAAAGCTTGCATATGCAAATACGTCAAATGGAACCATTAAAGATTAAATGAATCTTTAAACCCATATATAGCGTCCACCATGATTATATAGAGCAGAAAGGAATCAACCACAGAACAATGGTTCTCAGAACATAGGGCAGTCTTGGGGATACCCTATGTCTGCAGGTTTTTTTGACCCAACAAACTCTTGCTTTTAATTAAGTAAATTATTGCTTCTTAACAACGTAATTGGAATGTACTGTATCAAGCATTTATGAATTTATGATAGATTATTAGCTGCGGTGGGTTGGCACCCTGCCCGGGATTGGTTCCTGCCTTGTGCCCTGTGTTGGCTGGGATTGGCTCCAGCAGACCCCCGTGACCCTGTGTTCGGATTCAGCGGGTTGGAAAATGGATGGGTGGATGGATGATAGATTATTAGATTATTTATTTATAAATGCACATTTCAAACAACAGATGTTGCGCCAAAGTGCTGTACAAAGAAGCATTAAAATAAACACAATGCAAACCAATCATGCAGAAGCAGATTAATAAAACAACCAATTATAACTTCCACCACAATCCCATTATACATAGTGAAAGGCGGAAGAAAACAAGTAGGTCATAAGCTGACTTTTAAAAATCTTGATAGAGGATGAAGACCTGATGTGAAAAGGCAAGTCATTCCAAAGCCTAGTAAACAACTGAGAGCTCGGTCTCCCCTACACTTCAGCTGAGATCTTGGAACAAGAAGAAGTTTTCCAGATGACCTCAGTGCTCTTGGTGCCACATAGGAGTGAAGGAGATCACAGATACTGTATATTTTGGAACGAGACCATGCAAGGCTTTAAAAACAAACAACAAGATTTTAAAATCAATATGACACCTCACCGGTAGACAGTGGAGAGAGGCTAAAATGGGGGAGATATGGTCCTTTTTTCTTGATCCAATTAAGAATATAGCTGCTGCATTTTGAACCAGCTGAAGGTGTGACAGAGCAGATTTTGGCAGACTCACATATAAGGAATTACAATAATTTAAGAAAGATGTAATAAAGGCATGAATGACTGTTTCCAAGTCCTTCTGTGATAGAAAGGATTTTAGTTTAGAAATTTGCCTCAGTTGGTAAAAACTGGACTTTACTACCATGGAGATTTGTTTTCCAAAACTTAGTGACGACTCGAAGATGATACCTAGGTTTCTGACATCATTATGAATCATTGCTGTCAAGGTGCCTAACTGAGTGCTGATTTCAACTGCAGATGTGATAGGACCAAAAATAGTGACCTCTGTTTTATTTCCATTTAATTGTAAGAGATTTTATGCCATCCAATATTTAATATCCTCAAACCATTTTAACATCTTTTTTACAGATGAAGTGATTATCAGAACTACCTTTGAGGTACAGCTGCGTATCATCAGCATAACAATGACACACAAAATCATGTTTGTAAAAGATGGCCCTAAAGGGGAGCAGATAAAGGGAAAATAGAAGGGGAGCCAGGATAGAACCTTGAGGGACGCCTTGTGTGAGAGGAGCTGGCTGAGAGAAAATCCCATCTATGTTAACAGACATGGATCTAGCTTTAAGGTAGGACTCAAACCATTTCAATGCACAGCCTTGAATGCCTACTTCATCCTCAAGCCGTGTTAACAGAACTCCATGGTCTACTGTGCCATCCAGAGGATGAGGACATCTTGTGTAAGATCCAGTAAGACTAAGATTGCAGAAGATCGAGAGTCCAAAGTTAATAGAATATCATTTGTCACCTTCAGCAAAGCTGATTCAGTACTATGAAGTTTTTTAAAACCTGACTGAAACACATCACATAAATTGTTTTCCTCCAGATATGAAAGTAACTGCAAAGAAACCACTTTCTTCATAATTTTGGACAGAAATAGGAGCTTAGAAATAGGTGTATAGTTTGAAAGAGCTGTAGGATCAAGTATGGGCTTCTTCAGCAAAGGCTGAACAATAGCATGTTTAAAGTTCTCGGGCAGTATAGCAGATTTTAGAAAGTTGTTAATAATAGCAAAACAATTGGACTTAAAGCTCTGAAAGTATCTTTAAATAGGGGTGAGGGTAAGATATCTAGTGGATAATTGGAGGGTTTCATATGCAGGATTATTTCAGCTAGCTGAAAAGAAGAAATAGGTTGAAATGAAGTAAACTGGCTGTGCACTGGCCTTAGAGTGATTGGTGTCGTCCCATAGTGATCAACACCTGGAAGAGTAATGCTGGAACGAATAGCTTGGATTTTATTTATAAATAGTTGAGAAAAAGCTTACAGGTCTCAGGCGTACTCTCAGGGAAGCCACTGACAGGTGGGTTTAAGAGAGTGTTTATGGTACTAAACAGCACCCTAGGTCTTGAGGCAGCATTAGCCATTAGACACGATAAAAAATGTGATTTTTATGCTCTCACAGCCTCTTGATAGGACTTCCAGCGAGTTCTGAGAATTTCATAAGAGATCTGCAGTTTGTCCTTTGTCCACCTCTATTCAGTCTGCCTGCATTCCTGTCTGAGGGCTGGCTTTTACCTTGGTTCTCCTTAACTTTAAGGGTGCGACCAGATCCAGAGTGTCCTTACAAGTGAGACTGAAAAGCTTAACCATATCAGTAATATCCGGACACACAGAGAGGGCTTCTAACATCAAGGGTAAATGACTGCCAGAGAAGATATCACAGAATTTCCATGCTGTGTCAATATTTATACTGAGTGAAAGTGCTGTGGTTTAGTGAAAAATACAAAAACTTAATTTCAAAAACAACTGGAAAATGATCAGAGGATATAGAGATAACCTAGTGTTATTTTTTATCTTGGAGTTTAAGATTTGTTATCATCATCATCATCTTTGTCATCAGGGTTTTCTCTACACTTTTTTCAACTGATTATTTAACTTGCTATTAACTAATGACAATGACATAACCTGCAGTCAGCCCTGCAAGCAGATCCTCCAACTTGCAAGGAAAACTTAGGGTTTGGTGGCAGGATTGGCACTCCAGCCACTGTAAAAGCCTCACACTGTGCTATTCCATTCAAACTAGTGTGGTGCTGAGATTTCACCCATTGCATGGTTGCACTTGGGTCCTAATTTGGGATCCTCAGGTGGTTTGTCATGTGGTGGGTGCAGCAATGCACTGTATCAGTACATGCTCCCAACAAACAATGCTGCACTCAAGTAGTGCAGTGTTTTGGTATTCAACATTTCTTTTACCCTTCCACTTGTCATTAAGTATCATTGTAAAGATACGTTTAAGGGAGAAAACTCCAAAGCAAAAGGAGAAATTAATAAGAAAATAACAAAACAGAGCTAAGAAATTAAAGCAACAGCAAAAATATGATTCTTTCTAAATTTCTTATAAATGTAAATCTAATGTTACTGCCTTTTTAAATGCAGAATAAGAGAAGAGATGAAAAGGTCAAACGACGAGATTAGTTTAAAGTAAAATGACTCACGGATTGTGAAAATGGTTGGAACAGAAATCTGTAGCCTCAGGAGTCTCCAGGGCTGAACAGGAGACCCCGGTCATAGAAAGCGATATGCAATGCGTGAAGAATGTAATATTGATCAAGGATCTCATCATATTTATATAGAAAATCAGAACTAAAATTTTGAATGGAAACGCTAATGCTAAATTTTAAGGAACTTTATTGTAGATTAGAAATTGTCAACATCAGATATTCATAGCTCTTTTCTTGTCTTATTATTGTGCAGTCTACATATCTAAATATGACACAATAAATGACAGGATTTAGCAACACATCTTAAATGAAGTAAGACCAAAACTTTATTTATTCTGCTCATTCATACACTGAGACATATTTATTAATAACCAGACACTTTGCTAAGAATATCACTTCAACTAAAAATATGCAAGATCAATATCCCTTGCTGTTTTAACAGTGTCACATAGAGAATGATATTCAGTTGTACTTTAGAGGATAAGAGAATGAAATGCCAACAGACAAGAGCCGATGCCTTCCTGCATATGGATTTTTTAAGTGTCTCAACTTTTGACAGGAGCTGACTAGGTTGCAATCAACTGTTATTGCCGACAGCGATATTCTCACTTGGATTTTTACTTGGTTGGGTCTGTGCCAAACTTCCAACAAGACAAGGCAAAACACAAAATGAGCAATTTAGAATTCTTAATGGGAATTTTACATTTTATTACTGACTTGGAATATTCATACACAGTTCGTTTTATTTCCTTAGATGCGTTTACAGAAAACAAGACAAGCAATAAATGAAAACACTATTTTCTTTCGGATAATAAAGACTATCCGAGCCCTGAAGAGTTATATCCTGCTGGGAGTTTCTGTTTACTCATGAAGTAAAATTCACCATGAATATAATAAATTAATTCAAAATTGTTGGGTTGTTATTTTGCTTACCTTCTGTCATATAACAGTCAACCTCATTACTTTCTTTTGTGGTGGGTATGGTAAGTGAGAATATGTAAGGTGGTGCTCTGTCTTATAGCACAGCATAGGTGAGCTCTGATTGAGAAAATATGCAAGAACAGAGCAGCAGAGAGATGTAAATCATGTATCAGATAAACGGTAAAGGAATTTTAAATAAAGAACAATGGTTGTTACCAGATAACCTTCCTTAATTTGTTGAGATACTAATTGCTATCAAGCATTTCTAGCGCTGATTAATTAGATTTAAATAATAATGAAGGAGGGCAGTTACAACACTGACAGGTGAAGTAAATAACATTGATTATGTCGTTACAATGGCACCATTTAGGGGTGGGATGTATTAAACATAAGGATCTGAGCGACTTTGACAAGGGCCAAATTGTGATTGCTAGACGACTGAGTCAGAGCATCTACAAAACGGCAGGGATTGGGTGTGTTCCCAGTATGCAGTGGTTTTCTTTAGATCATGTGATCTTTCAAGTTCTTTAGATCATGTGGACAGCTGAGTGTGTGTGTGTGTGTCATTTAGCTGGAGAAGAGATTGCAGTACACTGCACTATGGGAAAAAGGCAAACCGACTGAGGCAGTGTGATGCTCTGAGCAAAGTTTTGCTGTGAAACCTTGGGTCCTGGCATTCATGTGGATTTTACTTTGACACATGCCATAAACCTAAAGATTGTTGCAGATCACGTAAACTCCTCCATGATGACAGTATTCTCTTATGGCAGTGGTCTCTTTGTGCCTTGTCACACTTAGAAACTTGGTTCAGGAATGGTTTGAGGAACATGACAAGTTCAAGATATCGACTTGTCCTTCAATACCCCAAAACACCTTCAGAGAATTTTAATGTTGTGGCTAATGAATGTTAGTGTACTGGGCTCAGTGACGCCATGAGTTCAATTGCCACCAGAGGGCACTATGGTCTCAGTAGTGCAATAAGGCCCAATTCCACCAGATGACATTATGATATGATGGCTTTTGAACATTTTAGAATAGTGTTTCTCAACACTCTTGGTGTCACAACCCACTGTGCCCCAATACCAATGTAAGCAATAGCAAATTGTGACACACAGGCAGCAAAACACAAACAAAGTGGGTCACGACTCAGTGGTTGAGAAACACTACTTTAGAACATTCTCTCACCTTAAAGATGACTCAAGACGTGTTAAGAATGGTAGAAAAACTAAATAAAAAAAGTCTGAAAACTAAAATAATAAGCTGAGATCATTACTATTGCAAGAAGACATTTTTTCAGAGAAAAGCAACAATTGATTAGATAACAAACAATCTCTCACTAAAATTTAAAGTTTTAAAAATGATAAAGTACAGGGTATAATTAACTTTGTGAGCATTCAGATGCTATACTCACCTTTATACCCATCCATTCATCTATTTTCTGAGCCAACATTTTTCTACAGCTGTCATTTGGGGAGTTGAATCTCAGCCAACCGCCACAACTGGTATTCTTCTAGTGATAAAAAACAGTGATGTAAAGTAGTAGAAATACTTCAGTACTGTACTTTAGTATGTTTTAAGAATATTTCCTCCTAAGTATCAAACTTTCTATCTGCTTTCATTTTACTTCATTACATTTTCAAATGAAAATAGCTCCTTTACTTACCACAAAACAAATAAGCTACGCTATTATGCACACCATTTTACTCAGTCAATCATCTTAAATAAGGCTTTCTCCTGCTTTAGGGGGCTTTTTAAGGCTAATACCTGATCATATATGCAGTCATTCCGAGGACACCTTGTCACAGTGTGTTCAAAGGGCCTGGGTGGGGCCGGATGTTGATGAAATGAAATCTTCTGTTTCAGTCTTCTGCTTTCAGACACTGTCCTCACAGTTGCCTGCTGAAAGGTTTGAGGCTGATATGCAGGCTGCAGTGAGGTGTTCTTGTGCGTTCACATCACCTTTTCATGAGTGTTCTTCTCACATTATCCTGGACATCACAGCTACAAAACAGACAGTGAAACAATTGGAAAGGTGCAAAAAACTGAAAGGCTATTCCTCTGAATGTGAATGTAGAGGCTGATAAGGTCTAAGTAAACAGTTTTATTAAATATTATTTAATGAAGGGTAACATCTAATTATGGTTTGTTTTGATGACAAATGTGATTATTCTGTCAGTTTTCATGTAGTTTGGTGTTATTTGAACAAAAATGGGGGCCATTAAAAATTAAATTAGGTTAATTGTAATTAAGTTATGAAAATTACCCTGTGATGGACTGGCACTCTGTCCAGGGATTGTTCCTGCTTTGTGTCCTGTGCTTGCTGAGATAGGCTCCCGCTCCCCATGACCCAGCACAAGGGTTTGAAAAATGTTATGGTTATGAAAATTCACTTTATGGAGGTCTTTAGGAGTGGACTATCTCCTTTCTAAAGCCTGGAAACTTTGCACACTTGATTAAGATACATTCTTTAAGACGTCTGCTCACACAGAATATCACTGCTTCTAGTTGCAGTTACTCAGCTCATACTTTAGTGATTTTAATACAAATCACACACAAAAAGACAGTAGCCAAAATTATTTTAGGTTTGTAATAACTTATTTTGACTAAATATATAGTACAGGGAGAGGTCCTACATTTACGTTTAAACTTAATTACAATTAGTATCAGATACTTTGAAACTTCTAGTTTTTTTCATGGGCAAATTTTAATTTATTTAAGTCACTTTTCAGAAAGGTACCTCTGCTTTTACTCTGGTATTACTATTCTGTACTTTAAACAACACTTACATAAACAGGAAAAGTATAAAATTAGATCATTTTTGAATTTTGAATATTAGATTAGATTAGATACATTTTATTAATCCCTTGTGGAAATTCAAATGTATAAAGCAGCAGAAATGTAAAAAAAGGATTCTGATTCCCAGGACAAATAATACAGCCAATCAATCAACCGATAAGTAAATAAATAAATATAAACTAACAAGTACTTTGGGTTGGATGCATTGAATTGCCTGATAGCAATGGGCAGAAAAGACTCCTAGAGGCACTTCTTAGCACATTGTGGTGGAATAAGCCTGTGGCTAAAGGTACACCAAGAGAGCACTTCACGGAGGGGATTTTTCAAGATGGCATCCAATTTTGCCACCATCTTTTTTCCTACAACAGCTTGCACTGTGTCCAGGGTTCGCCCTGTGGTGGAGCTAGCTTTCCTGATATGTTTGTTCAGCCATTGTGCTTCTTCTCTGCTCAAGTTGCTCCCCGGCTGACTGCAGAATAGAATAACACACAGGCTACTATGGATGGTAGAACATTTCCAGCAGCTTTCTGTACACATCGAAAGACTCGAGTCTCCTTAGCAAGTAGTCTGCTCTGGCCCTTCTTGTGCAACACCACTGTGTTGTAAGACCAGTCCAATTTGTTTTTTATATAGGCACCCAGGTACTTGAAGCTCTACACCACTTCCACATCCTCCCCTTGAATGGTGACTGGTCTCAGAGGCTTCTTGGCATGCCAGAAGTCCACTACCAGCTCTTTTGACTTCTTGACGTTGAGTTGCAGGTTGTTGTCCTATACTCTCTGACTTGTCGCCATTATTAATGCAGCCTATGATGGACGAGTCATCTGAAAATTTCTGTAGATGGCAAATGCTGGTACTGTGCTGAAAGTCTGTTGTGTAGAGGGTGAACAGAAAGGGAGACAGGACAGTTCATTGAGGTGCCCCAGTATATCATTACAGGATTTGCAAGAATTTTAATGGTTTGTTGAAATTTGTGAGGAAAAAGTGTGGGGATTTATTTTTGTAACTTTTTTTTAAATACCCTGTTCATCAAATGTAGTGTGATTCCATGCATTTCATGTTAGTGGGGATGTAAAGCTATTCTTGAAAATAATCAGTTACTCTTCACAGATCAGTTGAAGTTGCTAATGTGTGAAGTCTTGGCATATTTCACTGTTGGTTCAGAGTACAGGATTATTTCAATGTATGACTTTCTATTTCTGACTTTCTATTTTCTGTTTTACTGTAGCTCATGCATCAATTCTGTTCATTCTTACAGTAGTGAAAGATGTTTTGTAGAAACTGTTTTTATAGGACGGAAATTAAACTAATTAAAAAATTGTCATCATCTGCTTGAACTCTTCAGTGTACATAACTGTAACAATAAAACAGTATAATCACAATATAGTAAAATAATACAAATAAAAATTTAATGACTTAATTCCCTGCTTTGTTAGCTAATTAAATAAAATGTTAGCTATGAAAAACAGGTGATCACCAGAAGAGTCAAATCATGCATGAAATGCTCCACTTCATTCTTCATGTACAGTAGGTCTTGAATTAAAGATACAGATTTAATATGAAAGAAATTAACTCCTGTGCTTTCTGTGTTCTGATGTGTGCTTTGCTACATGACAATATCTGAAACACTCTCCGTAGTAGCAAAATTCAATAAGTTTGAAACCAAACAAGGTTTTTATTACTATGCAGCATATACATGCTATGGGACTGATGTCAAATGCGATCTTGCCAGTACTTGAACTCTCCTCGAAGTGGTAGCTCCCAGTAGGGCAATTCAGAGAACACAATGCTACTCAGATTAGACAAGTTGGAATGTTGGCTTCTCACCTCATTCAAGAATATAAAATAATAAAAAAAACAGATCAGGCAGAAATAGGATTTTTCTGGTGTTCTTCTATTTGGAGTAATATGAGGCACATTTAATATGTTTAGTTTGCCTTTTGTTATCAAAACCAAAATTAGTGCTACTCCTTAATTCTTTTTTGTGTATCAGTTACACATCAACTGTACATTTTTTCCAAAATGTTGGGCAAAAAGTCAACTGAACACAACAAAATGGAAACACAAGAATTCCCAAGTGATAACTATGTAAATCCTTATAGTATTTGAACAGTGCATTCTATCAGACAAAGCATAAAACCAAACACCACACTTCATTGACTGTGACTTGATAACCTGTGAGTGTCTACCTGCTTGAGAATTCTTGCACACGGTTATCATAATACATAATGAAAATCAATGAAATGAAATGAAGACAACAAAATAATAATAATAATGATACACCACATGTCTACAATAACTGTCTTCATAACAGGTTTGTGGTGATCTGGAGCTTATTCCAACAAAATGAAGCAACCATTAATGGAGTTCCAGTTAACTGTGAGGCACATTCACTTACACAAGTCAATTTTCACTTACCAGACAAATCTAACAAACCTATATTTAGAATATGAAAGAAAACCAGAAAACATAAAAAATGCCTACAATAACAACAGCAATGACAATAATTACTACTAGAGGTTCTGGATCCCATGAAAGGATATCATACTGGGACCTTCTTCAACACCAAACCAACCCTGTACAATGGCTGTGTAACCACAGAATCCTGCCAAACCAACCCCTTCACCCCAAAATCCATTTGTAGCTTTTGAAAACTTTACCTTTATAATTCTAATTGAGCCCCATACTTACTAGGGCTAGGTTAGCATGCTGTTTATGAGCATGATACGGTTAAGGATTTTAGAAAACTGGTAGTGATACGGAATATAAAGACCTTAAATCAGTTTTGAGTTTATTAGGAATAGTGTGTTTGTTGAAGGACTTCATGCAATGCTTGATTTGTAAGGTACAGCTTTTAGTATAGCTCTGAAGGATCATCCTGTGCAGTTTTACAGTTCAAGAATTTTGGGTTTAATTACCATACCCAGAGGCTGTCTGCTATCACACTCAGAGGCTGTATGCCACACGTTCTCCCTATGTTAGTTTTCTTAGCAGCTTAGAGTAAGCAAATTCAGCTTAGAGTACCAGCAACTTACCTACCCACCGTTTTACATGAGGAACCCGATCAAATATCATTGAATTGTGCCACGCATACTTTCACGGGGTCCACTCTTCAATCGTAAATACTTGTATCACGTAGAGCAGTGCTCAATCACAGTTTCACATGGGGTCTCCCCCCCCCACTCCACACTCTTGAATTGAATGTCACTTTGCTGACATTCCTGCTACCACTTGCAGTTTCACATGGAGACTCCCCCTTGTTCTCAAATCTACTGTTCCACTCCACCATTTTGAGTATGCCAGTTTTCCACTAGCATGCCAAAAATGTGCTGCTTAGGTTGATTGGATACTATATATTGGCCCCTGTGTTAAAGGTATGTGTGTGACTAGTTCTGTGGCCCTGTCTGGGGTTGTTTCCTATCAGGAAACTTTCAGCACTCAAAGAAGCTGGTATGAAAATATATGTACGTACTTAGTTGGTTTCAGATGTGAAATGCAAGAAAAAAGCAACAACAATGAAAAATAAATACATAAAAACACACTAAACCTTTGTGGCACAACTTCAATAGAAGGCAGTAAAAGATGTATTCATTGTAGGAAAAAAACATTCTTCCACGGTGCAAAATGTAAACTTCCTCTGTGTCTAGTGGAAAACAGAATTTGTTTCAAGGACTAGCATAAAGAATAATTTTGAAAGTAAGAGTTTGGGTGAGTACATAATGCATACATTTTTATAAATTGTTTGCTTGTTGCTGAAGAGTGAAATTTAATATGTATACTATAAATATAGTCACACAATTCGCATCGGAGGCAGCTTAAGGGCTCTAGTGCTGGTAATTACCTGCCAAACCAGGGATTGACGCTGTGTTCTAAGGCCTTCTTTCTTCTGCCCTCTGCAGAATGGAAGACCGATGGCCATTCCACCACTGACATCACTTCCATTGCCCACCCTACTGGACCCACCACCTCTTCCTGCCTGGAACACATATGAATGGAGGCCATTTTGAAATCAGTTGTATTTTGAGCCTGTCTGAAAAGAAACACCCAGAACTTGTTACATGCATTTCGTGCTCTCAACTATTCTAATTATATGGGTGTCACCAGGGTGGTGCCCCAACTCTTTGATGATGTCTTGTCTCCTCTTTACAATATGTACATATATATATATATGGCACAATGATAGCCGATGGACTTAGGCAAAAAAAAGTAAATTGATTCTGGGGTTTTGCATCATAAAATGTCTTTGTTGTATACTGTAAAATCCAGTTTTTTGGAGAGAAATTCCTAAAATGCTTAATTTTGTGTGTTTTATTCAGTTGATATTGATGTGAGACCAAGGATTTAAAGATTTTCTTTTAAACTTTTGGA
Organism: Erpetoichthys calabaricus; assembly: GCF_900747795.2. NCBI lineage: Eukaryota > Metazoa > Chordata > Cladistia > Polypteriformes > Polypteridae > Erpetoichthys > Erpetoichthys calabaricus. The sequence goes on from NC_041396.2 coordinate 144,185,530, forward strand.
GTTTTATACTCATTACTCTTCTACCATTGACAGCTCCTTTATTTTATAAGCAGAATAAAAGCTGTTCATTTTTGGGCATGTAATTTAGGTGCAATATTGCCAAAAACCCCTTAGGGCATAAAGGGTTAAAAGAATTTCAAACAGAAGAGTCAGGTGGGTCTCAGGCACCGCTGGAACCTTATGGTGTTTTAGCTGAAGAGCTAATGGAACTGCTATTTGTAAATGCTTAGGAGGCATATTAGATCAGCTGTATCAAGTAGGAGAAGCACCTGATGACTGGAAATTTGGCAATGTGACTCCAATGAACAAAAAGGAAAACATAATGGATCCCATGAATTATAGACCAGTAAGCCCTAGCTGTATGATTATAAAAAACAGAAACTATATTCATAAATAGAGTAGTAGAATTAATTATGATATTATTTTCCATACAATGGTGCCTTTGTTTAAAGAGAGAGATTCTGCCAAACTCATTTGTTTGAATTTTGTAAAAAGGCAATTGAAGTAGTAGACAAAGCAAATGATACTATTTAGATTTTCAAAAAGCATTTGACACAATTATGTACTGAAGATTAATTCTGAGGATAAAAAACATTGGCATTACTGTTTAATTATGATTGATTTCATGTTAGTTGGGTGCAGACAAAAAGTAAAAGTAAAATGCAAACACTCCAGAAGAAGGGAGATAATTTGTGAGGTTATGTTAGCGTCTGTGTGTGGACTTTATACTAAAGACATAGCAAAGACAATTCAAAAAGACCCGGGCAATCTTCAAACCTGAGCACATTCATAAAAAAATAAAGATTAATGTAATTAAATGAAAAGGGCTACATGTAGGTGAAAGTAAATTTATAATAAATGTAAGATAAGTGAAGCAGAAGTACTGTATGGGACCCATGTTAACATAACATTCATACCCTCCCTGCTAGGAAGGGAGAATCTTAGGAAGAATTCAAAACTAATAAAATCAAATAAAGTCCAATAAAGCCTAATAAAGTCAAAACTGATTCAAGGTCTTTATATTCCGTATCACTAGCATTCTGTAAGTTTTCTAGAACTTCCTTAACCGTATCCTGCTCATAAACAGCATGCTAAGAATCTTACGAAGGATTCTAACAGCAAATAAAATATTAGGTTACACTGTAAAAATTGTTAACTATAATTTAAGGGATGTTATGATAAAACATAATAGTGGGGCAACATCATGAATTCTGTGTGCAGTTCTGGTCATAAAAAAGACACAGCAGCTTTAGAAGTTATATGAAGAGAAGAACCCAAAATGCCACATTACATGACTTCTAATTGGAGGGGATATCAGACTTGATGACAGAAGTTACCGATCTTATCGGTGGACCATATCTGGTTGCATGACTAGAAATCGTTCATCATGTCAAAATAGATGACTCTGCCACGGCACTCCAGCACTGTTTCACATTTCCAAAGAAAACTTGAGCTCACCTCTTTCTGAATAGCCAAAAATGTGCTGCCTGATAAGTTCAGCTGCACTCTGTCCTTTTTTTCTTTTTCCAGTCTATTGTGGTACATAAAACACAAGACATCCAAAACATTTGTGATACTCCCTCTTTGTTTCTGCATTATATGCGTTATATTTCTGGGTGAGCTTTCGTTGGTTGTCAGATCTCATGCATACAAAGAGCATCCCTGCGACTTGATTTGATTTTGTCACAAATCACAGACTGTTTCAAATGAGTTGCTGGTTATGTCCAACTGGATGAATAGCAATCTGCACTGCAACTGCCTTAAATTCTCTAAGATTATGTAAATGAAGTCTACGACTGAAAATTGCTGGAAAAGTCGGTAATGTGTAACGCTTTAAAGAACATGTCCTGCTCTGACTAGTTAAGAAAATTAATGCAATTTTGTTATAAAGCATTGAAGCACAGTGGTGCAGTGGTTAAAAGTCCTATGGCTCCAGAGTCCTGGGTTTGAAACCAGGTAGAGGTTTGTCTGTGTTAGGCTTGTATATTCTCACTGTGACATTGCATGTGGGTTTTCTCTAACATCACAAGGACATGCATTGTCATCATCAAGGATTCTGACTTTGGACAGTTCTCTCCTGTCATCAGCTATTTTTGACATTGTCTAATATTACCATCCTTTTCCTTCTTCTTGGTCTTCTTCCCAGTATCTTCCCTTATCACTGCTTCGCACCATCATTTCCTCTCAACAAATGCTCAATCCATGCAATCTTTATCTTCATTACTTACAGGATGAGTTCAAAGACATGCATGTTAAATTCTGCTCTGTACTTCTAAAATTTATATTTTTTATTTCTTACTTATTTGAGGAATTGCTCTGTTCTGTGAACTGCATTGTATTGTATTGACCCCCTTCTTTTGACACCCACTGCACGCCCAACCTACCTGGAAAGGGGTCTCTCTTTGAACTGCCTTTCCCAAGGTTTCTTCCATTTTTTCCCTACTAGGTTTTTTTTGGAAGTTTTTCCTTGTCTTCTTAGAGAGTCAAGGCTGGGGGGCTGTCAAGAGGCAGGGCCTGCTAAAGCCCATTGCGGCACTTCCTGTGTGATTTTGGGCTATACAAAAATAAACTGTATTGTATTGAATTGTATGTTCCCTTAATAAGCAGCTCTAAATTCTCCCAATATGAATTCCTCTAGGTGTGTGAGAGTGAACACCACGCTAGTTGATGTTGGTTCTCATCATGCAGCAAAAGATATGTTTGCCAATTACAGTGAACTGAATTAGCAGGTTAAAAGATAGGTAGATGTCTGGAGTGAATAGATACTTCTGAAATAATTAATTCCATTGATCTGTCAGTATTCTACCAGTACATTAGCAAATCGCAATCTTACTGTATGTGTAAAATGTAAAAAGTAGTTCAGCACTCAAGAAGAACACCAAAAAGCTCTTCTTCACACAAAAACGTGTGGGAATTTGTAATTCATTCTGGAGGCTTGTAACTAAAATGAAAACTAACATCTTTTTAAAAATTCTTGGATGAGATTGGGACAGCTTAATTATTAGTTAATCAAATGAGTTGCTGTGCTGAATGGTCTCTTTATATTTGTAAAATGTATCATGTTATTATGATGCATGAGGAACATATTAGTGACCAGAAAACTTTAATGAATGCGGGGGAAAAAAATTCATACAGTTTTTTAAATAAGAAAATGTGGTGTGTTAAAATAGGAATATATGATTATTAAGATGAGGTACAGCTTTTAAGTGGAAAAAAAATATGTAAAGAAGCACATTGAGCTCATATGAGAAGGCTAGTGTTGTTTTTGATTGTGTGCAAGAGAACAAGAGTTTAACGAGCAAGGGCTTTTTAGCTGGACTGTTAATCAGAGAGCATTACTTGCATAATAATGAACAGTCAGAGGGCTGATGTTAGATATACAAATGTAAAAGCAAATACAAAATAGTGCCGTGACTATTAGATTGTGAAAGCTTTAGATCAGATAAAATAACCAGTGAATGTTTGTGTGTGTGTGTGTATCTGTAAGAAGATATGAAATAAGTGTTTGGGACTTTATAGTTACAGTGGCATTTAAAGGTATTCCATCGCCTTCAATGTCATTATAATTTCTGCAAGAAAAAAGATTTGTAAACATTTATCCATTCACACCACTGTAGCATGAATATAATCTTCATTCTGTTTAGCTATGTGATAATGATATGGGTAACCTCATTTGACAAGTAACAAGACCACCAGTTTTAGCACAATGAAACTCCTGCTCAGACTCACTGTGTCATGATGTTTACCAGTACTTTCCCAAAAAATGACCCCATCAGGGCACTATATAAAAGAGAGGGCTTGGAAGCACTTTCTTCAACATCATTACCAGGTTGGCCACTTGCAACATATCAAGAGCATCTAAGCTAGCTGAAGAATAAAAGGCTGTAAACTCAAACTGCTTATCTGACATGAAGCATGCTATGTGGACATTAACTCTTTGAGGGCTGAATATTTTTTCCAAAAAACTCACATTTCTGAAAAGCACACAATGCTTTTCAACATAAAACATCTGATGCGATGTGCCATGGCTGCTGTTGGCGCCTGTTTGGCATCACTGGCAGCAGTGGCAGCTCGATGGCCAGCTTTAATGCATGGCAAGCCGGCTACCTCTCTGTCTTCACACAGCAGTCGCGGTGTGACACACTATGGTTTGTCATCCCAAGTGGTGGTCCTCATGGCGAATGCTGCTGTAGGCATATCAGCGACACCAACGTGTTCAGTACCACGATCAGCTGTGGGCTGACAGGCTGATGCTGGTACCTCACTTTCGTTTTCGATATCCACCTCCAGATCACTTGCATCAAACTCGGAGTCTGAAAAGTCAGAGTCTGGTTCAGCGATAATACGTAAAATGTCCTTGGAGAAATTTGCTTTAGTCTCGCCAGATGTCGATGCCATTTTAGAGGCTGTTTGCTCTTCACTATTCACGCACGCCCAGGGAATCGAGGTCAAATCAACAAAGCTACGTCATCTTCCTTCAAGCAAAGAGAGTTGAACTAAAATGCAAGGGCGAGTTTTGTTTGCAGTTTACAGCTGATTACCGTCCTCCACCCATGAATTTCGACAAAAGTCGACATCAGCCTTGAAAGAGTTAATCTAAATCAATCTGGCTGAATTGCTTTCATTTATTGACTCCTAGTGGCTGATGTTTGATATGTCTGGTTTCTCTGTAATATATAAAGCGTTAGAGCGAATATTCAAGTAATGAAATTTTCAGAATAACAAATAAACTTTGTGCACCCAAAGAAACGTTCATAGAACTTCATGTTTAATGGATTTCATTTTACCGAAATGTAAATTTGAGTATAAAAACATTTTTCAATCAAAAATAGCCACTTAATAGAATAATGTGATGGGAAAAATACTTAATGCCGCTCCTACACTTTTCACTGTGTCTTGGGAACTCTCTTTCTTGTTACACCAAAAGAAAGTGACAGACTGTTGCGAAATTTACGGTCTCGGGCAGTCTCATACAGGTATATCGAAATTCTGAGCCAGTCTCCACCAAGCGTCTGCGTGGGTAGTTGTGTCATGTGCAGATACTGTATTGTTCTGTATTCATACCTGTATTTCTATAAAAAAAAGTTACATGTAACATCTCATTTTTAAATAAAACATTGTGATATGACTGATGGCAGGAAGATACAGCAACTGAAGACAGCTGCAGTAAAGGCCTGGCAAAGTATCACTAGGGTGGAAACCCAGCATTTGGAGAAGGCCATGGGTTCCAGACTTCAGGTAGTAATTGACTGTAAAGGATTTTTCAACCAAATATTAAAAATGATCATTAAATTTTTGATTATATTAGTTTGTCCAAATACTTTTGAGCTCCTGGAAATCAGCAGACTATGCAGAAAAATGGCTGTCATTCCTAAATGGCTCGTATGATATTTTTGAAACCCTTTAAATTAAAGCTGAATGTCTATACTTCAATCACATAATGACTGCTTTATTTCAAATCTGTTCTGGTATGCATACAGAGCCAAAATTGTGTCACTGTCCAAATAGTTATGGACCTAGCTGTTTATATATCAGACAAATATATTTAAAAGACCTGTTGGTGTGTGTGTGTGTCTGTATGGAGCAGTTTGCTCTGCTCACGCTCAACCATAGCTACAGGACTTGGTGTGAATTCTGTGGAAGATGTAGAAGCTTATACAAGTGTGACATGCACTTGGTGAGATGGTGCATGCAAGCACTTTTTTCATTTTTTCAGTGCTTGCATGCACCTCACCTTCTCATTCAACCCAAGCACACAAACTCAGCTTTGTGGCATATGCACATGAGTGAAACATGGACTCTTTATATTATTTCGCAGGTACTATATCACATATTTATGATCTGCATCTTGTAACTGAAAAGACGTGGCAGATGGTAACCACAAGTGTTACCATGATGCAACATCAGAGGCTTCGCCTTAGGCACTAACATCTGAGCTTCGATCCCTGTAAGGGGAAGCACAGGTGCGTAAGCCTAATGAGCTCCAATTATGGCGAAACACATGTAGTGTACTCTTTGTATTATTTGTCAGGTACTGTATCACACACACATATATACAAATATATTGTCACACACGTGCGATTAGGGGGCAGCCAAAAGGACCAATGGAGCGCGAAAACTCATCAGACGGGGATATAAGACGGCATACTAACGCTTCTCTCCTTTTTTTCATCAGAAAGACAGAAGAACAGATGAATCTGGATACGTGAAGTCTCCACTAAAAAACAAGCATGTACAAGGAAGTCCTTCCACATTCCAGCCGTCCCCATGTGACGACTTCAACCCCGTTGCTCACTGATGACATCATCGCCATCACATCCCGTCCACGTCATCTCACCTCTACACCAATTTCCGGTCCATCTGCCATAAAAATCAGCCACCTTTCCAGTATGATTGCCAAATGTATATGCTAATTCTTACACTCTGTACAAGAAGAAGCGAACATTCTGGTTCACCTACAGTATACGGGGACAGTTCCCCAACCCTTAATCTGTCTCTTTTGCCTCTTTTTCACAATATATATTTTCACATTATATTGAATGCCGTCAGAAGAAAGGACGCACTATCTTTGATCTATGCACATACTAAATCGACAGGACACACATTCAACTGGGACAATGTAAAAATAAAATTTAAGGCCAGTACTAAAAGTGCCAGAGAGTTGGCCGAGTCTTGGCTATCAGATGAAAATGCCATCAACAGACACTTGGACATAAATCCAGCATATGCTAACTTAAGAAGAACATGTTCATAATAAATAAACTATACAAAATCCCCCTCCCCCCCACCCCCACTTAATGTGTTGCTATATATTGCCTTTGATTCTTGTAAGTCTAGGCATTATCCTCTGATGAAGACCCCTGGCAGGGGTTGAAAGCTCAGGAATAAAAACTACTTTATGATACGTGATTCATTTTTTCTCCCTTCGTGGATCTCCAGCTGCAAATATGCAAACCGTATCACAGACCTTCTCTTCCATATATATATATATATATATATAGTAGCTGTTCCTGCGGCTCCACCCATGTAGTACTGAAACAGGACAAAATTTAAAAATCAATAAAAAAATTTTTAAAAAAAATTTATATTGATAGCTTTTGTATCTGAAGGCCTTTTGATAAAAAAATTTTTGGTTTTGCTATCAGGGGCAAGAATGTAGCTGTGATATCATTGCCAAAAATGTAAAAAGTTGACAAAGTATCTCTGGCCAAGCGGAAGGCAGGTACACTCAAACGTCAGACGTTAGCATTGCATCTGATCGTGTTCAGGTCTGATGGGAGAGCATCCCCCACATGGGGAGAAGAGCACGTGGCTGTGAATTTCCCCTTGGGATTAATAAAGTATCTATCGATCTATCTATCTCAAAAAATTCAAACATTACTTCTTAACAATCTCTAGATGATAATGTCTGCTGAACAAACAGGTATCACTAGCTAAGCAGAGGCAAGATATACTCCAACACGTGGCGAGAGGTAGAGCGATTCGAACGGAGGCTGGTGTGTGAGTGAGGCTGGCCCCATCCGGCTCCCTACTCCTGAGGTCCCACCATCCCCTCCACTCGGCCTGCAGCCTGTCTCTCGGATTTGCGCGAAGAAATTGGTGTCGCAACCAAATTATAACACTTAGTGCGATAAGAGAAGTCACAAAATCAACCAGAATGTTCCAGCACATTATCGAAAAAAACCCAATCTAAATCCAGTAAATAGTTCTCTCATGAACAGCAGACAGAAACGCAAACAGACAGACAGACTGACTGACTGACAGATGTTGGATTTTATATATATAGAGATATACACAGTATATGCATCATATATACGTTTTTTTAGTTTTTACGGAAATTCATTAATGTCTTAATGTGTCATGAAATCAAGGTTAATCCAAGCAATTCAGTTTAAATTTTGCAAGGAATTAAAAAAAAAATACAGAACCAATGACTAATCATTGTTCTCTGGAAGGAAAAATTACAAATTTATGAATGATGTCATAGTAAGAGTTTCAGTTTGCCATAACTCGGCTGAGTTATAATTCAATAAGAAGTAATATTTTGTTCTAGATAAAGGTTTCGGTTTAGACTTTTTAGGTTGTTTCAACACTTTGTATTGCACTTTTTTCTTGGTCACGGGTTGTTAGCACATCTTGGTCATTTGCCTGTTTAGTCTATAGAACTCTGCCATATTTGACTACTTTTCTCATTTTCCCTTAAAAATGTCTACCAATTGCACACTTGAAATCATATTGATAATTTGCTCACCTATTTTTAAGAGGAAACTAAATTATTGACATACTTCAATCCTATTTGACCTTTACCATTGCTTTTCATTTTGGTTTTTATCAAAGATCAATTTTTCATTCTTGTTAACATTTTTCTTGCTTGCTGCCTTAGCTGTTCTTATCTACATGTCTTTTCCACTTTTTTGTTTCTATTTATTCACTTTTTCCATCAAATTTTATGTAACAGAAAGCTTGGGCTATAATGAGTAACTTTGAGATGAAAGAGTTTTTTTCTTTTTTTCTAAAACCAGATCATAATGAGTAACCTACAGATAAAGAAAGTTTTTCCTAACATTAAATAAGTACAAAAAGTACAAAAATCCTTAAGGAGCAAATACAAGAAACATATACAGATGATATTATAAAGTTATGCTCTTCAGAAAAGGCTTAGTTCTTCAGCTCGTACTCCTGTCCAAGGAGCTACTGTGTATTGTTTTCTTCAGACACTTTGCTAGGGACCTTCCTGAATTCAGACTTAATGTGAATCAATGTCAGTGTTTAGGCAGCAACCACATACATCATTTTTATTGAGCATTCTAAGGTGGCCCTTTTGATTCTGTTACTAATTGACAAACACCCTGACTGGGCATCAGCTTTGTATTTTACCTATTCACCCTGAACATTCAAAATATGATGGCAATCCCAAAACTAAGGTCTCCTATTTTTTTAGAAATTCAAATGACCATTTATGTTTTATTTTTATAATGTTTACATCATTTTAAAGGTTAAAGACTTATTTATTTTTCTACATAATCGCCATTTCGCTCAATACATTTTTGTAGACGCTGTGGTAGTTTTAGAATGCCCATGTCATACCAGTTCGCTGCCATGTCCTTCAGGAAGCGTTGAACCTCATCTTTCACCTCTTTGTCAGAGCGGAATTGCCTTCCGGACAAATGTTCTTTCAGCTTAGGGAACAGGTGGTAGTCACTGGGTGCCAAGTCCGGACTATAGGGTGGGTGGGTGATGAAGTTCCAACCGCCGATCTTTACGCATGTGTTCCTCAACCTTCGCGACTGTCTCATCGGAAATTGACGGTCTCCTGCGCGAACTTCGCACTTGGCGGTAGCGTTCAACGGGAGCTCCATTTTCAAGGGCTGCCAAGCCAAGATTGAGCATCCCAGCGAAGCCGCACATGCTTGTTTGGGAGTGGAGGAAGCACCAATCACAACAGTGTGGCCAAAAGCCATACGAACAGTTTCTCTATGTCCCCACCGCTTTGGAGACCTTACTTTTGGGATTGCCCTCGTAGCTGAAGTTTGCAGAGTTTTTTGAGGTTTTTGACTGGTGCAGCTAGGAAAAAACTCATTAAACACAATCAAGGAAATATATTGATCCATGATTTTATTATCACTTTTACAACCATATCTTCAGATGCAGGGTGGGATGTCTTGATATTGCTAACATTGTTTAGTAATGCTTTATTAGAAGAACTAAAGCATGAGCTTGTCAATTATGATATATGGGAATCCTTAGATGAAATCAATAGTGTTATCTTGAAGTTGGGGGGAACACAGAAGCATAGATCTGAGTGTAGGGGGCTCCCTTGTCTACACTCAAACTAACAGTTACTGTATGCCCAAACATATGCCAGTTACTATGAAGCTGGGCAAAACTGCATTTAGTTTTAAGGAAAAGGATGATTTCAGGTACTGATTTTCATCTTAATAAGGGGAATGTGGTCATATGCTGGCAGTATGCCCAAAAATACAAAAGAAAAAAGAACCTGTTTCATTTAGTGGTAAATGGAACAGATAGATAGATAGGATTTCTTACTGTCATCCCGCAATACAAAATGCAAGAGGAATGATACTGTGTTTTCCTAGGAACCCAATGCCCTCTACAACAGACTATGTAAGCTTCAGCAAAAAACAAACAAAAATACAGTAAATACATATCAATGTGCAAAATTTCAATGTCATCTGCTGGTATCCATGTAAGTGCATCAAGACAGGGGAAGGGAAGCTAAGGTGGCAGCTGAAATGATCAGCAGAATAGCATGGGGAAAAATAAGTGTTTTTCACTACTGTGCTCCAAGCCCTGATGCTACCTAGCCTCTGTATTATTGTGGAATTTTGCCTTAATTTAGCTGCTTTATAGCACCCCACGTCTACAGTCTTATCTGCACGTGGACAGCTGCTTTAAGCAAAGAGACTTACTAGCTTAGCATAAGCAGACCAGGCTACACCTGTGCCAGTCATCAAAGCAGGTGCCCGCTCACCATGCTGCTGCTATTGGAAAGTGTCTTTTCCTCAGCTGCTAACCACTGTAGGAATATGGCAATTATCCACACCAGGTGCTCTTATCACTATACTTTGAATATATTCCTACAAAGAATCCTATATTTGTTATTTTGGTTCCCCGATGCTATAGTTACTGTTAACTATATTGTTAATGTGAGTGTTAGGTGTCTGCTTTATAGCACCCTATGTATACAGCCTTACCTGCATGTGGAGAGCTGCCTCAAACAAAGAGACTTACTAGCTCTGCAGGCCAAACGGTTGTCTTCAGACCTGTCACAAAAACAGGTGCTCTCTCATTGTACTGCTTTCTATTGAAGACTTCTCTTCTCAGCTGCTAACCCCTGTGGGAATATTGCAATCACTCACACCAGGTGCTCTTAACAATAAGCCTTGACCCAATCAAACACCATAAAATTAATATTATTATAAAACAAAATGAATAAAAACACAGTAAAACTGATGGAAAATACATTTAAAAAGAGTCTTAAAAGGTCAGGAAATATATCTGGAAGAGAGTCTTATTGAAAATATTTATGAAGAAAATGAAGGTAATAGAAGGTGAGCACTTAAGTTTGGGTGCAGAGTTGCTTCAGATTGGTGTTCAGTCTGCAAAGGTCCTTGTCTCTTTCTTTGGGCTCTTCTCCTTCTCTGTTCTCTTTGCTTTTCTCTCTCCTGCTCTGCTCTGCTCTACTCTGCTTGCTGTCCTTTCTTTCCTGATATGGCCATCATTCAACCCAAACTAAATTGCCTCACTTCACATCAAATTAACAATGATTACCAGAATAATCAATCAGTGTTTGCTTTTCTCAGGATGTTTGTCCATTCTAATCTTAATTACCCCAGGTCTAATAAATTAACAATCTGTTTAAGACTCTAAAAGAATGATCTAAAAGATACAAGGTTCAAGTCAGTAAAGATGCAGAATTTAAAATCAATCTATAGTGGTCTTTAAAAGTATACACAGAGTGTGCTTAGAAAGAGATTAAAGATGTCCAGAATTTGAAAGTTTAAGAAGAATTTAAACAAATGTCACAATTGCTGGTTGTTTACTCAGGTGACCTTATTGCTGGCAGGTTAATAAGTGTTAGTTCATACAATTCACATTTTGAGTTCTTTATTTTTATCCATTTTCTTATTTTATATATTGATTAAAGGATGATTCAGTATTATGAGTTTTGAACATTAAAATGGCTTACTTTTATACCAATTCAGCCTCCTTACAGATTCCTGGATTATTGAAGGTTCCCAAGAGCACAGTGGCCTCCATTATTTTTAAATCGAAGACAATTGGAACAACCATGATACTTACTAGAGCTAGCTACAAAGCCAAACTGAGCAACTGTAGGGAAAAGGCCATGGTAAGAGAGGTGAACAGGAGCTCTAGAGAACCTGTGTGGAGATTGGACAGTCTTACAGTGGGATCTACTATCACAGCAACACTACACCGATCTGGGATTTATGACTCAGAGTGACCAGACAGAAGACTCTCCTTAGTAAAAGACACATGGTAGCCAGCTTAGAGTTTGCAAAATGGCTCCCAAAGGACTCTCAGACTGTGAGAAACAAAATTCTCTTGCCTAATGAAACCAATATTAGCATCATGTCTGGAGGAAACCATTCATTGCTCATAACCTTTGTAATAACTGTCCAGTGGTGAGGTTTGGTGGTGGTAGCATCATGCTGTGGGCCTGGGAGATTAGACAGTGATGAGCAAATGGAATGGAAAAAAGTACAGATATTCTTAATGAAAACCTGCTCCAGAACACCTTCCAACATGACAATGACCCTAAGTACAAAGCAAAGACAACACAGGAATGACTTAGAGTGACTTAGCATGGAGTTAAACCTATTAGAACATCTTCGGAGAGATCTGAAAACGGCTGCCCACCAATGATCTCCTTCCACCTGCTAGAGCTTGATCTGCAGAGAAGGATCTGCAGAGAAGAATGGCAGAAACATCCCTTAATCCACGCAAGCAAAACTTATCACGTCATATCTAAGAAGTCTCTAGGCCATAATCACTGCCAAAAGTGTTTCTTCAAAGTACTGATGTAATATATATTTTTTTTTAATAAATGTACATTTTTTCCTAAAATCCTGCTTCCATTTGTCATTCTGTTGTTTGATGAGGGAAAAATTCATTCAAATGATTTTAGCATACGGCTGTGTTGTGGTGTGCAAAATCTGTAAATTTTGCTCTATATTTTCATTATATTTTGCTCAAGACAAAACAACAGATGAACTTAAATACTTGCATGGACAGTTAACATCAAAGGCAATATGTTTTCCTTACCATTTGTTTGATCTGAAGGAGATGCCTCAAGCTGTATTGGTGATTTTATCACTTGTGAAGGGAAGGGCACCAGGACTAAATTGGTTTACAGCTTGGGAAAGGAAGACATGCTAAGGTTTCAGCTGTATCCGATTACTTTACAATCTGTGAACAGAAGGAGGTGCCATGGGACTGGAAGTTACAGCCTGAGACAGGAGATTGTTAAAACATTAGAAACTTTATTGCTTGAAAAAATGGACGTTCTCAAACTGATGAAAGAGTCTGAGCAAATTCATTCAGCATATTGACAGCCAGCAAATCAGGTTCATGTAGCAATCACATCTTGCGAAACCTTCCAGTAGAATTTTATCTTATCTTATTATGTTAGAATTTTATATAAACGTCTACACATGGAAGTGTGTGTGTCTATCTGTCCGGCCTGGAAGTGATAGGTGGAGTTGGGCTAAGGGCTCCACCTCCGAGGATGCGCAAGCAAGGCCTGCACGTCAGTAAAACGAAACATCCGAAGAGAGAGTCACTTGCGTATCCACTATTACAGAAGTGTGGCAAGCACATCTGCAAAATGGTATCCCTTTTACTTTTCCTCCCATCGCTGATACACAAGCAAGAGGCAGCATGTCTGCAAAATTAAACCTCCGAAGAAAGACACATTTGCTTAGCCACTAACACACGAACGATGCGAGAATGTCGGCAAAACAAAACCTCCTAGGAGAGAGATGTCCAGAGTAGTTCCTTTCAATTACCTGACATCTCTACATTTCAGTTTTTGTTCTGATGATTTCAATAGTTTCTAGGACCCTAGCTTACACAGCTAGTAATAAATATGCCTTGTCTGAAAAGCAACATAAGAAGAGAACAGAGTGACATCAGAAGAGTGCACCAGCAACGTGCGGCAGTTTCCATCTGATCGTCGGCAATGCATCTCATGAATAACTATGAGTGCTAGATCACAAGCCGCCTAGGACATTCATCCTTGACATCTTTACTTATTCGTAAGCTTTTCTAAAGACTATATATAATATTGTTTTTCATATGAGAGACACCATTTTCTGATGTTCTGACATTGATGCTGCCATGTTGTTTATAGGCACAATACTCGTTGCTGGTCATGTGGGTGTGGGATGCCATCATATCTGGGCAATTTAAGATGACAACACACACTGAGATATATACACAGATCTTTTGACTCAGTACAAAAAAACAAAATGTAGCTAGTTGAGAAGTGGATATTAGATCATGCCTAGGATTTTGTTTCGTTACTTCTATTTTTTTTGACATTTGTCACTCGTTTCTCTTTCTGGTTTTCTGGTGTATTAATCATAGTTTTTTTTATTAGGTTTCATTTATGGCATGTCTTTCTGAGAGTTTATCTTCTGATCTGTGTATAAACCTTGATTTTGCTCTTGTGGCTTTCCACTTCATGTAGAAGTAACATATTTCTTGTCTGTATTGTAAATTAAACACAAAGACAACATCAAAGGTTTGGGGGACCTCCCTGTATATTGTAGGTGTCAGGTGAATGAATAACATCTTTATAAACTGGAATCCAAAAAAGACCTGATTATAACAAAAAGGAGGCGGTATATATGGTCAATGGAAGGAAATGACGTTATGAGTATGTGGCATTCTGGAACCAGAAGTGACATCAGGAGGAGTTGGGATCTGGTGGACCGGAACCAGAAGTGATGTTGTCTGGGGACCAGAAGTATGGTTAGTCTGAGGGTTCTTCTGTTGTTGTGTAGAGAGAGAGCAGAAAGAGCTAGAGGACAGCACAAACCCCTGGTCTGGTGGGCACATGCACATATTTGATCCCATAAACTCCTAATCGCACGTGTGTGACAGTATGCACTTGTGCCAAACGTTAACATTATTCAAAGTTATTGTCTGTTTTTACCTACATTTTTATTACTCTGTAATTTAATATTTTTTTTTGTATCAGTATGCTGCTGCTGGAAGGGCGGCACGGTGGCGCAGTGGTAGCGCTGCTACCTCGCAGTTAGGAGACCCGGGTTTGCTTCCCGGGTCCTCCCTGCGTGGAGTTTGCATGTTCTCCCCGTGTCTGCGTGGGTTTCCTCCGGGCGCTCCGGTTTCCTCCCACAGTCCAAAGACATGCAGGTTAGGTGGATTGGAGATTCTAAATTGGCCTTGGTGTGTTTGTGTGTGCCCTGCAGTGGGTTGGCACCCTGCTCGGGATTGGTTCCTGCCTTATGCCCTGTGTTGGCTGGGATTGGCTCCAGCAGACCCCCATGACCCTGTGTTCGGATTCAGCGGGCTGGATAATGGTTGGATGGATGCTGCTGCTGGAGTATGTGAATTTCCCCTTGGAATTAATAAAGTATCTATCTATCTTACTTGAATACACATTTTGTGTAGCAGTATATAGTAATACACCTGTTCAAGAGTTCACTTAATTCAATTCTGCCCAGTGAGTTGGAGAAGGACCTAGAAAAACAGCTAAAGTCTGACTGAATTGTGTCCTTTTTATCAATGATCATAACAGATCTGGAACCCCTGGCCATTCTAACTACTTTTTGTGTGGACGTGAGGACACAAAGTACACAAGGCTGGGCTGAAGACTGTGGTTAGTATGAGTTGTTTGAATTTAAGTAGCTTGGCTTGGGCACTGTATAATTGTTTCCTTTTTAATTTCTCATTACTGAGGAGTTCAGTGTATGTGGATAGAATGGATGACTTCCTACTACATTCTCATTGCTGCCAGACTGGGCTACAGCCCAATTCCACAAAACTCCAACTGTGATAAAGGACACTCAGAAAAATGCATGGATGAATGGATTAAAGTATTTGAAAATTATGAATGTTTTCTGGTGTTCTTTTGTTAAGATGTATGAGTCAGTGTTATAAAAAACAAATGCAACATTCTATAATGACCCTGCAGAATTTTTCTTTGCCTTTTATATTATCCCTGATATCAATTTTGACACATGTGTGCAAGCACAATGCATGTCATCTGGCTTTGTTGGGGAAGTAATTTATATATGTATATATTTTTTGGTCAGATTGATTATTTCACGGTGAAAGTTTGGGACTAACTTGTTCTTAGTTTCTTTTTATTTGTATAGAGCTGTTTGCATGCCAACTTTGACCTTTTATCACTGACATTTTTTTTTTCTGTACTCTGACTGTCTGGAATGCAAATATGTCTACATGACATTTGTAAAATGCTAGCCTGAATTTTCTGCATTTATTTTTGGATTGGGACAATTCATTCTGCCTGAATTTTATTTTCCTTAGCAAAGGTGCAGCTTGATTATGTTACTGCTGTAAACATTTAATGTATTGAGCATTTGATATGCAGAAATAGGACAAAGTTGTAAACAGCAGTGCTTATTCTTGTGTGTGAGGATGACTTTAAAGGTAAAGAAAAACAAGCTTGCAGGAGTGGCACCAGATGCTTTCAAAGGTTTAAAGTTATTGTAATGACTGAATATCAGCATGCTGACAGAAGGCCATTGGAACAAGCAAGCACGAACTATCAGCCCTCAGACTCACTTCTTTGCCTAGAAAAAAAATCTAAACATTATTCTCTATATTACAGGACTGAACTAACTGTATCTGTTTATATTTATTTGAGATTCAGTTCCTAAAATGAAATTACTTGCTACTGTCTTTGAAATAAATGGAGTTTATTAAAGTACAGAGCAATCACCCAAAAAGAACATGTAACAATTTTAACAAGTCCCTTTGTATAGCTAGCATCATTTTATTAGGCAAACAAATGTGTTCCTGCCAGCCAGAATGCTTACTTCTTATACTCAGTGGAGATCATCTGCAGCATTTTAACTACCAAGACCATTGTTGATAATAAATTTGGTCTGTATCACTCCATCCTCAGGTACTTGTGGGGAATTCAGATGAGAGAAAAGAAAACTGACAGTGACCCATATATGTTTTGGTGTAATAACATTCACGAAAGGCACTTTAGCTACTTAGGTTCTCTTTAAATTGATGGACAAGTTAATGCTTCTTCTTCTTCTTGAGTCCTTAAAACCAAAAGTTTCATATGCCATTCCAATTGCGAGTACAGGCAATGGCTGTGTCGCTGGCCGTGGTGAGGTCCTCGATGGTGCATGGTTTGTCCAGGAATCGGCAGATCAGGAGGTGTTCCATGGTCTGTCTTTCCCCATAGTCGCACAGGTCACTGTCATCAGAGTATCCCTACATTAGGTCCTCACAGGTGGCGCGGTGGTAGTGCTGCTACTTTGCAGTAAGGAGACTGTGGAAGATTGTGGGTTCGCTTCCCGGTTCCTCCCTGTGTGGATAGCGCTTTGAGTACTAAGAAAAGCGCTATATAAATGTAATGAATTATTATTATTATTACTTGGTCATGTTGACTTTGGATACTGGTGCTAAGGTGGTTAATGCTTTTCCATGTTGGCCAGTCTAGGTCACCGCCAGCAGGTAGATGTTCTCTCACTTCTGTGCTAATACTGTCAATTGTGTTGATGTTCCTGTTGCGTTCACGCCATAAGTCCCACCTTGTTGTTGACATTGAGTCTATAGTTCTCTCGAGCATGAAGCTTTCACGTGATTTGAGGCATTTGGCGACATTGATATGGCCATACAGGGGGTGACTGGGGTCCTCAAATTGCTTTAGTTTTTCCTGCTTACTCGCTACATTTCTTCTTATGTTTGGGGGAGCAATCCCGGCCAAGATGTAGGGGGCTTTGATGGGTGTTGGTTTTAGGCATCCTGTGATGTAGTGACAGCTCTTATTGAGCACAGGGTCGAGTTTTTTCGCATGTGATGACCGCTCCCAAACTGGACATGCATATTCTGCTGTGGAGTAGCAGAGTGCGAGTGCAGTGGAGCGTAAGGTTATAGGGTTGGCACCCCATTTGGTGTTGGCTAGTTTTCTGAGAATGTTGTTACAAGTGCTAACTTTTGCTATCTTCTTTTCCACGTGAGCTCTATAGGTCAAGGTCCGATTGATGGTGACTCCGAGATATGTAGGTTTCAGATGGTGTTCAATTGCACTACAATTCCAGATAATTTGTAGTATCTTGTTTGCTTCCCGGTCGCGCAGATGGAAAGCAGTTGTCTGTACTTTAGTTGCATTTGCTCTCAGATAATTCTTACTGTAATAGGTTGAGAGATTCGCCAGAGCAGATATAAGGACATTCTCGATGGTAGTGAAATCTTTCTCCTGTGCTGTTACGCAAAGATCGTCAGCATATAAGAAAATCCTGCATTTGGGGTGTATGGGTTGATCATTGATGTAGAAGTTGTATATGGTCAATGACAACACACTACCCAACAGGAGCCCATTCAGTTGGTACCTCCAACGGCTCTTCTTGTAGAGTTCTACATAGAATCGCCTGTTTTCCAGTAGCAATTGGATGACTTGCACTAGGTGGTAGTCGTGTGTCATATAGTAGATCTTTGAGAGGAGCATCTTATGATTCACGGTGTCATATGCAGCTGAGAGGTCTACAAATACTGCTCCTGTTATTATTGCTTTTTCAAAACCATCTTCTATGTGCTGGGTAAGGTTAAGTATCTGTCTTGTGCAGGATTTTCTTGGATAGAAGCCAGCTTGCTCTGGTATTAGTTTTTCTTCAATCAGAGGAGAAATGTGGTTGAGGATGAGGCATTTATAGAGTTTGTAGAGGTGGCAGTGGAGTGATATTGGTCTGAAATATTTGGGGTCTGAGGGATTTTTGCCTGATTTTAGCAAGGCAATGATGTGTGCCTGCTGCCAAAGCTTTGGGATATTGTATGAAGCAGAGCATTTCTTGAACAAATCTAGTAACCACTCTCTTGTCCTTATTCCGAAGTATTTTATTTGTTCTTAGCGGATATCATCCATACCAGCTGCTTTACCATTTTTCATGTTCTTAATATAGGTGTTGAATTCTTCAATGGTGAAAGCAGTGTTGAAGCAGTTGTTTTCTTTATCATGTTGCTGTTTGATTCACACCTTGGGTTGTTTTGTTGGTGGCTTCCTATTTAGGAGTAGTTGGCTTGCAATCTGGTTTGCTGTGACATTGTGGTGTTGTTCTGTCATTTTGGGATCGTTGCTCAGCTTTTTAATGGTGAGTCAGGCTTTCCTACTGCTGTAAGTCATGTCCACCCTTTCAATCATGTTTTGACATGATTTCTGCCTTGCTTCCTGTATCTTTAATGCTTATTCCTTTCCAGCTGTAATGGTACTATCCAAGAATAGATACTTCTGATACTCGTTTACCATCTCATGGGAGAGTCCTGGTACATAGCTGGTTCTACATCCTTGTGGTATATTCTTCCTGGATGCAGCTCAAACGTCGTCAACGAACAGGTTGCAGTTGGTCTGTAATGGTTCAGAGGTTGCCACTTTTGCATCCAGATCCTCTGCAAAACCTATCCAGTCTGCTTTTTTAAAGTTAAAACAGCAGCGAAATGGGACTGTGTTTGATGTAACTGCTGATGTTGCACTAATGGATATTGGCCTATGCTGTGTATGTGGTATAGGTTCCAGCATGGCTTTACTGCATAGATCAGCAATGTTGTTGCTTACAAAAGGAAGATCTGGGTTGTACCCTCATTTCCATCTAGAAGGATTTCGGGAGTTTAGGGTTGTGAATTAGGTTGAGGTGGTTGGCATTGCTCCACGTCTCAACCCCATTACCATTTTCATCCATTTTGTCATAGTCCCAGTTGACATGGTGGCTGTTGAAGTCACCAATGATGATGTGAGTCTTATTGTGGTCAAAATTTAGTGGTTTGACAAAATCAAACCATTCCCTAGGTTGTTTATAGACTGACGTGATGGAGACATTATCTAGTTCCACTGTAAGGATTTTGATGTTGTTAACTTGAGACATGTTGGCAGTCTTGGCAATGAGGTCCTTTTGCGTGAAGATGGTGCTGCCATATTTCTCATGCCGGCGCTCTAGTGTTAGCTTCATACCAGGGATCCATGGGTGGTTGTTGTTTGAGCCTCATTGAGTCTTTTGCAGATAGAGAACATGACAGTTGTGGTCTGTGCAGATTTTCGCCAGGATATCTTGCTTGGCTCCTGTGAGTCCCTCGACACTGGCAGAGATTACAGCCAGCGCTGGTCCTGGAAAGGGCCCTTTTGGATGACCTTGGTGCACTCTGCTGGCGGACATAGTAACTTTATTTGGTTAAAGTGTGTAGTAGGATTACAGATTTAGATAAAATCTGACAGGGGTCACGAAGAGAACGTTCCTACTATGACCCCCAACATAATTCTGGAAATGCCTAAATTATTACCCTTAATTTATATGTAGACCCTGCTTACTTATGTTCATTCATAACTCATGTTTCAAACACCAATACCTTAGCTGTGGCCAGAGGAATGCCTATATCCTTTATCATAACCCGAAAAGTGCTGCATAATTATATCAGAATGAACCCAGCTCTCACCTGAACAAATGTAAAGCACATTCTCCAACACTGCCAGATGTTTACCTTTAAAAGAGCTAAAACAAACAATGAATCACTCAGACATCTACATTGGGGCTGATGATATCAATAAACAAGGCAAGTTTCAGTGAGGAAATATTCACATTTAATTGAATCATTACTTAGATTTGTTTACAAAGAAAACAGGTTTAAAATACTAGAAGTCAAAAAAGTAGAAGAAAAGATACAACCTGACCGATTCAAATATGTGTCTATGAAAGCAAGCTTGACTTTAGTGCAACCAGGAATGAGATGTCTGTGCAATTTAAAGAGTTCATTCTTCTTAATCCAACTGAGGCAGTCTTTAAAAGCGTGTGTCACAATGATCTTGTCCTTTCCTTCATTGGGGTGTATTTAAGATACTTTTATAGCATGATAGTTTGGTTTAAAACAGCCTATATTTTCTCTCTCTCATATCAACACAGTGTCGTTATCCCTCTTTCATTCACTCACATTTGCTTCTCTCAAATGCCATTGTGTCTGCACACCTCAATAGTATAGCGTCTACTACCTCTCAATCCTGTCTCCTTTTCTCTTCACTCTGTACGCCTCAGAGTATAAATATAACACCAGGTCGTGTCACTTGGAGAAATTCTCAGATGATTCTGAGGTTATAATCTTAAGGGGGATGAGATGGAGCATAAGAGGCAGGTGGAGAAGTTTCATGGCACAAATAGAACTGCCTGCATCTTGACAGCTGCAAAACCAAGGAACTGGTTATTGATTTTCACCACACCAAAGAGGAGCCTCTATGTCTGGCCACTATTCAGGAAGTGCATGTAGAGGTGGTCCACTGCTTCAAATACTTGAGAGTCCACAATAATGACAAGTTGGACTGGACTCATAACACAGAGGAACTATATAAGAAAGGTCAGAGCAGGCTTTTTTCCTTAGTAGAATGAGTTCCTTTAATGTGGGAAGTAATATCCTTCACATCATCTATAACTCTGTGATGGCCAGTGTGATTTTGTAAGCAATGGTGTGCTGGGCTGGTGACATCACTTGAAGAAAGTCCCACTAAATCAATAAGCTAAATAAAAGGTCAAACTCAGGTATATGACACACTCTTGACCACCTGGAGGTAGGAGTGAAGGAGAGAATTAAAACAAATCTGTGTGCCATTATGAACAATGCTTCACGTCCTCTTTCTGATACCCTTACACAGAGTACTTTGAGCCACTGAATTATTCAGCAGACATGTGTCAAGCAATGCCACTGGGGCCCCCACTATACACCTTTTCAAAGGCAAATACACACTGGTTAGTTTATCTGACCTTAAACATACTTCTCCTTAACCTTTGTTTTACATTTGCACTTTCCCCACACGTCTCTGTATTAACATGTTTATTTGCATTCCAAAATTCAATGCTGTGTTAACATACATTTCTTATTCCTGTCAATTTGTTTGGCAGAATTTCAAAAGAAGAACATATTGAGTGGACTCCTTTTCTAAAGTTGCACACAATGTCTTCTAAAAGTTTTGCTTGCCTTCATTCAGCTTCACCCTTTGCATCTGTATCTCCTCTGGCTGTTCCCGGCAGCATGATATCATTGCCTGCTTTTCAGTTAAATAAAAGTAGTTTCCTATAGTCTTGTTCACATAGTTTATTTACTTAAAAACTACATCTTACTGAAAATAAAACACTGAAATTAAATATTACCATACCATTATACCATTCTCTTCCGCTTATCCGAGGTCGGGTCGTGGGGGCAGCAGCTTGAGCAGAGATGCCCAGACTTCCCTCTCCCTGGCCACTTCTTCTAGCTCTTCCGGGAGAATCCCGAGGCGTTCCCAGGCCAGCCGGGAGACATAGTCCCTCCAGCGTGTCCTGGGTCTTCCCTGGGGCCTCCTCCCGGTTGGACGTGCCCGGAACACCTCACCAGGGAGGCGTCCAGGAGGCATCCTGATCAGATGCCCGAGCCACCTCTTCTGACTCCTCTTGATGCGGAGGAGCAGCGGCTCTACTCTGAGCCCCTCCCGGATGACTGAGCTTCTCATCCTATCTTTAAGGGAGAGCCCAGACACCCTGCGGAGGAAACTCATTTCAGCCGCTTGTATTCGCGATCTCGTTCTTTCGGTCACTACCCATAGCTCATGACCATAGGTGAGGGTAGGAACATAGATCGACTGGTAAATTGAGAGCTTTGCCTTATGGCTCAGCTCCTTTTTCACCACGACAGACCGATGCAGAGCCCGCATCACTGCAGACGCCGCACCGATCCGCCTGTCGATCTCACGCTCCATTCTTCCCTCACTCGTGAACAAGACCCCGAGATACTTGAACTCCTCCACTTGGGGCAGGATCTCGCTCCCAACCCTGAGAGGGCACTCCACCCTTTTCCGGCTGAGGACCATGGTCTCGGATTTGGAGGTGCTGATTCCCATCCCAGCCGCTTCACACTCAGCTGCGAACCGATCCAGAGAGAGCTGAAGATCACGGCCTGATTAATAAACTAAAAAAAATCCAAATTTTAATCCCCATCACACGATATAACTCATTCAAACTCAGCCCAGCAAATCAACTTGGAACAGCCATGTGGGTTTACCATTTGCAAGATGAGCAGTAATGATCAATCATGTCCAGTGACACATGGGTGACCAATATGTGTGGGAAGGATCCAGAAGTAGAAGGAATTTGAAAATTCAAGAGCAGGCAATTTAAATGCTATAAATAAAGGATAAAATATTTTAAATATAATAATAAAGGCATCTGTCTACATTAGAACAATCTAGACAAGAACAGGCCATTCAGCCCAACAAAGCTCGCCAGACCTACATACTTAATTCTTCTAAAATAACATTAAGTCAAGTTTTAAAGGTCCCTAAAGTCCTATTTTCTATCACACTAATTTGTAGCTTATTACACGTGTCCATGGTTGTTTATATGAAGAAAAACTTAAAGTTTGTGCAAAATATACCCTTAACACATTTCCAACTGTGTTCCCATGTTCTTAATGTACTCATTTTAAAATAACAATCTTGATCCACTGTACTAATTACCTTCATAATATTCAACACTTCAATCATGTCTCCTTTTAATCTTCTTTTGCATAAACTGAAAGGGCTCACCTCTTTCAATCTCTCCTCATAATTCATCCCCTGTAGCCCTGAATGAGCCTTGCTGCTCTTCTCTGAACCTTCTCAAGCGCTGCTATGTCCTTTTTGTAGCCTGGAGACTAAAACTGTGTGCAGCACTCCAGGTCAAGCTTCACCATTGTGTTATAAAGCTTGAGTGTAAACTCCTTGGACTTGTACTCTACACATCGTGCTATATGATGTAACATTCTGTTAGCCTTCTTACTGGCTGATAAACACTCTGGCAATTGATAATGTTGAGTCCACTATGACTCCTTACTCTTTCTAATAAGGTGTAATTTCGATTTTCCGACCTCCCATTGTGTATTCAGACATTTTACTTCCTACATTTAACACCCACATAACAATTCAGGAATCATTTCAATGTTACGTGACTTAATTAGACTACCTAGTGAATGCATGATGGGGAATAAAGAAACAGTCCTGTTAAGTTTGCAGTCCTTACTTGAGGTCATGCTACATTACTTGACTTTTCTGAGTGTTTTTCAGTCATAGCCTTCATCTACATAATTTTAGTGAGTCAGGGTAGATGTGGCGCACTCTTGTTTTCAATCATGTGGGATGATATAACCAGCTACTCAGTCCAAATAGCCTGTGATTCACGCTGATAAATTCAAGCAGGTTTGTCTTATGTCATACGGATGGGTGGTATGTGCATGAGAGCTGACAACCAGTGAGCGCTTACCAGGAAGTATAATGAATGTAGGTGTTTTAGAACTTGCAAAGTAAAGCAGTTTTGCCTGATGACTTGTGTTTTACATACCACAACAGAATTAAAAATAAAGAAAAAAGAAAAGGAATGAGACTGAGGCTGGACTCGCCATACCTGTCAAGTACCATATGATTGTCTTTCAGAAAAAAGGTGCAAACTGATGATACTTTGGAAATGTGAAATTGTGCTGGAATGTCATCACTGACTGTCAATTTAACATACCTAATGATCCCACATTGTGTAAATTGACATATGCAGGTGACGAAATCAGCAACTGCAGTTGTCAACTTTGAAATCCCTTCTGACTACAATTTGTGTAATATTTAGCTGTACTGCTTACCAATTTATTATTTTTTACTGATTTATAAAAGTTGCCACCCCTTGTTTAGAAGAAATAACAAGTCGCTCTTATTGTTTCTGCAGTACTGATACACAATGAAAATGGAGCACAAGTTGAGGATAAATAGCAAATTAAAATTAGAGAAAATGAGGAGTAAGTTCTTTTTAAGATTCAGAAATGTATCTGTTGAGTTAAAGGTTATTTTGGATGTATAATGTTGCTAAAATAGGTGTTTTCTATTCTCTTTGTATTCTCTTTGAGCTCCCTTGTATGCTGTCTATTGCTTAGAGACTCAGCCTCTATATTCTACGTCAATTTCTCTGTCTTTTGGCTCAATAACTTCTTGTTAAGTGCAAGCCCTCACATAAAATAGACAGTCAATATCTATTGTACATCTTCTGTAAATACAGAGAGCTTCGAGAGTAGTCATTTTTGTTGGACTATTCATTCATTGTTTTAACTTGCTTATTCCTGTAAGAGATTTTCCAATCAGTCTGGAATTGAATCTGAACGACATATCAGTTCAATGTCGTTCACACACACACACGCACACACACACCCACACACACGCACACACACGTGCACACACACCCACACACACGCACACACACAGGGTGAATTTACAGTCACAAATCAAGATAATACATGCATCATTTGAATATGTGATGAAATCACAGTTGTGTCAGAAACCCCTACAGATACACAGAGAATTCTGGGTGCATGAGGCTGCACAGCTAAAAATTCAGCCACTGTGTTCCCCTTTGTCACAATACCTAGGATGAGTATAAATACACATAACTATTACTCTTTGCTTGCTCCCTTTCATTATTTTGCCAATAACTTGTAATTTTGTAGGATGGAATTTGAGAATCCAATTGACGATGCAATATTGTATGTTTGTTTTTCTTCCAATTCAACATTTTTGTAACAAAAACAACCTGCGTTCTGAACTTGTAGGTCACAGAATAGCCGGAGAGCACCTATTGACAGTTATTTCACCAGACAGTTATTGCCTAACAACACAGGTATCAAGTTTGACTACATTTTCTACTAAGGTTAGATATTTTGCCTCTGCCGTTAGAATGTTTCAAGTGAGCCTTTTGATGTTAATGATTGTTGTTTTATCTGTGAGGGGGAAAAAAGTCATCATTGCTAGTTACTGTTGTCTTGCTTTTTAGCTCTTTTCCTCTGCTTCATGTAGCACAGTTGGTAGCAGTTTTTACAAGTTGGGCTGAATAAATGCTGCACTCAGAACAGCCAATTTGCATCAAGAGCTTTTGCTTTCTTTGTTTCCTTTGTATTCTGACAGACCATTCCAACCTTGACTGCTAACTAAATAAACAGACATTATTCTAAAAATGCATCTCTTGCGTTTTTTTTTACCTTTGTAGATGCTCATGTAATTTACTTCTATGATTTTTGGGGCTTTGATAATTTTTTTTTCAGGCTTCACAAATGCTTCTTTTTGACATTTATGTCTGTTTTCCATGTTTTTGAATATGGCAATTCTAAATATTTTATTTCATTTCACAGGAATGTTTTATTGTTCTTTTTCATGGGCACCACCAATTTCTGGTCCCGTCTGGGTGTGCTTAATCGTAAAGTCCCAAAAAAATGTAGCAAAAACCCCTAAGTGCAGTAAGATCTTTATAAATAAAATATTTATGCATCAAAAATGCTATTTAACAATGAAGCTCTAAAGAGCACAAAAGGTACAGCAAGAGTTACCTTTCAAAAAAATAGGCAAACAAGTGCCAATGCACAAATTCACTGAGGTAATTTAGATTCAAATTAGATAGGACTTGTCCAGTTGGGAAAATGAGGCTTTTTACAGATGCTCTTTAAATAAATAAATAGATATATAGATAATTAAGTAAATAAATAAAAAAATAAATACATACACTTTGGTCTGAACACACTAGATGACTAATAAAACAAAGCAAGAGCTCAAAAATGCAGAAAATCAACAAACCACAATAGTAATTGTTACAACTGGGCGGAGTGGTGGCTCTGAGGCTAGAGATCTGCACTGGCAATCAGAAGATTGCCGGTTCGAATCCCGTCAATGCCAATAGGAATTCTGCTCTGTTGGGCCCTTAAGCAAGGCCCTTAACCTGCAATTGCTGAGCGCTTTGAGTAGTGAGAAAAGCGCTATATAAATGCAAAAAATTATTATTAATTAAAAATTAAAAACTCACCAACCCTAATGAATACGGTGTACCTCAAGGGACTGTGTGTTTCCTCAGCATTTATAGGACTGACAACAGTCCCTTGATGGTGATGGGCAGGTGGCTCCACCTCACAGAATGTAACAGAAGATACACAGACACATAGAAACTAAATAATCAACAATACTGATGAAGAAAACATAATTATTCAAATAATAAATATGAATCACATTAACATAAACAAAACATCAAAAATTTAAAAAACACACATATAAAAGGAATTTGACAGCATAATTACCATGACGTGACAGCTAGTTGTCAGAGGGCGTGTCCCAAAAGTTCCATGATGTGATGTCATTAGTACAACCATATATAAGCCAGCTGTCTCTGCACTGGCACTTTGTCCAAGATTATGGATACAGTGGAACCTCGGTTCACGACCATAATTCGTTCCAAAACTCTGGTTGTAAACCGTTTTGGTCGTGAACCGAAGCAATTTCCCCCATAGGATTGTATGTAAATACAATTAATCCGTTCCAGACCGTACGAACTGTATGTAAATATATATATTTTTTAATTTTTAAGCACAAATATAGTTAATTACACCATAGAATGCACAGTGTAATAGTAAACTAAATGTAAAAACATTGAATAACACTGAGAAAACCTTGAACAACAGAGAAAACTAACACTGCAATAGTTCACGCTATAGTGCTAGGAACCGCTCGCTAAAAACACTTTTTTTTAATGAGTTTTCAGCACAGGGGAAAAAATGAACATTTGAAAAATCCATAATTTAATAAACCACCAAGAAAAGTAACATTGCAACAATGCAGGCTACGAACCGATCACTGTAAACAGAACTGAAAACAAAAACAAGCCTTCTCTACCTTATGCGTCCCTCCCTCCCTCTCTCGCTCGCTCTCTCTCTCTCTCGTGAGCCTGGAGCGCCTGTGTATGTGTCTCTCTCTCGTGCTCCTGTGTGTGTGCGCGTCTGTCTCTCTCTCGCGCTGCCTGTGTGTGTGCACGTCTGTCTCTCTCTGGCGCTGCCTTTGTGTGTGCGTGGCTCTATCTCTCTCTTGCTGCCTGTGTGTGTGTGCGCGGCTCTCTCTCGCGTGCTGCCTGTGTGTGTGTGTGCGGCTCTCTCGCGCGCGCTGCCTGTGTGTGTGCGCGGCTCTCTTTCACGCGCTGCCTGTGTGTTTGCTGCCTCTCTGTGCGTGCGTGTGTGTCACTCGCTCTCTCTCTTGCTCGCTGCACAGGAAATGCACAGGGAGAGACTGAACATGTACAAACCGAAAGGGAACCTGGCTTGTTCGTATACTGAGTGTGTGGTCGTGAACCGAGGCAAAAGTTTGGTGAACTTTTTGGTCGTAAACCGATTTGTACGTGTACCGAGACGTTAGTGAACCGAGGTTCCACTGTACATTCTCAAGAGTTTAGGACATTATAGTTAAACAAAATTATTGCAAACTATTCTGGGATTGTATTACTAAGACTTTGGTTAAAGGTACAGCACTTTCGATGAAAGTGTAAAAATTGGCCTCTGGAACGTATGACAGTCACAATTCACTGCCTGCTAAGGAGATGGACATTGTTCAGAAAGGTTTACCAGTATCAAACTATATTAGTCCTTTATCCCCTTCCCTGGTCCCCCCAATCCAAAAACACTGATGGCAAAAAGAATCAAAAACAATCAAGGGTGTTGTTTATGTCATCCACCCTATTAACATGAACAATAACAATACTTAAGAAAAATAATAGTGTGCGCTAATGGTGAATCCTGTTCCTACGGATGCCCACCCTTCTGTACAATCTATCAATTTTTTCCCTGATATGGCACATGTACAAACACAGATTTTGACACAAATTTTAAAAAAGGGATGAATAAATGCGGTCTGATGATTTAATTGTGAATGTCCTGTTCTATTGTTTTTTATGAGGTAACAATTCCAACTGGTTGACTTTCCACCAGAGAATCAATTTCAGATTTGTGTAGCAACCAACTTCAACTCATCTATGGGGTCAACCTGAGAAAAAACTAAGCCTTACTTGGAAGATCCAACTTTGCTTGAATTGGTGTTCACCCATTTCTGTTATTGTCTTTGTAATGTGGATTAAAAATGTATTTAAAAAAATATAAACAAAAAAAAACGTAAAGATTAAAAATAGCTAAGGTTGTCAGATTATATTAAATGATTAAATTATATTAATAATATTTAACTTGAGTGTTTATTTAGATAAGATGTACTGTAGCTTTTAAGTGAATAAACTGTGTGACCAAGATTCTAGTTATACAGGGTGGCCCAAGAAAACGTGGGCCGCCTCCACCAAGATGACTGCATTATGTGGTGAAGAGAAAAATGATCAAATTTGGTACTCACATTTACAGAAGATGCTGAAAGTGATCTCCTTGTGCGTCAATACATCTCTATGTCCGTTTTGGCAGCAGACGAGACATGGGTCATCTCGGTGGAGGCGGGCCACTTTTTGGTGGGCCACCATTTACTATAGGGCTCATAAGAGAAAATTACTATTACTTTTAATTTTGTGTAATTGAACATGAGTTTAGCAAAAAGGTTTGGAGAAAATAAATGTAGGTAGGTAGGTAACAGCTTAGTCATTGACCGACAAACAATTACTAATAACATCACACTGACAGAAGATGGGACAGTAGGGGTTTTACTAGATGCAAAGGTTGAACTGTGAATAAAGAGAAGTATTTGAACAGCTAGTGAGAAAGGTGAACATTTTACAAGACATTGTGGACAAAGTTTCAGACCACTTTACAAGAGGGGTCTATTAGATTCATTCTCCTTTTGAACCAAGAACTAGCTAAATAAATAGAAAGAGATAAACAATATATTTTAACACAGTATTCAAGTCTGTGAGGTAAATGAGATAATAATTCAGGGAAATATGCAAATGTAAAACCACAAGTTAAAAAGAAATATCTTTAAACTCACCACTAGTAAACTAACCAGTGTGTATATGCTCATAAGAAGATATGAAATAGGAACCTTTGGGTACTTTGCTATTTAACTTGTATTTCATAATTAGCTTACAATAACGTCAGGTTGATGGGAAGGAAAGACCAAGGGTAAATTCTCAGTCGTCCAGTTTTGACTACTGTATATAACTTACTAAAAACAGCCATCAAGCCATTGTATAAAAGATCCAATGCAGCTTTTGAGAGGCAGATGCTATCAAACAAGGCCAAAGTGAAGCAGATGAAATACAGGGATGACAACACGAAGGTGGCTGAAGCTATTAAAAGACTGCTTTAGCTAAATTAAGAAGAATGTAAACTATACAAATTCGTGGACATCTCTCTCCTGGTTATACTGGGGCCAAGCTCAAGTACACAGACACTGATTTGAATCATTCAGATTTTCTTCACCTTTTGACTTTTACTATTTAATGCCTGGTTTCTCTGCAAATAAACATACTGTAAGTAATGATTAAATGAAAGTTTGAATATTTCCTCACTGAAACTTGTTTTGTTTATTGATGTTATCTGCCAGAATGTGCTTGTTTGAGTGATTTATTATTGGTCTGGCTCTTTCAAAGGTAGCATTCTGGAAATGAGTGACACATCCATGAGCTTCAGCAGAAGCACAGTGCTATCAGTGGCAATTGACCTTTGCAAAGGTAGTTTGAAGTGTAATGTTCTTCAAGGGTAGAGATTTGGGAAGTCCCAACAGGAAGCCACTTGTGGCCCTTTCTGAGGTTTTGAAGTTGAGGTCACCAGCCTTGGTGTTTCATTTGCACAGCCCTTTCAAAGAAAATATGATCAGAGATGTCCTAACAGGAGTATAGCTCTTGGTATTTACTAAGGTATTCTGAAGTTGTTTTGTATTTGCAAGCCCTTGGCCAATGTTGTGTTTAAATTGGGTGATGTGTGAATATAACATAGGTAAGTAATTTGAGGTGTACATGTAAATAATGGCTAATAATTTAAGGATTTCCGGTATTAACTTGTCCACCAATATAAAAAAAAAACCTTAGAAGTTAAATTGCCTTTTGTGAGCACTTTTTTTTCCAACAAAACAGTCTTCAAAGTGGCCACCACAGAACAGTGAATGCCCCTGGGTGCCGTTTGTCTTCATTTTCTTTTCAGCATTGATGGCTCCTTCTTTTGTCCTGTCACAATTATCCTTAAAGCTTAGCTGTTGTCTCTTGTGCCTGTAAAACTTCCCACAAGCACCCCAAATTAATTTATCTATGCAACCTTGCTACAAAAGATTGGCATGGTTTATTGCTTTTGAATTAAGCATGTTTTAGACTTGCATTTAATCTTCTGAGCCTTCATTCTTTGTCTTTGTGGCCACCTCTTGGCAATGTAACATCAATTTGTACTCTTGGCTTTTGCAAGTTTGAGGAAAAATTCAACTTATTTGCTTCTGAAGATCTATAATGTTCATGTTTCACCTGTGAAGTAATTTACAGAGACATCAATGACCTCAATTAATAGTTATTTATTCTCTCTTTAAAGATACTGTATACTGGTTTATATGTACTGCTTGGGAAAGGGGCTAGAGGCTGAAGAATGTTCAATGATGTCTCTTATCTGGTCTCCTGCTTCACTCAAACTTCACACACTGTGTGGTCTTCTATTTGCCCATCCACATGTCAATCTCATTCAGCACTTTGGCACAAGGTACTGTAGATGAATACAAATTTCATAAAATCTTTAAAAGCATGTAAATTAAGCCTAAAATTTAACCACTTCTTACAAATTATTAATTTATTACTTTTTTATAATTGACTATTTCACAACATTTTTAATGGCAACAGAAGTCTAAAACAGCCTCTAAAAGCACAGTGTTATTATGAACTAGGGATTCCAAAATACCAAAGTCTCATAAACTGTTGCAAAAAGCCACACAAGTACAAGGATCCATCAACCTTTAGCTTGAAGCGAAAAGGGGTAAGCAAAGTATCTTCATATACAAAAGAATGATTTTCAAAAATGCTCTGAAACAAAGAAGCATGAAAGAGCACAAAAAGCCCAGAAGTTAACCCAAGGCAAACACGTCTCAAAAACACAAATCCAGAAGGTGAAGCCAAAAACAGAACAGAGAGGTAAGAAAAATCCAGAGAGTTTATATAACACAAAAATGGGAAGAATACTCACCAACCCCACTAAGCACATTCAATGAACTACTACTTGTTTGCTCAGCCTTTATAGGTTTGAGGGCAGTGCCATGATGGAGAGGGACAGGTTTTTTAGGGAACCACCCTCAAAATACAAGGAATGTAATAGAACAAGCATAGACAAATAGACATTAAATGGTACATAAAACTAATAAATAACAAAATATGCAAATACATACCAAAAGTAACAATGTATAAATAAAATGTTTTGTTATTATTAATGTTAACCTGGACAAAAGAATCAAATATTAACAAAAAAGACATTAAACAGGAATTTGAATACCAGCCAGGGGAGGAACCTTGGCTGAACCATAACAAGTGTACACTTGGTGGAATTACTTTTAGAGATTTAACCTGAAGGTGAAGTTTTAAAAGGGAACAGGTTTAAACCAACAACAACAAAAAAATGAAGTTTAAAAAAAAGGCAGGAGTAAGGTCCAAAGTGAAACTAACAATAATTATCCCCTAAGGCAAAATAATAAATAAGTAACAATTTGGTTTAGAATAACCCAGATATTTTGATGCTGAAAATAATGCATCATCATCTCAATAGCGATCGTAAGATGACAATATGTGTCACGATGTCAGAGATCACACAGGTAGCAACCATCATTGTTGCTACACTGTGAAAAAAAAATTGTAAACGGTAGTGCAATTATTATATGTCAACAAGCATTTGTTCCCTGGCTTATGAATTTTTTTTGTCTACGTTCATGTGTTTTTGTTATTAAGCAAATTTTATTTATGATTTTTTTTTACTATTTAGTATGTATGTCTTATTCATTTAAGTTATATTCTTTGTAACCTCCATCAGGCGGCGTCACCATGACATCACTGTGAATAGGATTGCCCTTATCTTTATATTTAGGTGAAGGCAATGGTCCCAGCAGAGGTTCATTGATTGCAGTGGAGTGTGTTATATGTTAGCCTATATTTATGTGTATTTTTGTTTCATTATTGTTTTTTGTTATTTTGTATTTATTATTTTTCATATGATTATGGATTTGTTTACCTTGGATTGCGTTTTAGTTATATTCTCTTTTGCTCTTTTAAGAATTGTTTTGTGTTTTTCTTCTTTTGTTAATAAGCTCAATTTATATAAAGAACAGTCTGGGATTATCTTTACAAACCAGCTTTTTCATGGTTCATGGTTTCTCTGCTTTGTAAGGTGCTTTTTGTTACGTTTGTGGACTTTATAGTTTATATTTTGAACTTTTCAAAGTCAGCTCCTCATGTTAGGACCTGCTTAGGCTGAACCCTAAAGGTGGTAATTAGACACTGGCTGGCTGGGATAAGCTTATTCTGGGCTAGCCACCATAGGTCCTGGCCTGCTTTGTTGGTCTTTTAGTGGCCTTGCACCCTTTTCATCACTGTTCCTGTCTCCTAATCATGACAGAGTTCATTTCTAGTGAATATACTGTAGTTCTTTGGATTTCGGTATTGGCTTTCTGCTAATTGTTCTACTGGTTTTTGGATTACAGTTCTCAGAACACAACAAAGATTTATTTGCCTCCCCTCTTGAAAATTGGAGTCACATTTGCAACATTCAAGTCATCTGGTACTTCTCCATTCTGAAGTGACTGCTCAAGGTCTAATAAAAGGTTTATAAATAACATCTTTCCTTTCTTTCAGCATAACTGGTAAAATCTCATCAGGTTTAGGGGTTGCGTTACTCTTCAGCTTGTCAAGGGCATGAAGCACATCTGACTCTTGTATTTTTTGAAATCTATGAACACAGAGCTTATTTTTACTTCTGCATGGGACATTCCATTTGTTACTTTAGCAATGGTAATGCACTGAATGCTGTAACATCTACGCTGTGGAGCACGGTGGAACAGACACCTTAGCAAGTTTAGAAAATAAATACTTAACTATACTTTTTTCATAAACATGCAAGCTTTCAGAAATGTGCAATGTCACATTATTTTCCATTTTGAAATACCTGTGTAGTTTTAAAAGGCATTGTAATACTGACACTCACTAGCATAGAGGCTATATAATTAAAAAGTAGCTTCAGCTTTTCTCTAACACATCTTTAGAGAAATAACAAACATTACTCATACACTATCATTGGAATTTTGCAAATGAAATATTCTTAGGTGCTGCCACATGCATTCAGGTTCAATACCTTAAATCATTTCTATTACTTGTTCCAAGTAATGCCTTCGAGTTGTGACATAAGTCACTTTAAGGGCCTTTCAACATTCATCTTTCATGAAATTAATAGGTGTTTCACAGAGGTTTAACTGTACAACTTTAATTTATATGTCTATGACTCTTTCTTCTTTGGTATTATCATTCAGAATAATTAACCTAGTGACTAAATAATGCACTGTGATGGATGCCTGAGCCACATTGATGGTAAAACTAACTACAAATCATTTGCTAATATTAACAGCAGAAAACAGTTAGGATATGATATTTGTGAATAGAAAATATGCCACCTAATATACGGAAGACAAATAAGAACAGTGCAATATTAACTATGCAAAAACATAAAATAGAAAATATTAAAAAAGATAAAAGCAACGAGACCACAGGACTTGAGCAGCAGATTATTCTCAAACATTATTGATACCAGTTGCTCATACTTTAAAAATTACTAATTAGAAATGTCCATAAAGCCCACATGAAAAAAACAGACATATGGAAAGATCCTTCTATCCTTTAATTTCCTGAACTTCATCCCATTTTAAAGTGGGTGGAAAGTGGCCCATAATGAGTCATTTAGAGCTGTCAATTAATTTAACATTTTTGTCTTTAGAACGTGGGAGGAAACCAAAATAATTCCATGTAGAAATTAAGAAAAATGATGAACTCCACGCATCCACCAGAACTAGTTGGGTTTTCAGACTCAGTCTTCTGGAACTGTGAGTCAGCATTGAAAACCAGTGCACCCTTATATAATCTTCTTACAGAAACATGAACATGTCAGTAACCTAAATCAATTGTTAATTTAAAATAGAACTGGCTTGGAAAAATCTATTATTAAAATGTAAGTAATAAATATTAAGCCTTCAAAACTGGGTATGATGAACTCACTTAATGGCAGCTATCTTGCTGATATCTCTAAGAAATAATTAAATAGTATGTTAACTATTGTAGATACTCATGGATAAGCCCATCCACGGAAAAGCTGACCCTCAAATTCTTAAACAGAATACCATGACAAATGTGTCAACTGCAAATAAGTCAAATGTGAAAATTTAACATGAAATCAGTTCTGGAAGACATTAAAAACATTCTTTAAAGTAACAAGCAACCTAACACAATACTTATTTTATTGAAGTAAAAATACCTGCATTACTTAAAAAAAACTATGCAAGCGGTAAATAAGAAATACTGCGTTATTTCACAGAAGTGTTTCCTTTTTAGACATTGCCTGTTGCTGTCAATCTAATATTGTGTGCATGCATTTGCTCTGACTGCCTGGTGACAACTAGTGAGGAAGAAGTTAAGCATGTGTGTAGTGTGCAAGCAGGTGAAAAGAACTAAATATAAGTTATAGGTATACATTTAATCCTCCCAGTTTAGGGTTACAGAGAGACAATGACTACCGCAGCAGCACTGGTGGCAAGAAGCAAACATGGTACACCGGCTATTGCAGGGCATAGTTGCACAGCCAAATAGAAAAGAATGTGAGAGATAAAGATAAAGTCAGAGCAGCCTATTCCTCCCTGCAGAACACAAACTGCATGTTGGGCCTGTGTTGGGAAGACTGATGGCTGCACACATGTTCATAGGACTCCGTGATTCAGGAGCTACACTAGAAAGCCAATTGCATTGTACATTTTTGTCGTTTGGTTTACTTGATTTGAGTCAGATAACTCCACCCACAACTCTAATCTTAACGATAGTGTAACTGGGCGTATCGTATAATATAATTGACTTACAATGCATAGCGCCAACCGATTCTATTGGTGGTCATTGCTGTTTCATGAATTGTCAAATTACAGTCATTGACAGTCACATGTTGCGATCATTTTCTATTAGCAAGCAGAGAGATGGATTTAAGTCAACACCAGTCTGGAGCACAGAAAAGGAAAATAAAAATGAAACCGTAAAGATGCAGCTCGGGCCGCATTTGCAGATGTGTTTTAGAAATCTTAATTTGTCCAACTTCAGTGAGCTAGCTAATGTTATACCAGTAGCCACTACACAAAAGCTAGTGGTTTACTGTGGTAATTAAGTAGCATTATGTGTAATAGTTTTGATATTGAGAGCTTAACAGATACTAAATACATGTTACAGTACCTAACTGACACATGGTTGGTGGATTATTTATTACCGCCATATAGACCTCAGGACCTGTACATGTTATTAAAGGCTGTTAACGTTAGATAGATGAAGAGCTCTGAGTGTTGTTACACATTTGTAGATTTCACCGGCACACAGGTTATCTTACTCGCAGCTTTGACATATAAAAAGAGCGATTTGATCAAATTAACTTCCATTGTTGATTTATTTTATTGGCAGCTAGTGGTACTGATTTAGTTAATGCCTTATTGCTATCTGCTGTCATTGGAAGGACAAAATGAAAATATATAACAATATTCAGCTTCATTTTGACACTTTATTTACTGCATTAAAGTAAGGTTATTAAGCATGTTCTAGTTTGATAAAAGGAAACTTAAAAGCCACAATCTTCTCTTACCTTGCATGCATACAGAGTGAGACAGACTCAATCAAGATATGTTAACATTATTGTAAGTAGTGCTTTGTCTATTCATTAAACTATTTCTAAGGTTATGGAGGAGCTGAAGGCATGGACTGAACGCTAACAAGTAGATGGAAACCTGTTCAATTACATGGGGCTAATCTTTAAACATCGCAAGTACCCCATAAGTCGGCCACACCCCATCCCCTTGCCACGTTTGTGTGAATGTGTACATGATGTATATTTTGCCCGGAGGCAGAGGGATTTGTGCAATTATAGTTATTTGACATATTTAGTTATTCAGCAATCTCACATATAAACCTTAATTGACAAGAGAGCAAATCTATCATAAAATAATCCCACTTTAATAAACTACAACTGTCTACTTGCTTAGAACTGCCCACTGTCTGACAATACTATGCAATTACAAGTATTAGGACTGGTAATTAAAATGTCATGTTATTTTATATTTTACAAACACACACTGTTTGCATGCAAGATGAGTGAATAGCTAGCATTAATAATAAAATGCATGTGCGTTCACATGCATCTTGTGTTGGAATTTGGTAAATACCTGATAGTTGGACTCCTCTCAAAGCCGGCACAGATGATCATGGTTATAATATGTAGTGGCATTTAGTCCAAGACTTGTTTATGGCTTACTTTGGCTCCTCTCCAGTCTAAGAACAACAGACACATACCCGCATTTATATTAATTTACCTTGATTATTCAGTGGTAGAACTCGTATTGTATTATGTATAATGCCTCAGCATATGTGCACACAATGTGAAAAAGGACTGATTTTATAGTTTTACTTTTGTTAAACCAGAATGGCATCAATATTATTCCAAATGAAAATGAATTAGACAGTCTGCTCACAGTTGTCACTGTGTTCACTCAGAAGTGATTGGCAGCTCTTTCATTTTGAATTCATACCTACCTTTTTTGTACACTCAACTCCAATTTTGTGTGCAGCACTTGTTTGAATTTACTGACATCCTATTTATGTTGTGTGCATCACCCTTTATTGGGGTGTGTCACGTCTTATTTTGCACATAGCACTTGTTTTAATTTTCTATAGCTTGCACTTCAGGGCCACAGTAATTTGGTTCTTTTTCATATTACACTTACTTTACATGTGTAACAGATTTTGTTTGTCTTTGATGTTAAACCAAATGGAATTCCAAGCATGTAGTTTAAGGCTGACATTTTGGTGTATGCGTATTTTAACAGGCTGGATTTTCCTTTAAATACTACCTTTTGAATGAACTTAAGCATGTGCGGGTCACTATAATTCAGTTAAGCAATACGTTTTGAATTCTGAAAATAAATGAAAACACTGAGTGAAGTTACAAATTTATCAGTCTGTATTGAATCAAAGTATTACAGAGTATAAGAAACATTCTGCAAGTACTTGTCTTTTTCTACTCTGAGTGAATACATAAAACAATTTAATAAATGAT
Organism: Erpetoichthys calabaricus; assembly: GCF_900747795.2. Classification (NCBI taxonomy): domain Eukaryota; kingdom Metazoa; phylum Chordata; class Cladistia; order Polypteriformes; family Polypteridae; genus Erpetoichthys; species Erpetoichthys calabaricus. The sequence goes on from NC_041396.2 coordinate 144,223,354, forward strand.
CCTTAAAGTTTATGTGGAACAATAGATAACCTAAGAAGTAAGAAATTAGGACTCAATTATTTTTGACACTAATCTAATTTTTCATTATTGTACTATCCAAGACCTGCTTACTCAAGCATAGAAATTTTGCAAAATGAACGCAGTTTCTTAAAATGCAGAGCTTGAAAAACTCAGTCACTATTATTGTCAAAAATGAAAAAGTATTCTATTATTATTATTCACAGCTGAACCAGAAAATATTGATAATAATAATACCTAAAACTAGAAAGCATTACCATATACTTCCATTTCTTAAATCTCTACATTGCTTCCATTTAAATTACAGCCTATTTTAAAATGTTCATTCTGACATATAAAGACATCCACCGATCAGACATAACATTAAAACCACTGACAAGGGAAGTGAATAACATTGATAATCACGTTACAGTGGCACCTGTCAAGGGGTGAGATATATTAGTTCTTGAGGTGGAAGCCTGATAAAGAGCAAGCATAAAGATCTGAGTGACTTTGACAAGGGCCAAATTGTGACAGCAGGATGACTGGGTCAGAGCATGTCCAAAACAGCAGGTCTTGGGAAGGTGTTCTCAGTATGCAGGTTAGTACCTGTGTGTGTGTTGTTTATCCGGGGAAAAGATGGCAGCAGGATGCACTATGGGAAGAAGGCAAGCTGGTGGAGGCACTATGATGTTCTGGGCAATATTCTAGTGAGAAACCTTGGGTTCTGGTATTTATGTGGATGTTACTTTTGACACATCTAACTAAAGATCATTGCAGTCTATGAACATTCCTTAATAGAAACGATATTCCCTGATGGTAGTGGCCTCCTTTTGTTTAATTCTAATTCCTCTTCTTTCGGCTGCTCCCATTAGGGTTGCCACAGCAGATCATCTTCTTCCATATCTTTCTGCCCTAAGCATCTTGTTCTGTTACAACCATCACCTGCATGTCCTCTCTCACCACATCCGTAAACCTTCTCTTAGGCCTTCCTCTTTTCCTCTTCCCTGGCAGCTCTATCCTGAACATCCTTCTACCAATATACTCAGCATCTCTCCTCTGCACATGTCCAAACCAACACAATCTCACCTCTCTGGCTTTGTCTCCCAACTGTCCAACTTGAGCTGACCCTTTAATGTACTTATTTCTAATTCTATTCATCCTCGTCACACCCAGTGCAAATCTTAGCATCTTTAACTCTGCTACCTCCAGCTCTGTCTCCAGCTTTCTGGTCAGTGCCACCGTCTCCAACCCATATAAATAGCTGGTCTCACTACCGTCCTGTAGACCTTCCCTTTCACTCTTGCTGATACCCGTCTGTCACAAATTACTCCTGACACTCTTCTCCACCCATTCCACCCTGCCTGCACTCTCTTTTTCACCTCTCTTCCACTATCCCCATTACTCTGTACTGTTGATCCCAAGTATTTAAACTCATCCACCTTCACCAACTCTACTTCCTGCATCCTCACCATTCCACTGACCTCCCTCTCATTTACACACATGTATTCTGTCTTATTCTTACTGACCTTCATATCTCCACCACTCCAGGGTTTCCTCAACCTGCTCCCTACTATCGCTACAGATCACAATGTCATCAGCAAACATCATAGTCCATGGGGACTCCTGTCTAATCTCGTTTGTCAACCTGTCCATCATCATTGCAAATAAGAAAGGGTTTATAGCTGATCCCTGATGTAATCCCACCTCCAACTTGAATGCATCTGTCACTCCTACCGTAGACCTCACCACTGTCACACTTCCCTCGTATATATCCTGTACAACTTATGTATTTCTCTGCCACTCCCGACTTCCTCATACAATACCAAAGCTCCTCTCGAGGCACACTGTCATATGCTTTCTCCAGGTCCACAAAGACGCAGTGCAACTCCTTCTGGCCTTCTCTAAACTTCTCCATCAGCATACTCAGAGCAAACATTGCATCTGTGGTGCTCTTTCTTGGCATGAAACCATACTGCTGCTCACTAATTATCACCTCACTTCTTAACCTAGCTTCCACTACTCTTTCCTATAACTTGCTGTGGCTCATCAATTTTATTCCCCCGTAGTTACTGCGGTCCTGCACATCCCCCTTATTCTTAAATATCGGCACCAGTACACTTCTTTTTCAGTTTCTCAGGCATCCAGATTCCATTAAACAATCTGGTTAAAAACTCCACTGCCATCTCTCCTAAACACCTCCATGCTTCCACAGGTATGTCATCTGGACCAACGGACTTTCCATTTTTCATCCTCTTCATAGCTGTCCTTACTTCCTCCTTGCTAATCTGTTGCACTTCCTGATTCACTAGCTACACATCATCATCTTCATTCATCAGCCTCTCCAAGTACTCTTTCTATCTGCTCAACACACTCTCCTCGCTTGTGAATAAGTTTCCATCTATATCCTTTATCACCCTAACCTGCTGCACATCTTTCCCAGCTCGGTCCCTCTGTCTAGCCAATCGGTACAGGTCGTTTTCTCCCTCCTTAGTGTCCAACCTTTCATATAACTCATAATACGCCTTTTCTTCCTCTTCCTCTGTATACTCTCCTGTACTTCCCCCATTCCACCCCAAGGTTTCCTTTTCCTCCTTCCTCTGTCCAGATGTCATGCCAAGCACTCTTCTTGCTGTCACCTTTACTACTTCTTACCTTCTCCCTAAATTCAACCTTGCAGTCTTTCTTTTTCAAATTCCACCATTTGATCCTTGACTCTGCCCTCACTCTTTTCCTCTTCTTGATCTCCAACGTCATCTCATCCTACAGACCACCATCCTATGCTGCTTAACTACACTTTCCCCTGTCACCAGTTTGCAGTCTTCAATCTCCTTCAGATTGACTCTTCTGCATAGGATATAATCTACCTGTGTGCATCTTCCTCCACTCTTGTACGTAACCTTATGTTCCTCCCTCTTCTTAAAATATGTATTCACCACAGCCATGTCCATCATTTTGGCAAAATCCACTATCATCTGACCTTCTTCATTTCTCTCCTTGACACCATACCTACCCATCACCTTCTTGTCCCCTCTGTTCCCTTCACCAACATGTCCATTGAAATCTGCACCAATCACCACTTTCTGTCCCTTGGGTACACTGTTCATGACTTCATCCAACTCACTCCAAAAATCTTCTTTCTCCTCCATCACACACCGAACTTGAGGGGCAACAACATTCACCATCACACCTCCAATTTCCAGCTTCATAATCATTACTCTGCCTGACACTCTTTTCACCTCCAAAACACTCTTGACATACTGTTCCTTCAGAATAACTCCTACCCCATTTCTCCTCCCATCCACACCATGATAGAACAATTTGAATCCACCTCCGATCCACCTGGCCTTACTCCCCTTCCATTTAGTCTCTTGTACACACAATATGTCAACCTTCCTTCTCTCCATCATATCTGCTAACTCTCTGCTCTTACCAGTCATACTGCCAACATTCAAAGCTCCTACCCTCAGTACCACTCTCTTTACTTTCCTCCTCTTCTCCTGCCTCCGGACATGTTTCCCCCATTTTCTTCTCCTTCTTCTTCTTTGGCCAACAGTAGCCCAATTTCCGCCAACACCCTGTTGGCTAACAGTACTGGTGGTGGTCGCTGTTAACCCGGGGCTCGATAATTCATAACGATAATACACCCTGCAAAAAATTGTTCACATTGTTCAGAAGTGATTTGAGGAACACAGCAAAACATTTAAGGTGTTGACATGGCTTCTAAATTCCCCAGATTCCAATCCAATCAAGCATCTGTGACATGTACTTTAAGAACAAGTTCAATCCATGGAGGCCAAACCTCATAACCTACAGGACTTTAAGGATCTACTGCTGACACCTTGAAGCCAGGTACCACAGAGGACCTTCTGAGGTCTTGCAGAGACCATGCCTTGATGGGTCAGAGCTATTTTGGGGAGGGGGATACACAATATTAGGCAGGTGGCTTTAATGTTGTGGCTGATTGATGTTAAACGTTTAGCGCTCCTTTACCTTATACAGCTTGTTAATGCCTATACTGTGTGGCCATCAGAGACAGAAAATGTAGGACATCTGAAAATGCCCAGGATAAATAAAACCACTATAGAAGAGAAAACTTTTAGCCACAGAGCCTTCAGATCTGACATTATTAGTGAGGCCTCTTACACCTCGGCACTTAAAGCATGATTTTAGCACACTGTTCTCCTACTCAAAGCCACTGGTGAGGCCCTGTTATTCCTTTGTTATTCCTTCTGTCCTGTTGTGGAGTCTTTGCATCAGTTCCTTTTGAAATAAGTTTCCCTTCTTGACTTTAATATGGAAGTTGAGAGTGAAAGACATTAGCATCACTAATGACAGGCCCAGTGGTAGCTGTTTAACTTTATCATTAAGCTTTTAAGAACCTTCTATGTACGTGTAGGAAAGAATAGCACAACTTTGAGAGACTCTTCATCGGTCCTGCTATTGTCACAGAACTCTTACTCTGATATGCAGAAGATCCTGTGAGGTGAATTTGTCCATTGACTCCTGATCTTTGTTCTCTCCTGCTCACTTTCTTTCTCTCTCATGCTTTTTTTTGTGGATCAGTTTCCTTGATAATCTCCTGGGTCAATTCATACATTCAACAGAAGGTTAAATAGCTGTTAAGTGTACATCTTCACTAGGCAGAGAACAAACACAGCTTGATGGTTTTCAGATAAGGTGCCAACCCTTCTCATGTTCCATTAAATTGGCTTCCTTATAATAAAGCCCTAACAAGTGTTCTTACGACAGTATATTTCAAGTCAGTATGGTGGTTGCATGTGCAATGTCTTATTTTTTTAGTATGTTGTAGCAATACAACAAAAACTCGAGATGTCAACTGACTTAAGTTATTAGAAATGCTGTCTCTGTTGTGGGGATCAGTCAGGGTTTTTTGAAGGCAAAAGAATAGAGAAGAATGTTGATTTTGAAAGCGTCTACTTGACATCCAGTGCAACACGTTCAACACAATAATCTTCTGGCTAGACTCTCAATTAAGAAAGCCATTTGTATGTTTGGCTGACTCCTTTAATTTGGATAACTTACATTCACATTATATTCAAAAGTATTTTTTTATAACTGAAGCACAGACAGTGAGACAGAAATGAGAACTGAGCAGGGATGTTCTGGTTTAAGGTCCACACTGCCTCAGTTCTATAGTACCCTAAGTTCTTGTCTATAAGCCGGACTCATGTATTAGCCGGAGACCAAAAATCATACGAATTTTTAAAATAAAATCGTATCATAGATAAGCCGGACTCATGGATAAGCCGAATGTACTATAACCTATAACTAATAGAAGGGAGGGAGGTCAGTGGTCTCACTCGCGCCCATTTAATTTCTTTAAGGGGGGAGAGAGTGTGAGATATTGCCGTCTCTCTCACTCCCCGCATGGCGCGGTTGGAGCGCGTTCTTTCTGCTCTGGGCGTCGCCGAGTCAACACGAGCGCGTAGCGGTCATTTAAATTGTGATTTTATATGTAAGCATATTTAAATATATATCGCGGATTTCTGCGGACAATGGGTCTTTTAATTTCTGGTACATGCTTCCTCAGTTGGTTTGCCCAGTTGATTTCATACAAGGGACGCTATTGACAGATGGCTGAGAAGCTACCCGGCTTACTGTTCTCTCTCTCTTGCGCTGACTATCTGTGATCCTGACGTATGGGGATTGAGCAGGGGGGCTGTTCGCACACCTAGACGATACGGACGCTCGTCTAAAAATGCTGAAAGATTATCTTCACGTTGCTATCTTTTGTAAAGCTGATTCCTGAAAAGACATGCTGCACAGTGCTTCGCATACTTAAAAGCTCGAAGGGCACGTATTGATTTTTGACTGAAAAACAAACTCTCCCTCTCTATCTCTTTGTCTGCTCCTGACGGAGGGGGTGTGAGCTGCCGCCTTCAACAGCTTTGTGCCGCGGTGCTTCGCATACTTAAAAGCCAAACAGACATATTGATTTGTTTGCTTCACTCCTTTGAAGAGGAAGATATGTTTGCATTCTTTTAATTGTGAGACGGAACTGTCATCTCTGTCTTGTCATGGAGCACAGTTTAAACTTTTGAAAAAGAGACAAATGTTTGTTTGCAGTGTTTGAATAACGTTCCTGTCTCTCTACAACCTCCTGTGTTTCTGCGCAAATCTGTGACCCAAGCATGACAATATAAAAATAACCATATAAACATATGGTTTCTACTTCGCGGATATTCTTATTTCGCGGGTGGCTCTGGAACGCAACCCCCGCGATGGATGTATAAGCCGGACTTATGTATAAGCCGATATTCTATTTTTTCATTTTCACAACTTTTTTCCTTAGATAAGCCGCGGCTTATTGACAAGAACTTAGGGTATATATATTTCAGTATATCTTAACATTAGCAAGCTATTATTTTATTATATTACCACATTAAATAGAACTCACTGGCTAATTTATTTCTAATTTACTATATATTTTTTCAGTCTTACTAATATGTACATTATTATCTTATAGACTTTTGTACAGTATTGTTAAGACTTCCTGTTTTCTATATAGTTGTTAACATAAAATGAAAACATAATGTAACAAAACAGACTAGAACAGAAAAAACCTTAAGTCCACTTAATTCATTTCAGGAGTGCATGGCCTGCGGACTAATCTAGCAGGAACAGATTTTGGACAGACCACCAGTACATCAGAGATGTGGTTCACTCACCACGGGCAAACTTATAACTGACTATTAAACTTGACACGAACGACTTTGGGATATGGAAAGAAATCTGTACTAGTGGGAGAAAAACCCCACAATGAGAATGTTCAAAATACTAAGCAGCAAGCAACCAGGATGAAGGTTTGAACTCATGATAATTATTTATATAGCAACAACAACAGACATTGTGCTGCCTTCTGTTGTTTTCATGTATATATAACTGGCATCTGGTGTTTATCTAATTTTTATATGCAGTTGGCTCTTCAGTTTTAATAATTTAATCAGCTGTGATGGTACCTTATGTAATAGTATAAATAGTACCTTACATAATCTATCTATCTATCTATCTATCTATCTATCTATCTATCTATCTATCTATCTATCTATCTATCTATCTATCTATCTATCTATCTATCTATCTATCTGTCTATCTATCTATCTAATGCAGGTGACGTCACTGTGTTTGTGTCTTCATCCGTGGGTGTTGACACTTTCAAAGCTTATCATTAACAAAAGTAAATTGATTAAAAAGGGATTGGACTACTACAACTCCCCCTGTTCATCCAGGCAAGCTCGAGTGGAATGAAAGAGCCTTCATCAAGTCTATTCAGACTTTAATGTTAATTAAAACTGGTGTTCTCTACTTACCAGTGGCTGAAGGGGGCATGAGGCTTATTGATATAAAAAGCAAAATTGAGGCATTCAGGCTCCAGGCCTTACACAGTTTACTGTATGGTCCAGAGGGGTTACCTTGGAGAGATTTAGCTCTTCCATTTCTCTGAAAGTGAATGATTTGGATCTAGATTAACACCTCCTCCTATTGCATCCATTTCAACTGATACTATCCAGGTTACTCAGGTTTTATCAGTCTGTGTTAGTCACCTGGCATAGTATGTTTGTCTTAGCATCGATAATTTTTTTGGGTTCCTAGATTTGGAGTAATCTGCTGAAATTCCCTTACTTGTTTTCCAACCATTTTGTTTCCATTCTTGTTAGTAAAGGCATTTAATCAGTAAGGACAGTGGAACTTCGTACACTCTGTTTCACCTCACAACAGTTCTGGGCATGAGGTCTGACCAATTGGCAGAGCAGTTCCTTGGTAAATTTAAAAAAGCTCTACATCAGTTACGTGCAAACTAATAGCTGAACATGATTTCAAATCACATAATCCAATACCGAGGACCATGTTTTATAGGCAAAACACAAAATGATGGTTTATTATTAACTTTTTCTTTCTTGTGAAATTGTTGATTATTTATTGTCATGCTTGGGTCACAGATTTGCACAGAAACACAGAAGATTGTAGAGACAGGAACTTTATTCAAACACTGCAAACAAACATGTCTCTTTTTCAAAAGTTTAAACGTGCTCCTTGACAAGACGGAGATGACAAATCCGTCTCACAATTAAAAGAATGCAAACATATCTTCCTCTTCAAAGAAGTGTGCGTCAGGATCAGGGAAGGTCTGAGAGAGAGAAAAGCAAACAAACAATCCGAAACTGAGAGGTGCTGTTTGGACTTTTAAGTCTGCGAAGTACGGCGCGGATCACGCGATAGATCAGCAGCAAGCAAGCACAGCAGCAAGGGAGCAATGTGAAGGTAGTCTTTCAGCATCTTTTTTTAACCTGTAGGGGTGCGATCAGCCCCCCCAGCTCACACCCCCTCCCTCAGCTTTATTCACATTTTCGTGAATCAAGCAACATTCCAAACCAGGCTCAAACAAGTGTGACAGCACATCAGCATTAACATGTTCAGAGCCGGGTTGATGCCTCACTGTAAAACTGTAAGGTTGCAAACCCAAAAACCATCTCATAAGACGAGAGTTTGTTTCTTTCTGATGGTATAACTACTGAAGTGGAGCGTGATCTGTCACTATGTGAAATTTCGACCCCATAAATAATAATGAAGCGCTTCCACAGCCCATTTTATTGCCAAGCATTCTTTTTCAATGGTCGAATAATTACGCTCCCTAGGAAGCAATTTCCTACTCAAAAATGTGATAGGGTGCTCTTCCCCATCAAAAACCTGAGATAGGACGGTGCCTACACCAAATGCACTTGCATCCGTCTGTGGAACAAAATCCTTAGAGAAGTCGGGATTCCGCAGAACTGGATAAGAAGACAAAGCAGTTTTCAAATCACAAAAAGCACGTTCACAAATGTCTGTCCATACAACAGGATGGTTTTTCCTGCCTCTAGTAAGATCTGAAAGAGGACCAGCCCTATTTGCAAAATTAGGGATGAATCTTCTGTAATAACCTGCAAGCCCCAGAAAGGCATGTACTTGTTTCTGCGTTTCTGGACGTGGATAAGTAAGCATCTCTTCCACTTTTCTAAATTGAGGTCGGAGTAAACCCTGCCCATGGAGTAGCCCAGATAATAAGTCTCAGCTTTACCCAATTTACACTTTTTGGGGTTAGCTGTCAAACCAGCCTGTCTTAACTCTTTTAGGGCTAATTTTTTTTTTTGTTTCTTTTCTCCCAGGGCTGAATATTTTTCCAAAAACTAACATTTTTTTAAAAAAGAACACAAAGCAATTGTTTAACATGTCAAATCAACACAAATATTTACTTATTTACATGTTGTATGAGCCTGCATACTCTATGATTTCACATACATATCACATACATTTTACATAGCAAAGTCCTGCAAAGTCTGATCTCGCTCAAAACAGCCAATTTCAGTCATTGCTACATTGCACTGCTTACAATACGTGTTGCTTTGGTGCCTACTTTTCAATTGTCTGTTGCTGCACTTTCTCACATATATTGTTAATGTGTACTGTAGAGAGACAAGTCACCCGCTTGCCATCGTGCCATGCCACTGCCACCAAGTTTTCTGCCCGTATGAAAACTGTATTGTCACCTCTTTTCATCTTCAGCCTGTCTGGCTTCAACTGTGAAGCCATGTGTCTCCTGTTCACTCTCACTGTGCCACAAGCTCCAATTCCTCTGCTCTGTAGCTCCATGAACAATTCTGGGCATGTATAAAAATTGTCCAAATGTACACAACATGACCCAAATGTTCATAGCCCTGAAGCAGCTCCAGCACAACCTGACTTGTCAAGGGACAGTTCTCTCTTTGAAAGAAACACTTTCCTGTATATGTAATTACTTTCAGACAGAAACCAGTGTTTGCGTCTGCCAGTACAAAATCCTTTATGCCATACTTTGTGGGCTTGTCTGGCATATATTTGCAGAAAAAAAGGTGTCCCTTTTATTTTATCATAGATTCATGCACAGACAAATCACAGCCAGGCTGATAAAATTGTTTCTATGTTGGTTCCACAATGTCAAGCAGGGGCTGAACTTTATGCATGGCGTTATAGCCTGGCTCACCCCTTGGGATTTGCTTCTGTTTATTACAGAAGTGAATAAAACTTTGCAGCATCACGTACCTATCATCACACTGCATAACCTGTCCAAAGCCACCAGGGGACAAAGCACGTTTGGACCAATGCTCCCTGAAGTTATATCACCAGTTCTGTTCCATCTCTATTTGTAATGCCACAACGCCCTTCATCTCGTCTTTTGTTGTGGGTTTCCACTTTGAAAAACGAGAATGTGATGCAAGCACAGCCCGCGATTCAAAAACTGTCTCTGCTTACCTGTTTGTCTCGTCTGACAGTAGCTGAAAATCAGCATCAGGAGAGAGCAGCCTGAAGTAGTCCAGCAGCTGGTTATCTGTCGTGTCCAACAGCAAGCCGTGCCGTCTTGTGAAGTCCGGTAGCCAGTTCGGCTCCCATGGATCAATGTCTATGTATTCCTCCCACGCGAACCTTGCTGTAGATGCATCGGCTGCGCAAATGCGCTCAGCTGGCGCTGCATCGGCTGGTGTCCGATCAACTGATGCTGGCTTCTCACTCTCTTGTTCGATCTCCTGATCACTGTCAATAAAATCCGATTCTGAAAAATCAGAGTCCGACTCTGGGATAATGCGCAAAACATCGTCTGCCGAGTGTTTTCTTTTCTGCACTCGCTTCGCTCCCTTGTGACATGTCGATGCCATCTTGCCTTTGTTGACATTTGTTTACATTTCGCAACTCACGCACACGCAAGGATTAGTTGCCGAGTCAATGAGTCTAGCATTCCTCCAAGCACAGAGGGAATGCCTGTGACGTGACAGTGAGTTTTGTCGCCACTAACAGCTGATTGTCGCCCTCTATCCCTATTCGCCCTCAACCCCTCCTGTCGACAAAAGTCGACATCCGCCCTAAAAGAGTTAAGTTTTCAAGGACTGCCTGGAGACGTTTTAAATGTGTTTGCCAATCATTACTGAAAATCACGACATCATCGAGATACGCCACGGAATACTCAGAATGAGGACGCAAAATCTGGTCCATCATACGCTGGAAAGTTAGAGGTGCGCCATGAAGACCAAATGGGAGTCTAGTAAATTCATAAAGTCCGTCAGAAAAATGCTGTTTTTTCGCAACTGTCAGCCTCAAGAGGTACCTGCCAGTAACCTTTCATGAGATCCAGTGTGGAGATATAGGATTCCTGACCTAGTTTTTCCAACAGTTCGTCAACATAGGGCATTGGATAAGCAACAAATTTTGAAACTTTATTCAAGTGCCTCAAATCAATACAGAAGAGAACCAAGCCATCTTGCTTGGGGACTAATACAATGGGACTACACCAGTCACTTTTACTTTCACGAATTACATCCAATGCCAGCATCTTTTTGACTTCCTCACGCACAATATTCCATTGTGCTTCTGGAATCCGATACGGGTGCATCTGCACTCCAATACTGGGTTCAGTAGTGATTTTATGTTCCGCAAGATTAGTCACGCCTGGCAAGTCTGAAAAAACATCAGTGTTTCTTTCAATCAAAGATAACAACTCTGTCTTTTGCGAGGCAGTCAAATCGTCACCAATGGCAACACCAGTCTGAGAGACTGCAGCCAAAGAAGTGTACCCCCCCTGCGGGTCATGCTATTCCTTCAAGAGATTAACATGTAAAATCTGGAATGGTTTGCGCCGGCCCGGTATTCTAACCTTGTAATTTACTGGCCCCATACGTTCCTCAATAATGGCAGGGCCCTGCCATTTCGCTTGGAATTTGTGTGGATCCGTTGGAATCAGTACCAGAACATGATCACCAGGTTTAAATTCACGGAGCTTACAGTGTCTATTATAAAGATGTTTCTGAGTTTCCTGCTCACGTCACTGATGATCCACAGCAATAGAAGAAAGTTTAGAAATTCTTTCTTGCAACGAAATTACCCGCTCTGCAAAGTTTGGCCCGTGAGCTGTTGTCCCGAATCCTGTCCATTTCTCTCGTACAACATCCAAGACACCTCTCGGACGCCTGCCAAACAACAACTCGAATGGACTCAAACCAGTGGAGGCATGCGGCAATTCCCGTACCGCAAACATAATAAAAGGCAGAACAGAGTCCCAAGATGTCAGATCATCATGAGCAACTCGCCTGATCATCTGTTTTAAAGTTTTGTTAAAATGTTTAGTCGAACCATTCATCTGTGGATGGTAAACAGTGGTACTCAATTTCTTAATAGCAAAGCTGTCACACAATTGTTTCATCACACGAGAAGTAAAAGGTGTGCCCTGATCAGTTAAATTTTCTCTAGGGATGCCAATACGAGTAAAAATCTCACATAAAGCTTTGGCTACAGTGGAGGAATTGGCTTTTTTCAAAGCAGCCACTTCCAGATATTGCGTTGCATAGTCAACCAACATAAGCATATATTGATACCCACTTTTAGTCTTAGGTAGAGGGCCTACTATATCTAATCCCACCCACTAGAAAGGGACTTCCAAAATAGGCATAGGAGAAAGGGGACCCCGAGGGGGTTTATAAGCAGAGACGATTTGACAATCAGGACAAGAAGTACAGAATCGCTCCACATCTTTCCCCATATTCAGACAATAAAATCGTTTTGATAAATGTTCTCTAGTCTTATCAGTCCCCAGGTGCCTACCCAAGATGTGAGAGTGAGTTAATTGCAAAAGAATGTTCCTATGAACTTCAGGTACAACTAATTGTTCAATAAATTCCCAGACCCAATGATCTGATATCACTCTAAAAAGGCAGTCGTCTTTCTCAAGAAAGTGCGGGGTTTTTAAGCCCCCAGATGCACACTCTTGGTAATAAGAGTCACTAGCAGTGCGAGCCTGTTTAAATGCATATTCTAATGAGCTATCAGCATGCTGCAAGCACACAAAATCCGTCTGCTTGCTAGTGCTCAGTTCTTATTTGGAGGCATTTGCAAGTTGAGAAGTTGTAGATGGGCCAGCCAGGTGCTCTGGGAAATTGGGGGGGTTGTCACCCTCGGTCTCGCTGGAGAGATCAGGTTCAATATCTAGTCTGGGCTCGAGAACTTCCCCAACAGCCACTTCAGGTTCAACCAGTTCCTCCTCTTCCCCCCTGCTAAGCTTGACACGGGGCTCACTGACTGACATCCGACATTCGGTAACGAGTTTAGGAAAAAGGGCATTCCTCCTGAAGATCAGTAAGGGCCAGGGGCAGGAGTCCGAAACGGCAGACGAAACTTTAAAATAATGACCCTTATATGTTAAAGGAAGAAGTAATGTCTGATAGTCTTTAATATCTCCATGTACACAACATATGTTTACAGTTTCAGTGTTACACAGATACCTGTCATCAAGACAGTCTCGTCTTACAATACAAAGGTCACTTCCTGAGTCCAATAATGCTGAGATCTCGCAGCCCCCCAATTTCACCGAGACCATTAAGCCATCCTTTTTATCTGAAGAATAAGGAACACGGGAGCAACAAACCTTGGCGAGACCAATTTCTATCGATTGAGCAGGGGCTTTCCCTCGCCAAGAGGCCGAGTTGATCACACCAGAAACATCTTCATTCAGCTCCACTGCTGAAATACCCACGGTGAAGTCCACGGCCTCCTGCTTCCCACATTAACAGCCGGAACCCCTGGAGGTCTTCGTGAAGAAGCCCAATTTTCAGGGTTAACAGTATGGTGAGTCTCAAATCTCTGTTCAAAGTGATGAGCATTTCCTGGGCGATCTTTCGGAGGTAGTGGAACCGCTTAAGGAGCAGCAAATCCACCACTTTTTCTCCAAGCGGTCTGAGAACCCACTTAACACTAGAATTACCAGAGCCTACGAAAAAACTCGTAGATCCGTCCCACCTTAAATCGCTTCACACTTCTCCATCAGCATCTTTTGTCCTGTAAATGTGTCAATAAGCAGCAAACAGCAAGTAGTCTGCTTTCACATCCCCCACCGGCGCACAGTTTCCTCAGCTCAGATCTGTTTATCTGCGTGTCAGTAGCTTGGAGTTGCATTGAGTGAGAAGTCAAGCAAAATGACACCTTTTATAAATACTATATCGTTATTTGGAACTCATGCATTTCCTGTGTGTTCCGTGTCTACAACAATCTATGTAAACACATCGTTAAAACAGAAACGTTTTTCATGTTTTAGTAATAATTGACAAAATGTAGACATGAAGTGTATAATGTGTGAAGCCTGAATTCCAAATATCAAAGAAACACTTTCACAAAAGGTACAAATATAACAGAACAAGTGCACTGTTATTCAAAAATATAACTGCAGAAAAACAACCCGCGTTTACCTGCGACATTGACACACATTTGGAATAAGAGACTCGGTGGCGTAATGGTATCAGCTCAGCTGCTGACTTGTAATCAAAGCTTCCCGAGCGAGTCCATTTTGAGAACTGAGCTGCTCATATTCTTACTATTTTAGAATAAAAACATACATTTGATTCCAGTCTGTAACAGCCGGTGTAATTTATGATACTTGTAAAGGTTAGCTTTGTTTTTTTCTATTCTGTTATTGTCTCAGTCTCGTTCACGTTCCCAACTCCCTGCGCATATACCCCCCCCCCCCCCCCCCCCCCCCCACATTTGACACTGGTGTTTTCACATAGACATGCTATAACAGAGGTACACTCAACTCATGCCGACGATTCTACATCGGATCAAGAATGCACTTTTGCCATCGCTGCACTTTGTATATGTACATGGGAAGCTCTGCACTCATGACTTTACGCTGTAGATCTTGCTCATACATACAAATGACGTCAGATCTACAGCATAATGTCACAAGTGAACTGCAGAGCTTCCTCTGTTTGATCATCAAAGGCATGCTCACAAAGTACACGTGTAATGTCACGAAAAATACCTGCTGACACTTTAGTACGCGAGCAATGGTACGAGAATGCAGTTAGACTTTTTTTGGGCACATACACCACGCTAGTGTTTAGATCTGGAAGGTGTAGCGTTGGCGAAATAAATAACATGCGAGCTATAGAGCATCTTTATGTGATCCAAATAAATAACATGCGAGCTATAGCGCGTCTTTATGTGATCCAAATAAATAACACGCGAGCTATAGCACGTCTTTATGTGATCCAAATAAATCAAATTTGAGCTATAGTGAGCTATAGCGCGTCTTTATGTGATCCAAATAAATAACATTTGAGCTATAGCGCGTCTTTATGTGATCCAAATAAATAACATTTGAGCTATAGTGAGCTATAGCACGTCTTTATGTGATCCAAATAAATAACATTTGAGCTATAGCGCATCTTTATGTGATCCAAATAAATAACATTTGAGCTATAGTGAGCTATAGAGCGTCTTTATGTGATCCAAATAAATAACATTTGAGCTATAGTGAGCTATAGCGCGTCTTTATGTGATCCAAATAAATAACATTTGAGCTATAGCGCGTCTTTATGTGACCCAAATAAATAACATTTGAGCTATAGTGAGCTATAGCGCGTCTTTATGTGATCCAAATAAATAACATTTGAGCTATAGCGAGCTATAGCGCGTCTTTATGTGATCCAAAGAAATAACATTTGAGCTATAGCGCGTCTTTATGTGAAAACAGCAGTGTCAGATGGAGGGGGGGGGGGGGGGGGGGGGAATCGTGAACGTGACAGAGAATGAAACTGAATTAAAAAAAAAACAAAACAAAGCTAACCTTTACAAGTATCACACATTTACACCGGCTGTTACAGACTGATTGAGCGCATTTGTTCTGTTATATTTGTACCTGTTGTGAAAGTGTTTCTTTGATATTTGGACTTTAGGCTTCACACATTATAAATTTCATGTCTACATTTTGTCAATTATTACTAAAACATGAAAAACGTTTCTGTTTTAACGATGTGTTTACATAGATCGTTGTAGACACGGAACACACACGAAATGCATGTGTTCCAAATAACGATATAGTATTTATAAAAGGTGTCATTTTGCTTGACTTCTCACTCTATACAACTCCATGCAACTGACACGCAAGTATACAGATCTGAGCTGAGAAAACTGTGCGGTGGGGGGATGTGACAGTAGGCTGCTTGCTGCTTATCAACACATTTACAGGACAAAAGACGCTGATGGAGAAGTGTGAAGCGATTTAAGGTGGGACGGATCTACGAGTTTTTTCGTAGGCTCTGGTAATTCTAGTATTAAACGTTTGGCCATGATCGTCAACGATTCAACATCATGACGAAGGAATTAATCTCAGAGAACTGCAGGGATCCCAGCCAGTAGTATATTCATGATAACCTTTTCCACAATGCACTCCATCTCGCTGCCCTCAAACCAGCAGTGAACTTTATGAATCAAATCTTGAATTTGCACACGAATGGGACTGTCCATGTTCAGTTTCCAATCATGAAGCACAAAACCTTTAGACAAAAAGTTCATAGTTTTTCGTAAAATAACTTGTCGCTTCAAGAAATCATAATTGCCGAGTTTATCGTGAGGCACATTACGTAAAGCAATTAAGGCATCCCCAGACAAAAAGGGGGTGACGATGACAGCCCAGTTTCGTTTGTCCCATCACAGCAAAGTCGCCACATGTTCAAAAGCTAAAAGGAACATCTCTGGGTCATCGGAAGGACCCATCTTCGTCAGCACATCCTTGGAATTAGTATGTAGAGCAGGAGCAGGAGCAGGAACCAGAGCATCCTCCGGGTCAGGAGGAAGCGGGACATTTTGAGCTATCTGAAACAACCGCTCGGCGTTCATCCGTGCATTCATCTGTGCAACCACTCCTGGTACCACTCGTCACGCTTGGGTCACAGATTTGCACAGAAACATAGAAGATTTTAGAGACAGGAACTTTATTCAAACACTGCAAACAAACATGTCTCTTTTTCAAAAGTTTAAACGTGCTCCCTGACAAGATGGAGATGACAAATCCATCTCACAATTAAAAAAATGCAAACATATCTTCCTCTTCAAAGAATTATACGTCAGGAGCAGGGAAGGTCTGAGAGAGAGAAAAGCAAACAAACAATCTGAAACTGAGAGGTGCTGTTTGGATGTTTAAGTCTGCGAAGCACTGCGCAGATCACGCGATAGATCAGCTGCAAACAAGCCCAGCAGCAAGGGAGCAATATGAAGGTAGTCTTTCAGCATCTTTTTTTAACCTGTAGCGGTGCGATCAGCCCCCCAGCTCACATTATTAACTGTATATAATAATGTTTGGTGTTTTCTATTATTCTCTTTATTTTAAAAATCTGTTATATATTGCCTTAACACTAGAATTACCAGAGCCTACGAAAAAACTCGTAGATCCGGCCCACCTTAAATCCATTTGCACCTCTCCCTCAGCGTCTTTTGTCCTGTAAATGTGCTGATAAAGACAAGCAGCAAGCAGCCTACTATTCCATCCCTCCACAGCTGCAGAACATGCACAAAGTTCCCCCAGCTCATGCCTTGATTATCTGGGAGTGAAGTGCTGGAGTTTTAGAGTGGAAATAATAGATTGTTATTTGGAACACATGCATTTCATGTGTGTTCCGTTTCTACAATAATCTGTGTAAACACATTGTTAAAACAGAAATGTTTTTAATATTTTAGAAGTAAATGACAACATGTTGGCATAAACTATATAATGTGTGAGGCCTGAAGTCCAAAGATGAAATAAACACTTTCACAAAAGGTTCAAGGACAATACAACAGCTTCTGTGGCGTAGCGGTAAGATTTGCTGACTTGTAGTCAAGAGTCCCCGGTTCGATCCCGACTGCTTCCTATATTTGCCGTTTTCAGTAGTGAGCTGCTCTTATTGTTAATATTATACAGTACACACATACATTTGGTTTGAGTCTGTAACAGATGGTGTACATTTATAGAACTTGTGAAAGTTACCGTTTTATTTTCACTTTTATTCTCTCAGTCATGATCACGATACATACTACCTACACCCCACCCAGGGATCTGACGCTGATACTTTTTATTTGAAACTGGGAATAACTGTAGATGTGAGTGGTATTTTGAGGCAATGGAACTGGACATTCTCTGATCTGGAGAGATAAAAGCTAACACACAAAAGTTGGTGAATCTACCTGCTTCGTATCTCGCCGTCACTTGATTTTTTTTTTATTCAGTTTTATTGAGTGTTCCTGCTCACGCTGAATTAGTATGCACCTTATGGTCTATGATGTCAAAGACGCACTGGCAAAAAAAAAAAAAAACAGAGACATAGGTATATATGATATTTGGAATTATTCATTTTATGACCTGTATAGTACATTTCGGAAAACATTGTGGCACGGATGCAACATTATTCATATTATTCACATTCATTCGCATAACATCTTGCGGTTTGTAATCAGTGACTGCGTGTTTTTTTTCCCCGAAATTACCAGCCTCCACGTTGCTGTATTTTGTTTCTTTTGTACTCCAGGACATGCAGAGGAAAGAATAGTACAGAGAGGTAAGTTCAGCGCTATATGCAATCATCAAATTCAAATGTTATCAGTTCACACACACGCAAGGACTGTCCTTCCTACATTTACGACATGTGTACCTGTTGCAATGCGCACACTTCTCTCTGTGCTGTGGTTTCTATTACACACCTGAAAGAAAGAGACAATATATGTGACATTTTGAAGAAATCATTTTATGACCAATTTAGTACCAATCAGAAAACATCATTGCACTAATGCAATATTATTTGAAAACGAACAGCGTCAGATGGGGTGTGAATTTATACTGGCGCTGTTACTTAGAGTCAGATCAGGAGGGGCGGGGTTGGGTGGGGGGTACAGCGTGATTGTGATTGAGAGAATAAAACTGAAAAAAGCTCACTTTTACATGTAAAATACATTTATACCCAATGTCCCATATATTTGTCTCTTTCTTTTTTTCTCTGTGCTGCGTTGACATCGTGCACCAGAAGGCATGAGCTTATTCAGTGTGCGCAGGAACCTGCAGGTGGCGCTATGAGGGGCCAAACAGGCCATAAGTCATATATTTCTGTGTGTAATCTATTGGTTTACTTGTGAACACTATTGGTTTATGAATATTTACTATCAGTTTGCGTGCATACTTAATTGGTTTGCGTGCGTACAATATTGGTTTCATTCATATGAACTATATTGGTTCATGTCCGTATATTATCGGTTTGTGCATGAACTATATCTGTTTGTACATGCATACTATTGGTTTGCATATGAAATATATTAATTTGCATGTGTATATCACTGGTTCCAGTATGATTTGTTATTGGTTTGTGAGTGAACTGCATTGGTTTACACTTGCATGTTATCGGTTTGCGTATGAACTATATTGGCTTGCGTTCTGTGTCGGTCTAACAATGGATTTGCGTATGCACTATATTGGTTTCATGCACGTCTTATACTGGTTTCATGTGGGTAATCTGTCGATTTTGTGCTTGAACTGTATTGGTTGTATGTGTGTACTATGTCGGTTTTGCGAATGAAACATATTGGTTATGCGTGCGCACCCTATCGTAACTCTGTGTATGAACTATATCGGTTCTGTGTGTGAACTATATTGGTTGTTCACGTGATCTTGAGCGGAAATGGTTGGGGCAAGAAACAGGAACTCAAGGGCCAGTAGAGTCATGAAGTGTAAAGGGAAATGGCTAGGAGACGCATCTGCGTTTAAATGGCACCATATCTTTTTTTCCACACAATACGTTTACGAAAGGACTTGGTAGTAATTATTACTATTTAACAGAATCTACCCTTGAGTCTGTAATGAACACAAGGCTGAAGTTAGGTACATATTTGGCTGTCTTCTTATTTGCTTCCAGGATCATGTTTGCTCGCACCCAGCCACAGTACTTTTTCACACAACTTTTGAAACCAGTTATTCATTCTAAAGGCAAAATTTTCTACATTTACGAACGCCTTTATGCAACATCCAACATTTAGATACTACTGGTTACATTCGCCCAGTGCCCCCCATGCCGCACAGACAGGTGAAGTGACTTGCTTATGGTCACATAGTGTCATTATCAGGACTTGAACCCACAAACTCAGAGTTTAAAAGTGCAGTCTTAAACACTATGCCACAATGCTTGCACATCTACAACGTGTATATTAATTGGCATAATAAAAACTTGTCCAGGACAGATTCCATTGTTAAAGTTGAGTTTAACATTTTCAACCCGTTCAAGTTTTGGTTGAAAATCTGGAATATTTATTTTTTTCAAATAATGGATCAGTTTGCGGAATAATGTACACACTATAGAATATTTTACCTTGCTGTTAATATACAGTAGAAGAAGAAGCTGGTTTGTGAATAAGTAGCTGACTGCAAGCTTATACTGGATGTAGCTAGAAGTGAATAAAAAGGCAGCTGAATGTGCACCTAACTTAAAAATAATTACCACCAAACCCTTTCACAAACATACAGTGACGTGCAAAAGTATTCAA
This sequence comes from Erpetoichthys calabaricus, assembly GCF_900747795.2. NCBI lineage: Eukaryota > Metazoa > Chordata > Cladistia > Polypteriformes > Polypteridae > Erpetoichthys > Erpetoichthys calabaricus. Next base: position 144,243,712 of record NC_041396.2, read on the forward strand.
TCCCCTTGAAAGTTGTCATAATTTTATGTAAGACAAAATATTTGAACACATTTATTCATTCAGTATTTTTTCTTATGCTGTAACAAAACATTTCCAAGTGAAAATAAACCATTTTATGCAGACATTTAATTGAAGAAGAAAATCTCCAAAGTCAGTGTTTACATAAGTGTTTAAACCTCTGTGCTTTGGAAGCTCCAGGTTTACACCAATGACAAATTAATTACAAAGGTGGCAGACATTTGACAGTCATAATTAAACATAATGAGGTGCTACTTTCTCTCTGGATAGAAAAAGCCCCCCTTCGTAGGGGCCATAGTCTTTGGTGAACAGTCACTGAAAAAATGAAGAGAGAGGAGCATTCTGCTGATGTGAGAAACAAAGTTATTGAAATGCACAAAGTAGCAGGAAATAACTATAAAAATATCAAGAGTTTGAATGTCCCATTGCACACTGCTGAATCCATCATCAGAAAGTGGAAGGTTCATCACAGCACCCAGACTCTTACTAGAACAGGCCGTCCCTCAAAACTGAACATCAGAGTTAGACATCAACTGGAGAGAGAGGAAACTAGAAATCCAACCGACACTCTCAGATGTTTGCAATGCTTTTTGGCTGAAACTGGAGTGAAGGTGCAGGGGTCCACAATTTCAAGAGCTCTCCATTAAACAGGCCTCTACAGGAGGGTGGCAAGAAAGAAACCATTCCTTAAGATGGTCCACATAAAAGCACATATGGTGTTTTCCCAGTTAAGATGTAGGGAGAAGGTTTTATGGTCAGATGAAACCAAAACAGAACTTTTTTCTCAGACTTCAAAGAGGTACAGAATGTGTGGCGTAAAACAAACACTGGCCATGCCACAAGAAACACCAGACCTACAGTGGAATATGGTGGTGGCAGCATCTTGCTATGGGGATGTTTTTCATGTGCTGGGACAGAGAATCTTGTCAGAGTTGAAGGGACAATGGATTTATTTGTTCATTTAATTTATTTATAAAGCACTTTAAAAACAACCTCAAGGCTGACTAAAGTGCTGTACAAAGAAAAACAACACATAAACACATAAGAACTGAAGAGATTTTTAATAGAAAGTATAAAAAGTATACAAATAGCCAACATATTATACAGGGTTAAAAGCATGAGTGTAAAAATGTGTTTTTAAATAGGATTTAAAGGCAGCTAGCGAAGGAGCCTGCCTAACGTGCAACAGCAAATCATTCCAGAGTTTTGGGGCTGCAACTGAAAAAGCTCGACCACCTCGGAGTTTGCATCGTGCCTTGGGAACACGTAAAAGCATCTGGTCTGGTGACCTGAGAGACCGAGTTCTGACAAATAAAGAGGGACACACCCATTAAAAGATTTAAAAACAAATAGAAGGATCTTAAAATGGATTCGAAAACGAATTGGAAACCAGTGGAGGGAAGCCAAAATCGGGGTAACATGCTCATGCTTTCTTGTGCCAGTTAAAAATCGAGCACCAGCGTTTTGCACCAGCTGTAGGCGAGCCATGGAGGCCTGGCTAATTCCAAAAAGAAGCGCATTGCAGTAATCTAGATGAGATGTTATAAAAGCATGTATCACTGTTTCAATAGATGGGCACAAATACCACACAATTTTGCAGGAGAACTCGTTCCAGTCTGCTATGAATTTAAAGTATGTGCAATTGAGAGTAAAATCCGTTGACTATCAAACTCAAGTATATATTTGTTTTATTAATGATGCCAGAGATGTTTTCTGAAGATTCTGGTTTTATTGGAAGACATACCTCAACAGTACTACAGTACAGAATCAAAAGTACAACAAAATGGGTGTGAGGCCTCTGAAATAAAGCCACAAAGCAAACCAGGACCCTCACCAGCCAGCTTAGACAAGGCTCATCCAGTCTAGCTCATTCCTTACTGCAGTCTGCAGGTTTCAACTTAGCGGGCATCAAACAAAGAGAGTGGGCAAAATAAATTATTACAAAAGAGCCCCACAAGAGGTGGATGACCATAAATCCTGACATGTAGATTGAAGAGTAAATGAAGGATCTTTATAAAATTGGTTTATTCATACTGATATATACCTCTCAACTGCATGATAATATCAAAATGGTAAATTGACAGAAATGCCATAGTAATGGGTGATTTTAATTGTAACAATTAAGAAGAATATTAATCTATAGATGAAAGTTATAGCTTTCTTAACTCAGTATTTCAAGTAAGAACAAAAGTGGAAAGTTTGCCTTGACATGACATTCTGTAATAGTTAATAGACTGATAGGCAGGAAATGGGATTAAGGCAATAAGAACAGATTGAAGCAATTCCCAAAAAAGAAATTGCCAGTGAAGGACAAAATTTGCAGTTTTACCAGGATATTGGTAGGTTGTCAATCAAGCAGATGCTAGAAGTGTCTGTCCCTGCACTGAGAAAGGTGGTAAAGTCACCGGAGTTTGGCAGGGAGAGGGCTCCAAGCCAATAAAGAATACCACATAGTGCCAAATCAGCCATAGGTATCAAGAGGATAGACATAATCATACAGCTCATCAAATGCAAGCACACAGTCCCTGAGTGAAGACACTTTCTAATGAGGCAGCATAGAAGATGCTTAAGAGTTGGTCCTTCAAACGCTACAGGTGATTTTGCGGTGCAGGCATCTCCTGTGCCAAAAGTGTGCACTGAGGTTATAGTGGCTCTGAGACTCTGTACATTCAACCCTGACCCTGGAAGTGATTCTAGGCTTACATAGATGTAACCCAGGGAAAAGGATTAAAGTCAGTTCAAGCCAAACATTCTTAGAATTTAGACTTGGGAGCCTGGTTATGACAACAGCTCACTGACAGAAGGGAGAGGGACCAGAGTAGAGGCCTTGCTCGGGAACTAGAGAGACAGATAAAGAAAGGAAGTGCTTAGGTGAGACTTTTAGGTACAGAAGGGAGAGAAGCACCCTGTCTAGTAGGCAGGAACTTGAACCTTTTAGGGTAGACTCAGAGGGGCAGGGATGTTGGGATTTTCTCTTGTTTCTTTGAATGTTTGTGGTCTTTCTGTATTCACTTCTCTCCCTCTATTGTTTGTTTTGTAAAATAATTGCTAACTTTGCACACTTAGATCTCATTGATATCATTCTAGATGTATTGGGTACAAAGAGAGACAGTAATCATTATATGAATGTTATTAAATCATTAGGTTTGAACAATGAAAACATATTTCATAATCTCCTGCATAGCAAATTCTGAATAAATAAAATGATTACATTTTATTTATAAGAGGAAACAGAGAGGCAAAACTTTGAACAATTCAATATATGCATGTAGATGGAGGAAGTGTTGAGGATAAATGGAGTAAACTTGATGTAACAGGATACGGTCAAATACAAATTTATACCAAAGATTAGAAGTAAATAAGTATCTATTCAATGTTATTGCTAGCAGCTTTTATTCATTTTTTGTGGGTTAAACTATTTTAAGTAAAGTATGTGTATTTTTAGAGGTTTAGAAACCCAAGGATTATGAATGTAACATTTTTCTTCCTACAAGACATTTTAAGAAGTAAGCATTATACAGCATACAGCATTATACCACAGTGCTATCTTGTTTTGTAGATGAGCGTCGCTATTTTGTTGGATGTGACTCTTGGTTGCCGGGGGCGTGGCCAAAATGGTTTTGACATCTGACATTGGTACTGCAGTGGGTTTAAAAGTTGGAGCTGATGGCCACACTTTGCAGATTATCTTTCTGCTAGTGTACAATTCTTTCAGTGAAAAATTAACTTTCCAGCTTTAGAGCTTTGTTTTTGGTACCTTGATTTTTGGTTAGCAATTAAAACCTGACAACTGATTGGTTTGACTTTTGGTTCTGGGTTTGGTTTTTCATCTCCTGATTCATATCATTAAAATATTTACTGTCTCTTACTAAAGAATCCACTAAGGTGGTGCAGTGGTAGCAATGCTGCCTTGCAATAAGGAGATATTGGATTCACATTCCTGGTGCTCCCTTGTGGAGAGAGCTTTGAGTAGTGAGAAAAGCTCTATATAAATGTAAAGAATTATTATTATTATTAAATCAGTACACTCAGAGAATGAGTGAGAAAGAAAAGGCATCTCTTTATATCTAAGAGAAGTGAGTATTTTCTTAACCTAAAGAACAGTGGGCAAAAAAGGAATATTGCAGATAATACAAAAGTGTTGTTTTTGGATTTTAGGAGTTAAAGAACTGTCAAGAAGTTATGGAGGAATATTTCACAATTTTTTAAATGAATATATTTTGCAGTGTTACTCAAAATAATAAAATGATATGTGAGCAAAAACAATCACGTGTCATGAAAGGTACAGTATATACTTTGCTACTTATTTCTTACTTTATATATTTACTGTATTTATTTATTTCAATTATACCACACACAAGAAATAAGCCTTCAAATTTGAACTACTATTAGTCCTAGAACAGGGTAAATTTGAAATTGCCAGATAAATTAACGTACACGTCCTCAGGGCATATATGAGAAAACCTCCTGCAGGCATGTATAGAATGAAGAAAATCCAAACTGTATAATGACCAGACTTGAACCCTTGATGTTGGCTCTGACGTTTTCAACAGAACCAATTAAAATTGTTTATGTGAAATTGTTAAATGTTGGATTAGTTCAAAAATAAAAAATGTAGTGTTTAAAACAATGTTTCTTTGTTATTGTTTACAGTAAAGATAAGAACACTTATTAAACATATTTTTTCACTTTTTTAAATATGGTAATTGTAGAACATTGATATTCATTTAGTTATGGCTTTCGCTAGGTTCACTCTGTTATCAGTAATTATGAAATCTGGCCAAAGCGATTCTCAGTCCTTGAACAGTTTTATTCTCAGTCTTGAGGAATGTATGCTGTTCTGAAAGCTTCCATTTTCCAGTATAAATTCCTCATCAATATAATGAGCCAGTAAAATCAAGTATGCTTCCATAGTTCTATTCAACTCTGTAAATTACTATTTGTGGTTCTATTGTTTAATTTCAATCTCTTGTCTCTCGTTTGGAATAAGGTAAAGGCAATGCAACATTGGAAAAATAATTGCACAAAGGGATAACATATCTCTTATCCTGGGCATTGATCATGTCTTCGAGCCATCCCTACACAGTTTTAATTGGAGCCTTGTCTTTTGATAAAGTTAAAATTAACAACTTTGGTTATCTGAATTTGTTTTTGATAGTCTGCTCAATTCAGACATGTGTTAGCATAAACAAATAATTAATGGTTATCTGTGTCGTGATCCTAGATTTACTAGGGTGCTGAGTGCTTACCTGTCATGCACTCTTGTGGACAATGTGGTTTAACCTTAGTTATTTGTTTAAATGTTTGAGTGCAGTGCTCCAAAATTTTGATTTTACTCTTGAAGTATTGAAGTGTGATACTTTTTATTATTTTGACCCTTGAGGTTAATTGCAGCCATTAATATACAGAAATATCATGACAACTGATAACAAAATAATTTCATATTACTGACAATTCTCATTATTTTAGTACTAAAATGTGTGAAAAAGTGTCAAGTAGTCTAGGTTTAACATTATTTAAACTTCTCAATTTTTCTGAAGGCCGCTACAAACAAATGACAAGGTTATGAATCAGACTCCTAAAAATGGTTTCAGCATTCAAAGCCTCATGAGAGCTCCTCACATTCACCAATGCATTTACACTTAGTAAATGTATCTGTGATGGGTTAAAACACTTGTTTACTGTTTAGAGCCATCTGTAACTGGTAGAGCTCAGTCTTTGATAGAGTGGGAATACTAAACAGCCTGCAGTAATAACCACTTTCACAATTATTATATTGTGGCAGCCATAACTGTAATCGTGATTAATAAAGTGTGCAGTCCTACGTGCTACAGAACTGGAAACCGTGATATTTTCATAACAAAAATGAGAACTAGAACTAAAAATATTATTTTTCATTTTGCAAGAATTGAAAGACTGAAATTAAGGCAAACAAAGTAAAAATAAAAAAAACTAAAACGAGAACGAAAATTGAGTAAAAATGAAAAAAACAGTAAAAGCATTTTTGTTCAATCTGGTTCAGTCGTGCAGAGGGGTTGTTTGTTGGCCGCCCTGAGCATCTGTTCACTATGCGGTGATCTTGTACCTTAGGCTTACTATAGTCACATGGCACAACTTCTGTAAAGGACCGCTGTTTGTTTGTTGTGCAAATTTGGTTCTTCAGGTTGAAGCAGTAAGCACGTGTGGTTGACGATGGTGAGTTTTGCACAGATGTTATGTTTGCAGGTAGAAAGCAAGGAAGTAACATGTGGTAATACTTTAATTATGGCTCAGATGATAATAAAAGCAAATGTAGCATTCGAGAAGAAGAAAACAGCCTCAGAGTTTCAATGTAGGGCCAGCTGGATCAGTACTTAGTGCAAGTCCAGCACTTCTCTGGCACCATGACTGCACTTCATACAGGGACATGCAGTCTCACCGATCTTCATCATAAGTAAAAAAAAAAACCTAATAATGATAACATAAAATAAATTTGTCCACTGGTCTGTGCTATAAATTTGTTTTCTGTATGATTCTAATAATTTTGATAATTTTTATAGTCAAAATCACTGAATTTGCACATTTCCTGATCAAATACAGGGGAGAAATGCAAGGTGTGGCAGCGACAAAATGAGCTGAGCCTCATCTTGCACAGCACTATCCCTCACACACTGGGTTGGTGCATGCAACTGGCATGTGCCTGTTGCTGTCTCTCTGTATGTCGCCAATATAATGTTTGCATGCACGTTTATTATACACCCTGACTTTCCACAGTCTGGCTAATATCTTTAATGAATGTCTGTGACATATTTAGTCTTGTTGATCGGACATGAAACCGCAGTGAAAAGGCACAAGGTGAGGCAGACAATACTGTGCCGCACTGAAGCCCAACAGGTGCTTGTTGCTGTTGCTGTTCTTCCACGCAGAGGCTCTCAGCACCAATAAGTTAGCAATATCAGAAAGTCAAGTGCACTGCTGCGGTCTATTTATTTGTATTTTTTATTTTGACTGACTGCCAAAATGTAAGATTAAGACTTATAAAGCTAAAGGAAAATAAGGATGACTTTTAGAAGAAAGTGATGGAGATTTTCGTGGAGAAGGATAGGCGTAAGGGCTTCATTTACAAATAAAGGTAAGACCATAAACGGTTTTCAATTTTATAAAAAATGGGATCAGACTAAAAAAAAAAATCCAATATTTAAAAAGTAAATTTTGACTTAAATAAAATATTCTTTTGTTTTTCTTGTTATCCTTTTGTTGAACAGTCTGTATTAAAATTGATTAAAGCATCAGAATTAAAAGCTTTTAAAAACAACTAAATATTTCAATTAAATTCAAAATTGAAATCTGTTTTTTTTTTACATCACTCTAAACGTTCATTTGTATTGCATGAGTTTGAATTGTGGAACAGCATTGAGGGTGCAGAGCAAATGCGCTCTCTCTCGCTGTTCTTTCTTAGCCAAATATGTACCTCACCTATCTGTGTGTAAAGAATGCTGATGAGGTATGAAACATTACCAGTAGTCAACATGCATGCTGCCAGTTGAATGGTAAATAAGCTACTCTTTTGGGTTCATATATTAGTAAATTTGACTCTGAAGGAGTCAGTGCCTCACCAGCCATGTAACCCGCTGCATGTCACTGCTTCAGTACTGGCAGCAGAAATCGTCAACATACGGTCTGCTGGCACCAGTGGCCGAGGACCTTGTCTGTGCACCTGCATTAAAGGTGTTCCTCAAGTGAATATTTTCATTGTGTGACTATCTGTGCAATGGACTTAGTTGCAACATAAAAAACTCACTCGAAATGCGTGATTGTTTAAAGCTTAACAGCAACGTGCTTGCACAGACTGGTTTCTTGGGTTGAAACATTTGATCTTGCTGACTACACTCATTAGGCCACTTAATCTGTTTGATCATTGATAGTCAAGCAGTGTTTAATGGCATTATGAACTGCGAGTGTATTTTGTTGACTGAAACATAACTTGCATTGAAATATGTGTAGGCCAGCATTTGTGGTCTTGCAACAGAAAAAAAAAAACTAAAATTGTACTAATATGTAAAAAAGCCAGAACTAAATAAAATAAAAACAAAAATTTTAAACACAGAACTAAATAAAAATAAAAATTGTTGATTCCACTGAAAACTAGAATGAAATAAAAATAAAAATTCATTTTATAAAATAATATAAACAATAAAACTATAATTAATATCAGAACTGAAATATCACTGCTGGAAACTTGTGGCATACAGATTCATTAAAAAAAAATCATGTCAGCCCTCATTGTTATATCTCCAGTAGAAGAGAACATTTTAAAGATAAGGACCAGGAAAGAATATGTAGTCAAAAAAACATGTGCAAGAATCAAAAACCTGGATATCAAGCCCAAAACAGAAAACATAAGTCAAAGTCAAAATGTCATTGCCAAAAGTCTGTTATGCAAAAATTATTTTAAACTGAAAAAAATAAACTGGAACATTTTTATTCACAAAGTCAGATACCACAATGGCCTTTGAGATAACCTTTTAACCCCTGGAGGTTGTGACCTTGGAAGCCACACCCCTGGCAACCAGGTCTTGTGTAAAGACAACTGGATTCTCAAAATGGTGGTGCCCATAATGGAATACAAAATGGCACAAATTATTGTTAGCAATATAAAATGAAGTCCAAATAATAAACTAAACCAGATAAGCAGAATCTTCATGTCTCAAACCCCAAATGATAAACAAACATAGACATAAATCTGAAGCAAAGAAAAATCAAATATAAAAACAGTGTTTAACTCTGGTAATGAATAGATATTTCCAAACTATAATCTTGAACATATAGTAAGTAAATAAATGAAAGACATCATTAAAAACAAGATTAAAAAGCAGTTATCCTGTAGACATGAGTTGGTGGACTGTCTCTAAGCATTTACATAAGGAATTAATTTGTCCTTATTATTCTATTTATATACAGTGCAAGAATTGTATAAGCAGCTGAAATATTTCATAACAATAGTGCTATGAACTTGGGAGTTCCCAAGCACGTAAGTTCCAACAGATACTCAAAATGTCCTCTACAACATTTATTTATATAGCACATTTTCATACAAATTATGTAGCTCAAAGTGCTTTACAAGATGAAGAAAGAAAAATATAAAAATAAGATTAGGAAATACTTAGTAACAAAGAATAAAGTAAGGTCCAATGGTCAGGAGGAAAGAAATAATCCTCTAGAGGAGGAAATACAAAGATTTATTTTAAGATCACCTCTATAGAATAAAAACAAGCTCTAAAGAGCACAATGGCACAAAAGACAATACCTTCAAAAGGCAATCACAAAAACACAAAGTCCCAATTTGAAATCCTAGAGACAAAGCCAAAAAACTAAGCACAACTTCAAAAAAAATTCTGCAAATCGTAATAAGAACAAAGACAATAATCACAAAAGAAAATTATCATCACGAATGCATTGACAATAAACCGCAAGTGACTGTGGGTTGTTGTGAGCCTTTATAGGACTGAGTGCAGCCCCTTAACACTAGAATCCCTGAAGCCTACAAAAAAAGTTGCAATCCCGGGCCACCTTAAATTCCTTTGCACCTTCTCATCAGTATTTTTTGTTTTGCAAATGTATCGGTCAGTGCAAGTAGCTAGCAGCCTGTTATCCCATTCCCTCCCTTGATGAAGCTGAAGTTAGTTGCAAAATTCTCACAGCTCAAGTGTGTTGATCTGTGTGTGAGGTGACTGGAGTTGTATAGGGTAAATAATATATCGTTATTTGGAATACATGCCTTTCATGTGTGTTCCATGTCTACAACAATCTGTGTAAGCGTAAGATGACAGGAACTGCAGAACACATGCCTAAAACAGAAACTTTTTCCACGTTATACTAACAATGATGTGAAATGAATAATGTGTGAAGTCCAAATATGAAATACATGAAACACATGCACTTTTATTCAAGAATATAACCAAAGTAAAAATGATCATTCAGTTTACATGTTGCTGTAAATGAGTTAAAAACCCAAGCTCAAATGTCACTCGACAGAAAGTTGATATGTATTCTTGGATGGTGCAGAGGTAAGAACTGCTGCCTCATAAGTAAAAAGTTCTGGGTTCGAGTCCAGGCGCTCCGCGTTTTGAGTAGTGAGTTTCTTTTATTATTACTATACTAAAAACTTACATTTGATTTGTATCTGTAACACCCGGTGTAAATTTTGGCTACTTGTAAAAGTTATCGCATTTTTTTTATTATTCATTTTTATTCTGTCAGTGATGTTCACGTGGTACAATGAACTTGCCTCTCACTCACTGAGTTGATGGAGTTTATCTTCATTCTTTTCACAAGAGCAGTGATGACCACAGTTGCTGCTGTTGTTGATGCCTCCTCAGAAGTATTTGTTCTACCGGCAATCAAAGGTACGATGTCCAGTGACCGCTATCAGACTATCATGCGGCATTTCCGCTTTGACAACAAAGACACCTGTGCAGAATGTGTGAAAACAACAGGTTGGCTGCAATCTCCACTGTAATATGTCCATCTAAATAAAAGGACAAGTGTCTATGTTATTTGCAATTAGGTATAGGATTCATAAAAGCAGAGCTGAAGTTTAATAAATGTGATGCACCATTTGTTGGAATGACAAATGCTGTGTATTTTATTATTACAAAATGCATTCCAATAGATAGTGCACTACAAATGTTAACACTGAGGTTTACAGTCATTATTTGGGTTTCAACTGTCTTAGATGGGTAGTACAGCTAGTTGCATATAAAATGATCTTTGGCATTTCTGCATTAGGAATCAGTACAACAGAGCTTCACTAGATCATGTGCAAAATAAGTAATAGGTTTCTCTCAGTAATTTAACTAACATTCAGCTTTATCTTTGTAAGAATTCATATTTTGTATCATATAATAATAATAATACATTTTATTTATACAAGGCGCCTTTCAGGGAACTCAAGGACACCGAACAACAATAAATAAATAAATAAATAAATAAATAAATAAATAAATAAAAGACACAATTATAAAAAACTTAAAACATCAGAAAATCTAGAAATTAAAACCAAACAAAAACCATTATAATCAGGAGGAAAAAGAAAAGCTATTTTAAACAGATGCGTTTTAAGTTTACATTTGAAGGATGAATATGATTTGATATTTCGGAGATCCGCAGGCAATGAATTCCAGAGCTTGGGAGCAGAACGGCTGAAAGCTCTGCTCCCCATGGTGGTTAGACGGGCGGGAGGGACAGTCAGATGGGTGGAGGAAGAGGATCTAAGGTTACGGGATGGAATGGCAAGATGAAGAAGGTCAGACAGATATGGAGGGGCAAGGTTATGGATGGCCTTAAATGTTAATAGTAGAATCTTAAAATCAATACGAAACTTAATCGGGAGCCAATGAAGCTGCTGCAAGACCGGAGTAATATGGTGAATAGATGGGATTTGAGTGATGATACGTGCTGCAGAATTCTGGACTAACTGAAGCTTATGAAGAGATTTATTCGGGAGACCAAAGAGGAGTGAATTGCAGTAGTCCAGCCGAGAAGTGACAAGACTATGAACAAGAATGGCAGTGGTGTGAGGAGTGAGGGAGGGGCAAATGCGATTAATATTACGTAGGTGGAAGTAAGCAGACCGGGTGATGTAATTAATGTGAGATTGGAAGGATAGAGTACTGTCGAGGATGACACCCAGACTCTTGACCTGAGATGATGGGGAAACAACAGAGTTATCAATAATAAGAGAAGATTATTGGTTTTGGATAATGATGATTTTGAACCAATGAGGAGAACCTCAGTTTTGTCACTGTTTAATTTAAGAAAATTCGAAGAAAACCAGGATTTAATTTCAGCAATGCAGTCAATAAGCGAGGGTGGTGGAAAAGAGGAGGTGGGATTACCAGCAAGGTAGAGCTGGGTGTCATCAGCATAACAGTGAAAATTAATGTTATATTTGCGAAAAATATTGCCAAGGGGGAAGAAGGTAAATAATAAAAAGAAGAGGTCCCAGGACAGAGCCCTGGGGCACACCAGAAGTAACAGCGGTGGGTTGGGATGTGAAGGTTTTAAGTTGTATGAACTGAGTGCGGCCTAAGAGGTAGGATCTAAACCAATCAAGTGGAGTGTGGGTAATGCCAATCAGAGATAATCTATTAAGGACAGTGGTATGACAAATAGTATCAAAGGCCGCACTCAGATCAAGGAGGATGAGAATAGTGATTAGACCAGAATCAGCAGCCATAAGGAGGTCATTAGTAATTTTAACAAGTGCCGTTTCTGTACTATGAAGGGGGCCGAAAACCCAGACTGGAACTTTTCATATAGATTATTGTGAGATAAGTGGGTGTGAAGTTGGATAGCTACTATTTTTTCAAGAATTTTGGAGATAAAGGGCAAGTTAGAAATGGGGCGAAAATTATTGAAATTAGTAGGATCAGCACCAGGTTTTTTTTAGTATTGGGGTTATAGCAGCAGTTTTAAAAGATGAGGGAATAATACCAGTAGTGAGAGAAGAGTGAATGATGGCAGAAATGAGAGGGACTAGAGAGGGGAGGCAGGCTTTAACCAGAACTGTAGGCAGGGGGTCCAGCTGACAAGTAGATGACTTGGATTTGCAGATGAGATCTGAGATTTCAGAGGAAGTGGGAAGCTGGAAAGAAGAGAAAAAGTGAATAGGCGAGTGTAGTTCAGAAGGAATACAGAGAGGATCTGGACCGAGGTGCTGATGTATCTTTTGGATTTTCTCGTTGAAAAAAGACATAAGAGAATTACAGAAAGCAGCTGAGTAAAGGTGAGATGGTAAAGAGTCTAGAGGTTGTGTAACATTATTAAGTAAAGAAAACAAAGTCTTGGTGTTACCTGTATTATGAGTAATTAACTGAGTGTAATAATTAGATTTGGTTTGAGCTATACAATCCTTATAATAGAGAAGATGATTTTTATACATCTCTTTGTGGACAAAGAGTCTGGATTTTTTAAACAACCTTTCAAGTTGCCTGCCCTTAGCTTTCAGAAGCCGAAGTTCAGGCGTAAACCAAGGGGCAGAAAAAGAAAAAGAAACAGAACGGGTTTTTAGCGGAGCCAGAGAATTAAGAATACCATTAAGACAAGTGTTATAATATGAGACCAGTTCTATGGGAGTGGATAAATTATAAAAGTCCATTTGGGAATCGATTCTAGAAAACAGCAAATTCAAGTTAATATTCTTAATGTTGCGAAAGGCTATGAGACGTGGAAGCTTAGGAACAGAAAAGGTAAGTTTGGCATTGAATGAAAGAAGAAAATGGTCGGTTATAGTGAGTTCATCTGCTGTGAGATCAAAAGGAACAACACCAGAGCAGCAGATCAGGTCCAAGATATGTCCTTTACAATGGGTAGGAACATCAGTGTGCTGCTGGTATCCAAAACTCTCCAGGCAAGATAAAAAGTCTCTAGTGAGAGGGATATTGATATTGTCCAGATGTACATTAAAATCCCCCAGCAGAATTATATTTGGGGTAATTACAGATAAATGAGTAAGGAAGGTAACAAGATCGTTCAAAAAATTGTTGTTTGACTTAGGAGGACGGTATATGCTCATTGTAATTGCTTATCTACAAAAATATCGCTACTGTATGTGAAATTATCTATATTGCAAGTTTGTTTCTGGTTGAAGGGCTGAATCAACTGGTCCTGCAGTTTTCCATGTACACTTGGGCGTGTGTGTGCATGTGCAACCTGAACTTTCCAGTTTAGCAATGAGGCTTGTTTGTTGTTGCTTTTCTCTTTATTTACACATTTGCATTTCATGTTTGATTTTTTCACAGTCATGGTCATGGTCATGCAGCACATGCCAGCAAAGAGGTACCCCTCAAAGGTAGTCACATTCATTTGAATATCAGGAATGGTTCATCAGATGATGATAATAAGGTCAGATGGTCTAAGGTTTGAAGACATGATCAATGTCCAGGGTAAGAGATATGTCATCCCTTTGTGCAGTTATTTTTCCAATATTTTATTGCCTTTAACTTATTCCAAACGATAGACAAGTGATTGAAATGAAACAATACAACCACAAATAGTAAATTGCAGAGTTGAATAGAACTATGGAAGCATACTTGATCTTACCGGCTCATTCTATTGATGAGGAATTTATACTGGAAAATGGAAGCTTTCAGAATAGCAAACTTTGCTCAAAGGTCTAATCTGAACTGAGACAGACCAGGCACCACCAATCCTATTGTTTTATTTGTTTGTGACGTGAAAGGTGGACTTGTATTTTTCACTGTCATTAGAAAAAGAGGGACACATATTATTAGTTAGGTAAGTTCATGTCAATGTTAGAAATGTCTGCACACATAAAGGAAAATTCTCATTTGGCCCCACTGGAATTTTCATGTCAAAAATGTTTGTCTGTTTGATTTGTCTTCAGTTCTTTTTTGTATAAATTGATCTATTGGTATGGAATGATTACAATAAAATTAATAAATAAAATTAAAAAACAAAAAAAATGTTTGTCTGCTACCTGCCACATTTGCTGTAGCTTCACCACAGCGATTGTCAGAATTGCACTTGCTGTGAGATTTGTGTGCACTCTTTGTGAGAAAGCACATGCACTCACTTCATTGTGCCAGGGACGCTTATGCACTCTGTAATGTTGCAACTTGCAACTTTTCACCAGGATAGATTTACCTGATTTACATAGAATAATTTCTCAACTGAGACCCTCCACTTGCGTCCTTGACCCAATACAAACAATTTTTTTCAAAGAAGTATCGGGCGTGCTAATTGATAATGTTCTTGACATATTAAATTCGTCATTAGATACGGGGGTCTTCCCAGACTGTCTTAAGACTGCTGTAGTTAAACCCCTACTTAAGAAAAATAATCTTGACCCCTCTGCTTTTGAAAATTTTAGACCCATCTCTAACCTGCCTTTCTTAAGTAAAATTCTAGAGAAGGCAGTCATTATGCAGTTAAATGAGCACCTCAATAAACATGCTATTCTTGATAAATTTCAGTCAGGTTTTAGAACAAATCACAGCACAGAAACTGCACTCGTTAAAGTAGTAAATGACTTGCGGGTAAATGCAGACAGAGGCCATTTATCTGTTCTCATCCTCCTAGATTTGAGTGCCGCATTTGACACCATTGATCACAACATTCTTAGAAATCGCCTTAGTCAATGGGTGGGCTTCTCTGGCAGTGTCTTAAATTGGTTTGAATCCTACCTGGCAGGGAGAAAATTCTTTGTTAGTTGTGGTAATTATAATTCAAGGACACATGATATCCAATATGGTGTTCCACAAGGCTCTATCCTGGGTCCGCTGCTTTTCTCAATCTACATGCTTCCGTTAGGTCAGATTATCTCGGGGCATAACGTGAGCTACCACAGCTATGATGATGACACACAGCTGTATTTATCAATAGCACCTGATGACCCCGATTCCCTTGATTCACTAACACAATGTCTTACTTGTATTTCTGAATGGATGAATAGTAATTTTCTCAAGCTAAATAAAGAGAAAAGTGAAATTTTAGTGATTGGCAAAAATGGATACAATGAGGTTATTAGAAATAAACTCTATGCATTAGGATTAAAAGTCAAGATGTAGGTAAAAACCTTAGGGGTAACTGTTGACTGTAACCTGAATTTTAAATCGCATATTAATCTGATCACTAGGACAGCATTTTTTCACTTAAAAAAACATAGCAAAAGTTAGACCTCATATCATTGAAAGATGCTGAGAAGTTAGTTCACACTTTTGTTTTCAGTCGACTAGATTACTGTAATGCACTCCTCTCAGGACTACCCAAAAAAGACATAAATCGTTTGCAACTAGTGCAGAATGCAGCTGCTAGAATCCTAAGTAGGAAAAGAAAATCCAAGCACATTTCTCCAGTTTTGATGTCACTACACTGGTTACCTGTGTCATTCAGAATTGACTTTAAAATACTGCTTATGGTTTATAAAGCCTTAAATAATCTCGCTACCATCTTATATATCGAAATGTCTGACACCCTATATTCCAAATCGTAACCTTAGATCCTCAAATGAGTGTCTGCTTAGAATTCCAAGAGCAAAACTTAAAAGAAGTGGTGAGGCGGCCTTCTGCTGTTATCCACCTAATAATCTGGAATAGCCTGCCAATAGGAATTCGCCAGGCTAATACAGTGGAGCACTTTAAAAAAACTGCTGAAAACACATTACTTTAACATGGCTTTCTCATAACTTCACTTTAATTTAATCCTGATACTCTGTATATTCAATTCATTATAATAACTATTCATGGTGGCTCTAAAATCCATACTAACCCCTACTCTCTCTTCTGCTTCTTTTCCCGTTTTTTTGTGGTGGCGACCTGCACCACCAACTCCTAATCAAAGCATCATGATGTTCCTACATTGATGGATTAAAAGCCAGAAGTCTGCATGACCGTCATCATCAAGTCCTTCCAGTGGGAACCCTAAATACAAAGAGGACTGTTCATTTATGTTAGGTAGAATGCCCAGAGGGGGCTGGGTGGTCTCATGGTCTGAAACCCCTGCAGATTTTATTTTTTTCTCTCCAGCCGTCTGGAGTTTTTTTTCTTTTTTCTGTCCCCCCTGGCCATCGGACCTTACTCTTACTCTATGTTAATTAGTGTTGTCTTATTTTAATTCTTCCTTTGTCTTTTATTTTTCTTTTCTTCATCATGTAAAGCACTTTGAGCTACATTATTTGTATGAAAATGTGCTATATAAATAAATGCTGTTGTTGCAACAATCAATATGTAAAAGAGGCAGATCCGTGGCAGGTAAGTTCTTACCTTTTTTCCTCATCTTTTTCTAGTATGACATCTTTCCTGGCCAAGGTGTCCTGAAGCTTACTGATCTTTATTTTTCACCCTACTTGTCTTTTGCGTTCTTACAATTTATTTTTCTTCCCCCCTTCATTCTTTCTTGCTCAGATTTTTTGAACATGATGTCTGTTTCTCAAAACAGTTAGATTTAGGAAGTTTCTGTCCTTGAAGTGCTAGAACAGTGATGAAGACAGTTGATGGTCACGCTGTAGGGCATGTTCCCTGGCGAAGTTTATGATCAAGGATTGTTGGTGTAACATAGTGTACTGTTTTGCAGCATGACTTATACTTTTTCATGCTAGATACTTTCTGATAATAAATTCATACAAATATTAATATGGAGCCAACACTACAGGTTGTACTGTGCCACCCATTAAAAAGAAAAATCCATTTGTTTAAATCACTCTATTATGGATAGTGGAATGGATTTTTGGAAAAAAAATGCAAAATTGCTTGTTCATTGCTGATGTTGAAATATAGTTTTTTTATATATTCTTTGAGAAGAAATATGAATCCCTAAACCAAACGAAATAATTTAGAAATTGCAATGTATTTGATTTCATGTGTAATTTAAAAACCAATCATGTCTGAGTGTTCTGTCTGCATGTGCCGGAATGATCCCATTCCATCGAGTTTAATATCAACTTTCTTTTAGTTTCCTAAAGATTAAAATTAATCACGACAAATACATAACTAGAGATAGATGTCTTGCAGCGCCAGCATCCACAGTCACTTGATGATGACACATTTCCCTTGTCTGTCTAGGATATTTGCTATTTTATATTTTTTATATTTATATATACAGTATATATATTTATTTTATATTATATATATTTTGCTATTTATATTTGATATTTCCTTACATGAAGACTGAGATAACTGATGACTGTAAATTGGTCCAATATGAGAGTTTGCATATTATTGGGCTCTAGTGCCCCATCCAGTGTCAGCCTCTACCTCTACTCACATTGATAATGAAGTAGATCGTCAGGTTAGAAGATGAAAAGAAGCTGACAGTCTTTTTTTTTATTTAATTGTAAACTATCCAATCTAATACAAGTCTGGATAGCATATTTGTAAATAAAAACATTTTTGTTCTGTATAGCAACTTAATATTTTGAAGATGACCCCAAGACATTTTACAGTACGGCTTTAAAGTGCAATGTTTTTACATTGAAGTCTTTTTTTCTTTCTTATCTGAACACATGAAGGGTAGATGGTTTGGTCAGTCCCAGACATTGAATGAATTGGGAGGACAGAACTGGCAACCAGTGCCATAACTGGTAGGTCACAGTGGCTGTGCCATCCAGTAACTCCAATCACACTTCCTGAAATAGAGGATAACACATAGATATTAGAACATTTTTGTATAAAACTTTGTCATTCTAAGTAGTTGTGGACTTTTAATAATAAGGATTCTGTATATACTGTAAAAAGCTGCATTACCTAGTGTGCTTTATTTAGGGCTAGTAAACATAATGTATTGTACCCTAATGAGAAAAATACATATTATTATTATGTTTTCTCATGAGTTAAAAAAAATATTTATTCTAGGAAGCCAACATTTTCAGGGTTATGAAAAGACGCTGAACAATAGGGAAGCCAATTCCAAAGTGTGTTTGAAGATACTTTACACAAAAATGTCTGTGCAGCAGATACTATTGTTGAATTTTTAAGCACAACCTTTAATGTAAAAAAAAAAAAAAAATCTCCTTAAATAAAGAAAAAGAAAGTATGGATGTAAAATTGTCTTTGCTTTAAAGGAGAAAATTATCATGAACTAGGTCAAGATAATTATTTTAAAACATTTTACAAGATGCAGATGATGATTATAAGCTCCGCTTTCATATAGTCTAGACTTCAAATAGGTGGCAGAATATAATAGGTTCAACAAGAATAGAGAGAAAAAAAAAAAATAAATAAAATTTATATATATATATATATATATATATATATAGTGACAGACGACCGGCTATGGACTCCGGTCGTCACCCCCAGGCCGCTAGGAGGAGCCCTCCGGACAGCATATTTGCGCCCCGAGTTCCAGCAGGGCCTCATGGACTTTGTGGTGTTTTGACACAGCCCTGCTGGATACCTTGGGGGCCGCCAGGAGTCACTGTAGGGGGGCTAGTGGGCTCTGGCATGCCCTATAACCCGGGAGTGCATCCCAGTCACGTGACTGGAAGAAGCGATGTGCTCCCGGGATGAAGAAAAGGACTTTGCCCTGACCCGGAAGGAAAACGGACTTGTGGGTTTGGCTTGGAGCCACTTCCGGGTCAGGGGATATAAAAGGACTCTGGGAAGCCCAGAACATTGAGCTGAGCTGGGAGGTAGGGTGGCGACGTGTCTGGGAGTGGAGGATTGTGTATTGAGAGAAGAGTTTATTGTTTAATGAGTGTGGAGTGGAGAGTGGAGAGTGCTTTGTGCACAGTATAATATTATAATAAAAGATTATTATACATTCACCTGGTCATCAGAGTGGTACCTGAGGGTTCGAGAGGTGGACACGAGCATCTACTGCTACAATATATATATATATATATATATATATACTGTATATATTAGTGAAGCAAATGCACTACCATACATAATCTATACTAAATGTTAATGTGTGAGGCTATGATACAGGCTTTCACATTTCAATGAAGTATATTGTTAATAAGGGAATTCAGATGAGAAGATTGCTTTGTTAATATACACGGGCACTAAACAACTGAAAGGTCAAGTGAGCAAATACTATGATTATCAGAAATATTTTATAAAATAGGTTGTAAAAAAGAATGATGCATTCAATTACAAAGTATCATTTTGATAAACAGGAAAAGACATAAAAGAAAATGGTAAACAGTGTGCCAGAAGACAATAAGCTTTCAGCAGAGAAAGTGTGTTAAATTACAGGTATAACATACCAAATCAATGTAAGCCTACAAGAATGAATGAATCTTGGCTGCATTTTTGAAATGTTGCTTGAAATATGCTTCCAAAAGCTGATGTGAAACAGTTATTGAAATAAAAAAGAAAACAACTAGAAAATTGTTAACTCAAGACATTCTTGTACAATAGGACCCTCAGTTCAGCTGTCGATATTGTAAGCCTGATAGCGGATCCTGTCTTGTCCTGCGTGCAAAGCAGGAATCACCCCTGGATGAGATGCTCATCCATTGCAGGGCAGACTTATTCAGACAACTGTGGGTATTTTAGCATTGTCAGGTAACCTAAACTGGGATCTGTTAAGCAACTGAAGTAAATCTGAGCAAATGTGGTGAAGATCTGCAGATGGTAACTAGGCCAGAAATTGAATGCAGGTTGCTGCAGCATTAAGGACTGTGCCACTATACTGCTCATTGCTCATCTTGTATTTTATGTGGAAATTTTTCATAAAGGACATTATAGACAGGAATTTTCTTTAGTGAAGAGAACATTAGAAAAGAGCAATACCTGGTAATTGACTCCTCCAGTTCAATTGTAAAATTAAAGTAATGTGATTGACAAATTACATGTTTGGCAATCCCCATTAGATAATCTGTTTATTTGTGGTAATTAAAAGAGTACAGTACTTTGCCAGTTTAACTTTCAAAGAAGGAAATGTTAATGTAAATATGTGGGGAAGGTCTAATGAAGAGAAAGGAAATGCAGCAACACATTTAAGTGTGAGTCAGACATTGCAGAACACAGCAACAAAGGGATGAGGCGTGTGAATAAAAGCAAATTATCAGAAATCGTGATAAAAAAATTGGGAGTTTACTTTGTAGTCTTCACATAGTCCTGTCATTCATCAGATGAATGTCATAACTGTTAGGATAAAAAAGAAAGCTCCTCAAACCACGTTGAGCACCCCTTTTCCTTTAGGATGATCGTAGTAATATGCATGATGTCAGATTTCGCGGGTACAATGAAACAGGTGCTGCAGTAAATCTTTTCAGAAGGGAAATCTAATTATATTCACACCTTAAAAAACACTAGGAGCTGATTCACTTTTATGTAACATCAGTATAAGAAGAAGTGTGCTTGCATTAATTAGCAAATTGCATGTAATCAGGGTGATGATTTCATTTACTTCATTTGTTTTGTAAATTAGTCCATAGAAAAAAAGCTCTTAATAGAATAAAAAATAAAATAAAACCAGAGAGAAAAAATAAATAATAGGATTTACTCACTGTCCAGGCTTCTGGATTGTCATTCCTACATTTCTCATTTTCAGACCTGGTTAATACTGCACAAGTTTGCAGACCAAGGGAGTCTATCCCAGCAGCACTAAGTGCAAGAGAGAAAAGGACTCTGAAAGAGCTGCCAGTCCAGTGCACGGCCCACTCACATACACGCTCTGACAGGTCAAATTTCTAATCTCTAATTAGCTGAACATTTATGTTTTTGAAATGCGATGATGAAGTTTTTTTTTTCTGCTAATGTGATATTGTATACAGTGGTGTAGTTCAAGTTCGCGCCACTCAGGGTGGGGTGGGGCTTCAATTTGCTGCCCTCCAACGTATCTGAATATCTTAACCTATTTATATAGAAAATTAAAATGAGGTATAGAGAAAAATTAAGATACATTTTGCATAGATTTATTTATATATAGAGAAACAGCAATATTTTTTTTCACATATAATTATTTATAAGCATCAACTAGACAAGAATATAGTACAGACGCACTGATAAGCCATGTTCTGATATTAGTTTAATATAATTACGCTGCGAAAACCAGAACCGGTGTGGTGTACAAGTGATAGGTGGGGATGAGCAAGAACGCATTCGGATTGTTAACTAAACGAAATTATACATTGTAAATTATTTGATTATCTTCCTAGAAATTATTATCAGTGTAATGAATTTGTGAATTTCCCCTTGGGATTAATAAAGTTTCTATCTATCTATCTATCTATCTATCTATCTATCTATCTATCTATCTATCTATCTATCTATCTATCTATCTATCTATCTATCTATCTATCTATCTATCTATCTATCTATCTATCTAATGTTTCTGTTTATTTTTGTTATTGCCTTATAAATTTCAACTGTCGTGTCTGATGCCATCACAGAAGGACCGTCTGAAAATGATTTTTGAAGCATTTGTGGATGAAAATCAGAGAATTCATTAATGAGTGTTATTTTTCCGAACCCTGTTGCTTACACATGAAGTGTTCTGTGCCTTTAGGCCAATAATGCTGCCCTCAAAAATGTGCAGCCCGGGGTGATCCGCCCCCTCCTAGCTACGCCACTGATTGTATAATACTCCCTAAGTTTCTTGTGAAGGTGATGAATATGAATGCTCTTATCTATATTTTAGAGTTTCATCTCAGTCTGTTAAAGTGTGGATCTGTTGAATAAACACTTTTTTTAAACACATATGTTCTTACTCACGAGGGTCCCATTTTTTGGATGTGGGAGAATTACTAGGCAGACACATAAGCAAACACCACATGTTGTCAAGGCAAAAAATCCAGGTATCTATAGTTATGTTTCATTAAACACCATGCCCTATAATAAATTAAGTCCTATCCAGGACCAATTCTTGTCTTACACCTAGTGCTGTATATGAAAGAGTGGATTTGATTTGCAAGAAAAAATGTAAAATGAATTTTTGTTTAATATGCTATAATGAATGTATCGTCATGGGATGAGTGGGACTCACCATGAACCATTTAACATATACAGTACATCTTTATAACATAGACAAGAAAAAGCTAAACAACATATAATTCCACAAAGTGGAATCACCATTGTTTCACTCTTCCTCCTTAAACACACCATGGTTTCCAATAAATAGAATTTAATTTTCCTCAGTGGTAAATTGGGCTTTTTTACAGAAGTTCATTAAACAAATGAATAAATAGATAGACAATTAAATATTATATATATATATATATATATATATATATATATATATATATATATATATATATATATATGCAGTATATATATATGCACACACACTATGATCTGAACAAACACCAGAATGACTGAAAAGAATCAAATTAATAAGAAAGCAAGCTTCTTACTTGGCAGTTATATAGATGTATTGCTGTTGTGTGAAGGAGCCACAGTAGTGTTTCTTGACACACTTCTGCTGAATAATCCATTGTCTAAAAGTACTCAGTGTTAGTGTGTTGAAGAGAAAGGATGTGTAGCATTGTTCATAAAGTTTTTGTTCATTCCCTCCTACAGTCCAGAATGTGTCCCATAACTGAGTCTGCCCTTTCAATTAGTTTCTTAATTCGGTAGGCCTCTCTTGAAGTGATGTTACCAGCACAATATACTAGCGTAGAAGATCGTGCTGGCCATCACAGAGTTGTAGAAGATGTGATGGATGTCACTAGAATATATTGTCATGCACACGACAGCTTAAGGACTCGATTGATGGTAATTACCTGTTGAAACAGGGTTAGGTGCTTTCCTATAATGCCTTTTCTCTTCCTCCCTCTGCAGGATGGAAGATTGACGACATCAGCATCTTTGATCTCACTTTCCATGTCCTCCCTCTTGTACCCGGCCCTCCTGCGTGGGCCACATAAGGCCAGATACTGCACCATCGTTGAACTAATCTACTTGTTGAGTACTGTCTGGAAAGAAGTTCTTGTGGTTTTTTGATTCTTTATTTTCATTCAGTTATATGGAGGTCCACCTCTGTGCCCCAAACTTTTTTCAGAGTTCTTTGTTCTTTATTACAATGTAGAGTCAAATATGGTCAACCACCTGACTCTTGTCCCAACCAACTTCTGTTGGCATACAATGGGACCCACTGAACCTGGGTCGCTCATCCTGCCATCTTTGTCTGTGTCCACAGGACCCTTGGGGTACTTAATCACTCCTGCTCCAAAGCTCAACAGTTATGATCGGCCCCTGGAATGCCATTCTCCTCACTCCACTATGTGCCATTTCTGATCACCTTCCCTTCTCTTTTCAGCATGGGCTTGGACTACCTGAATCTGCTCTCTCTCTCCCTCTTCTACTATCCAACAACAACAACATTTATTTATATAGCACATTTTCATACAAAAAATGTAGCTCAAAGTGCTTTACATAATGAAAAAAAATAATAAAAGACAAGGTAAGAAATTAAAATAAGACAACATTAATTAACATAGAATAAGAGTAAGGTCCGATGGCCAGGGAGGACAGAAAAAACAGCTGGAGAAAAAATCCCTTAGTTTTCCATCCTTCCTTTCAATTTTGTTCTGACCTTTGCCCGTCCAAGCTCAGATCATTATAGACCTGTTAGTGTAGGTGCACTAAATAATCCATAGAGCACTACTGCAGTATGGCTGTGTCGATTGCTCTCCTTCTTGTGCATGAGAAATCAGCCAGTTCCCCATTAAGTATCCTGCAACTGGTTGCCTGATCCATGCACACCCACACCCATGGAATGCAAGCCCCATTATTCTCAAAAAAATTACCCACCACCTGCACTGGGGTCTGGCCACACTAATGTTGCCTTGGACCCCAAACATATTTCACCGCACTTGGACTGTCCAAAAAGCATAAGGGGTCAAGAAACCTTGACGTAAACAGTTCTTTGGGTCACATGTTTTACGAATGTTCTATGCTTTGATTCCATTGAAATAATATATTTACTTGTTTATCAGAGAGTACTGGGATGACATAAATCCTTAATCCTCTAACAACCAACAGAGTGATAAACCTTAATGAACCTTTTATAATAAGTTACTCTATACTTGTAGCACATTGTAGATAGACATTTGGATAGAAATTTGTCATTTTACAGAAGTTCAATAAATAAATGATTATTATAACAAACAAATACACGCAAAAACTTCTAAAAAAAAAGAATGAAAACTGAAATAAAAAAAAAAGCTTTTGATTTCACCACAGATCAAAAGAGCAGTCACAGTGAAGCATTATAAAGGCGTATTGCCACTTGAATGAAGGAATCCCAGTATCATTCCTTGACACACTTTTGCTGAATAATTTGTTGTCTGAAGGTCCTCAGTGTTAATGTGTTAAAGAAACATTGTTCATAATGGCACTCAATTTTGTTTTAATTCTGTCCTTTATAACTACCTCCAGGGGGTCCAGAGTGCATACCATAACTAAACCTGTCCTTTTAATTAGCTTGTTGATTTAGTGGGCCTCTCTTGAAGTGATGTTACTGGCCAAGGACACCACAATGTAGAAAATCACACTGACCATCACAGAGTTGTAGAAAATGTGAAGGATGTCACTACCCACATTAAGGCAAAGCAGACTCCTAAGGAAAAAGAGTCCAAAAGCAGCCACATACTGTATAAGCCCAACAGCCACAGACAAAGTAGGTCTATTGGTTAGCATAGCTAGGATTCAAACCCCAGAAAAGTTGAACAACTGTCCAAAACACCATGAAAAGGTGAGAATGTATTTAGGCCATTCTAGGTTCTCTACAGCAGTAGAGATGGAAGAACAGTTGAAAGTGCTGCTGCTTCACGGCTTCCTGGGTTTGAATACTGCTGTGCCCACGTGGATTCTCCCAAAGTATGTGTGGATTTTCTTCTTATAATTTGGTTTTCCTTCTGTCTTCGCCAAAGATGTACAGGTTAAGTTAATTGTCAAACTTGAATTGGTGCCTGTTCACTATGAGAGTGAGTGAATGTATGGGTGGTCCTTCAGCGCTATGATTCCTGCCTTCCTACTAGTGCTGCTGGGAAAGTCCCTATTGACAAGCAATCCTGAATTGAATTAAGTAGGTTTGAGAATTAAATTTGATGAGACTAACGAATTTCAATGGAATATAATATGGTAAAATGTGAGAAGCCATATCACCCAACTCCATAAGATGAAGTGACTGCACCTTGGAATACAGTACAACACTTATATGGAATTGAAAGACTGCAAATCATCAAAGTTTTAAGTGTTAGACGAAAATATCATAGTTTTAAAAATAATATTTTAAATCTAACTTCATAGGCATTACTTTTCAAAAGTCCACTTATTTTTTCAATAGAAGCAGTCAAAAAAATGTGGCATTTCAAGTTCAGAACAAATAAATGATGATCCCTGCCCAATAATCTCTAGCGCACTCTTCAACACTCTAAATGATGTTCTTCTGTGGGTCTCAAATACACACATGGCAACCTGAACTGTAATTCCAAATATATGACCTATATTTACTAAAAGCAACAGAAATGTCCAAAAAGTATATATCTGGAACAAATAATAAATGACATGCCACAGTTGATAATTCAGGCAGAAAAGTACCTGAAGCTTTTTTGGTTGCTTTTTATAGCAATCCCATTACAAATCCAACTTTCCATTTCATGATGAACTCGGCATACTCTTTTTTCTGTCTAAATTCATTACTGTATCAGTTTGCAACCACATCCACTTTACACAGTGGTTAAAATATGTTCCACATAAGCATGCAAGAATATTTTATAATAGTTTTAGCGGTAAATGATAAATGTTTCTTTCAGGTAACGTTTAGCATTACTCGAGTAAGGCTAACTACTGTATGTCAGGCTAAGTGGAGAGCTTTACGAAATGTGGATTTCTTTTCACATGAATTATGCATGCTAATAATACAGTGTTCCTAGAAGTAATGAAAAGAAATAACGGTGGTGGACAGCAGAGGTACATTTGCATAAGCTTTAAGCCATAACAACATACTGTAGATCAGTGGCCAATAATATAATAAAAGAAGCATTTCAAGAAATATGTCTACTTGCCTATCACTTTAATATAACAAATTTATTTTTTATTAAAATTTGAAAAAATGCTGGAATAAAAACACCTTTTTTTATTTATGCATTCAGAGAAATTTTTAATAAAAATCATTTTGGCTTTAATATTACATTCTAATATTTGCTTCTTTCGCAATGAATATTGTTTTCTTATCTACTTTGATGGCTAATTTATTATCCTGCATATTTCTGTCTGTTTTGCTATCTTGCAGTTGCTCTCCAGCTTTAATTATAGTTCTTCAGAGTAGAACAACACATTTTTGCTTTGAGCCGACAAATTTCACCTAAAAAGACATTTGACTGACAGACTGATAATAAAAAAACAATTTCTTTGTTTGAACATGTATCTGATGTTTTTGCTGTTTATGTCTTACAATGACATATCCTTTCTTGCAGCTTCACTTTTTTGTCTTTGAAATTCGTCTAACACGTATTTTTTGTTTCATTTTTTCAGTTGAACATACAATTACCAAAGATCCTTATGAAATGATTGCTTTTTCTTGACCAAGAAAATGCAACACTTTTACGTTAAATAGTCTCTATATACTGCAAAAAGGTAAATTTAATCACATTGCAACTTCAAAGATGGAAAAAAATATAAGAAAAACTAGGGCTTACAGGATACTTTAGGACTGGTCTTCACTCTATCCTGAAATTGAATTAAGCATGTGAGAGAAAGGAAAATATTTATTTTTGTCCCTTGATTAAATATTTGCAAATATATTTTTTAATTCATGGTGTTATAATGTGTTTAGAAACCCAATAAAAAAAAGCTGAACAACAGGGGCCTCATGTATAAACGGTGCGTACGCACAGAAATGTTGCGTACGAACGTTTCCACGCTCAAATCGCGATGTATAAAACCTAAACTTGGCGTAAAGCCACGCACATTTCCACGGTACCTCATACCCTGGCGTACGCAATTTCTCCACTCGGTTTTGCAGACAGGCGTCACCCAGCGTCAAAGCAGTGCTACTGTTCCTGTGTGGTTACCCTTTCTTTCATAGACCCACATTCCTGACGTGGCTTTATAAATACACTGAAATTAACTGCATATTGTTTATTAGTGTAATGCATCTGATTGTAATTAACTTGTAGCAATATAATGGTCCAGGGAATAGCCATAGTATTCCAAATACCATAACTGCTTTAGCGTTGTTACGCTCACTGCATCTTGTTCTTCTTTCAGCTGCTTCTGTTAAGTGTTGCCACAGCGGATCATCTTTTTCCATATTACTCTCACTGCACCACTCGGAGTATTTATATCACTGTATCTGAGTGGGGAATCACAGTAGCAGCTGATCGGAAAGAGAATTATCGGTATACAGTTTCAAGCACACACTACCTCAGCCACGGCAAAACGCGTCAAAGCCTTTCCTGTACGGACCTCGCGTTTCAGAAACAGTTTCAACCCAAGAACTATAAACACACTCAATCAGTCCATCAAGTGCTCCTTGTAGAACTGTTTGTACTTATAAGTATAATATTGCACAACCTGCGCCACTTTATAAAGCGCGTATGATGACAATATCATTTTTAAGATGAAATGCAGCAAAATATGTTGCTTATAGTATACAGATAAAACTTTAACTTAAACAATCTGTATTGTTAATAATTAAACATGTGAGGACACGGTGCCGCAGCGCTAGCTAGTTCACGGATAGCTCCTGCCTTGCGCTGTATTATTGCTGGTGCTGACGCAACACTGGAAGGATAGACGGATAGAATGATTAAACATGTACTACGAAGATATTTCAATGTTTTGGAAGTTTTGAAGAATCTGCGTTCTAAGCTTACAGATGGCTTAACGTCTATTACAGAGCTGATTGTGTGGCGATTGGGTATTTGGAGAAAGAAAAGTAAGGACAGTAATTGGAGGTTAGTACGTTTGAAAGAGACAGTACTTCTGTAATAAATTATTTCATCGAAGGTCGCACATGGCGCAGCAAGCCTCTTGCGTGAGATATGAACAATCACTGCGCCACCGTGTTCCCATGTTTAATAACATGCTTTCATTCCTATCATCATGAAAAAGATATCACATATACATCTCAGTATTTTAATTATTCAGAGAGCTGTAATATCATGAATGTAATGGATTCTGTGTCCTGTGAGAGAAAGAGAAAGAATGGAAGCATGTAGTGATTCACATACATAGAGCACATAGAAGATCAAACACAGAACAAAGCATTTAACGTGCTACTTGAGAAACTAGTAAAATAAACAATTTTAAGATGAAGTTTATGATGTTCTACTTTAATGACAAAATAAACTACGTGATTAAAGTGGAAATTTCGAGATTAAAGTTGACATTTCATGCTTTTTTCCCACTGTGTGCCTATTTTTTTTCTCTGTACCCTAATAAGCTTTCATATGACACTCAGACGGTCCGCTACGAGTCGCCTTTTCACGCCGACTTTGATATGTGACAACTTCTTTTTTATTTCAGGCACTGTGCGACTTTGTGAACTTGAGCTTTCCAGTTTCTCCGACACTATGTCACTCGATCAACTTTCTTTTGTTGATTATACCACTGTTTAAACCAACAAATAGTACGTTTTTCCTTTACCTCCACTTGGTATTCGCTGAAATTCTTATATTTTCCCCCGTGCTTTTCCCATTGTCTTTTCACAGAAGGATATTTATATCGATTTGCATATTCAAAGAGGCATAAATCTGGGAGGAGTTGGGGCGGGACAGAAAGCGCGTGCATGTGCGTTACCTTTCACGCTGATCGGGATTTTTGTAGTGGAAGAATGTGAAAGTTTGCGTACGCACAGATTCCTGCATCTGTATTTGTCTGTGCATACGCACATTCCCGCTTTTGTGCTTACGCCATGTTAGAGTGTGAGTTCTACGCATGGCGTTATACATGAGGCCCCAGGTCCCTAGTACAGTATATCATCCATTTCAGCAGAAGCTAATGGTGAGATGTGTCATGTTTGCTTGATAACTAAGATATTCTAGACCAGCGGTTTCTAACCTTTTTGACTTGGGGACTGGTAGAAAATCTTTGCAGACTGGAGACGTGAAAAATATAATAAACATTTTATTCTGTATAATTCTTCCAGCTAGTTTCTGAAATGGAAACACATAATGTAAGTGCCAGTTCTCTCATTATATGTATGATTTCTAACAGCCAAATTTTCAAACATTAGATCAGACAGCTTGGGTTCCCTCTTGTAGTTTCAAACATACAGATCTACTTACATTAAATTGGAGAGCAGTAGAGGGTCACCATTGGAGTTTTGAGGGACCAGATTTAGGATCTTTATGATCTTTAGAACCTCTTGAGTCAGATAGAAGATCCAAGTTTCCGTGTTTGCTCACATGTAAAATGAATACATAGGGCAGAACATGACATGATATTTCATTCAAAATGTAAGTTGGAAAGTATTCTCATTGGCTAAAAAACACGACCCGACTGTATATTTCAGATCTACAAAATACTGTGCCTGCAATCCTAACAGCACTAACAGAATTTCAAAAGATTTCTGGTCTCAGAATCAATTTGAATAAAAGTATGCTGTTTCAGGGAATTCTCAAGCATACGATATTAGATTGCACACCTTCCCTTTTATCATCACAGATCAGTTTAAATACTTAGGAGTAAACATCACAAGTAAATATAAAGCTCTTTATCAACAACATTTTGCCGTCTGTATGGAAAAAATTAAGCAAGACTTGCATAGATGGTCAACCCTTCATCTCACTTTAGCTGGAAGAATTAACATTGTTAAGATGAATATCCTTCCTAAGCTTCTCTTTTTATTTCAAAACATTCCAATATACATCAATAGGTCCTTTTTTAAGAATTTAGATTCAACCATAACTTCATTTAATTGGAATTCAAAACATCCACGTATCCAAAGGGCGACCCTACAAAGACCTAAGGCAGAAGGTGGCATGGTTGTACCTAACTTTCAATTATTACTGGGCAGCAAACATACAAACTATAAAAATATGGACATGGACACAAACAGATGAACATACACAGGCATGGTCTGCAATAGAAAAAAATCCTGCAGTAATTCTTTATATTCCTTGCTTTGCACCCCAATTACTACAAGTTATTGCCAATATACTAACAACCCAATTGTGCTTCACTCACTCAGAATATGCAACCAATGTATTTGTTTTTTAAGATAAAGAAGCTTTTCTCTGTGGCGCCTCTGCACAAGAACCACCTTTTTCCATCATCTCAAAGTACATAGTTTTTAATGTCTGGAAAACATTTGGGATTAAATCACTTAGAGATCTGTACATAGACAACGTCTTTGCATCTCACGAACAATCACACTCTAAATTTAACTTTCCAGCAGCACATTTCTTTCTCTGCCTTCAAATAAGAAACCTTGTTAAACATAACCTGCCCAATTTTCCTCACCTCCCACCTACCTCTATGCCAGAATAAATATCGATCAGTCTCAAGGACTCAGACAGCATTTCTGTAATACAGTATATAAAACCATTTTACAGTCCCTCCCTTTCAAAGACCCAAGTGTACAGTGGGAAAAGGATCTCTCACTCAACATCTCAGAAAAGGAGTGGAAAGTAGCAATGCACAGAATTCACTCGAGCTCCATATGCGCAAATCATGAAATTATTCAACGCAAAATTATACTGTATATTGAGCGAATCTCTCTCGTTTAAAATTGTCCAAAATGTTTCCAGGGCAAGATGCAACCTACAAACGCTGCAATCAAGTTCCAGCTTCACTGGGCCACATGTTTTGGGCCTGCACCAAATTAACATCATTTTGGACCAAAATCTTTAAATGCCTTTCAGACAGCCTTGGTGTCACAATCCCTCCTAATCCACTGACAGCTGTGTTTGGTGTACTCCCAGATGGGCTTAAAGTGGAGAAGGACAAACAAACTGTAACTGCCTTTTCTACACTATTGGCACACAGACTTATTTTGCTAAACTGGAAGAATCCTAACTCACCTATTCTAAGTCAGTGGGTAACTGATGTTATATACAATTTGAAATTGGAAAAAATCAAAATCGCACTTAGAGGATATGTACAAAACTTTTTCAGAATCAGGAAGGATCTAATCAATAAAATTTTAGAATAAGCATTTAAATTGATGAAGCAGGATGTCTCCCATCTTTTACTCCATTTATCTTTATTCATTTATTAATTCATCTATTTACTTATTTTTACTAGCTTAAAGTTTTAATTTGCTGGCCTAGCTCTCTTTCTCAGGGGTGGGGATAGATTTGTTTTGAATTTTTTTTTTTTTTTTTGTAAAACTTGAATTGTTTATATGGAATGTTATTTGATTTTAATAAAATCAATAAAATTAAAAAAAAAAAAAAAAAAACGACTTGAGAATTCACAGATTTTCACATACCAGCGTAAATATTCTATAGACTGGTAATGGTCCATAGACCGCTGGTTCAGAAACAGTGTTCTACAGTGGTGTTTCCTAAACATTTTTTTTCTTTCTTACTGTCATCAAGACTCCATTCCCCTTGGAAAATTGCAGTAAACAGTCCATCCCTTGTGGGGGGAATTCCCCCTTGGAGAATTGGCACTGACTATCATACTGTCCCCCTATGAGAATCAGTGCTGACGCTCATAATGGGGAAATGTCGACTGCTTGAACTGCCAATGGGAACCCATCATGCTATACTTCGCAAAACGTATGCAACCCTTTCTCACTGAATATAATGGTGAGTCAAATGTCTGAACGACCTACAAGCTGGCAAACAATAACCCAGATAGTTTAAGAAACTATGTTTTAGTTTATCATTTACCAGACGTTGTGGGAATATACTGTATTGTAAAGAGAAGGTCAATGAGAGGAGTGACAACACAATTTTCATGTGTTCCATAACAGGTCCAACTCCATTTTCATTAATTTCATGCTACTATTACATAATGGGTGACAATAAATATAGATTTCCTAGCATCCAATTTCAACAAAAGAAGAAAAGGAAACAAAAACATGTCAGATAAAGGTAGCTTGAAGTGACTACATTGTCATGCATGTAGTATGCCTGACACTTGTGTAGGTTTAGCTAATTTCTTCATTGGGTTTTCTTCCGGGTGCTAGAGTTTTGTACCTTTATCCCCAAATATGTGTGTGTAATGTTAATGTGTGATTATAAACTGCCTCAGTGTGTTGTGTAGATCAAACCTTTGTTATTTTTTGTGGATGCAATAAATTGTCTTCTATGAGAAAATGTATTTTTTGGATTCAGTAGTTTCAAGTAATTTTTTCATTTTGTGTTTTCTATTCATTGGAACACATTTACTTTTAATTTAAGGTTATACTTTTCCCTACACTTTGCCATACATGAGACCACCATTTTGAGATCTGGTTGTTAGGACACACAACCCGCTGCTAGGTCACTTGTCCTGGAAGTTGCAACACAAACTGGCGCCACTTATTCATCCTCATCTAAGCCCGTGGATACATTCAAAAGTCTTCCCTTTTGATTTTTGTGTTAGATGTCTTTCTGGCTTTACACATTGAACTAAGACTATGCATTATTTTGCCCTTCTGGTCTCAGTCCATCCCATTGTTAGGATTCCTACTTTCTTTTGTATATTTGCCTGTCAATGTTCTCCAGTACTGGCAGTACAGGTGCATATGAGCATGTCAGCGATGGTTTCACAAAATGTGTCTTCTAAATTTTGCAATGTCATGGTTTGCTCATATTCCTCATGACATCTGGACTGGTAGCACAGGTGAAGCCCAACATAAAGAAAGACGAACCAGTGATGCCTCAAAACATGTTTTCTTTTTTCCTCCCAAGTGAAGATGACAAACTATCAACAATGTGGCAATACCTGGGAGAGAGACTTTAAGTCAAGTGAAGGACCAAATCAAACTGGAAGGACAGTCCAACCTCTTCCAGTCACATTACCAAAGGATAGAAGATAAAAAGTGGAACAGTTGAATGGGAGCTCGCTTCTGGTCTTTAAAGAAATTGGAATTCCATTCTGTTATATTCATTTTGCATCAGGATGAGCCCTCACTCTGGGCTCTGAGAAAGCTTAAGTGGTGTGTGAATGATGTGTGAGGCTATACAGAAACAAAGAAGACTAATTAAAAATATATGAACTGCAGTAGTAGTAAGGTTCTACTGAAGCTCTGTACAGTATACAGTATTGAAGACTACTTGAACAAGTCTTTCTAAATAAAATAGCCATTTTAACCATTCATGTAATGGTGAAGGCATGAGTTCTTACTTTGGCTGTTTGCCCACCCCATAGCAGGTACAGTAGCTATAGCTATGATAATGCAGGTTTACACTTAATCCAAAATGCCTGGGACCAGTAGTATTTGGTGTTTGTAATATTTGCATATACATAATGAGATATCCCTTGATCAAGTGGGGAAATTAAGTCAAATTGAAACCAGCTAAATGATGACAATTCATATTGCCAGCCCTCAGCCCGCTCTGAAAGAATAAATCCATTTTGAATAGGCACATATGTTATTCACATCAACTTTTTGGCATTATTGTGGAATTTTCCACTTGTGGCATCATGTCGATGCTTAAAAAGTTTTGCATTTTAGAATTTTGGATTAGGCATACTCAAACTGCATAACTAAAGTTAATAATTTTATTACATATTTTTAGAATAGTTGAATACAAGAGTAGTGTATCTGTACTCTGTTTACAATGGCTGGTTTGCTCATGTAAACAGTACACATGAGAGTGGCAACTGAGGAAGTATTAAGTGGTGGGAAATCCTGAATAATATAGAAATAAAAGGTTTCTCAATACAGCAGCTAATATTTTTGAAGATGTAACTAGAAGCACTAAGATGAGTGTCAATATTCTAATAAAGTGCAGTCCTCAGAATACTGCATGTCTTTTGAAACCACTTACAGTCACATTTTTCAAGAATTGTTAAAAAGTACATAGCAAGATAATCATTGCTGCAGCTAAGGAAAATCAATAACTAAACTTACTGTTAATGGAAGTATTCCGTTTGGTTCTTATAGCTTCGATTGTTTCTTCCAATTCATTTTCAGAAAGTAGGAAATACTTCAGAATAATATGCCTGATGATGGCTAGACATACAACAGTAAACTGTGGCAAAGAGAGAAAGTACTCTACTGGTTGAAAGGCATTCATGTTTCTCAAGCATGGTAATTGCACATTTTCACTTCCTACTTACTACCAGGTGGCAATTATTAGAACTGTGTTGTATGTGCAATTTTATGTGACTACTTGCCACTTAAAGCAAAGTACTAGGGTGTTGTACCGTGTTAGCCATTATGAAAGATACCTTGCCTGAAGAAGGGGCCTGAGTTGCCTCGAAAGCTTGCATATTGTAATCTTTTTAGTTAGCCAATAAAAGGTGTCATTTTGCTTGGCTTTTCTCTACACTTAAAGCAAATAAAAGGTTTGGCGGCAGAATCTAAACCTTTTGCGCTAAAGTCTGTTTATGATTAATTAACTGGATCCATGAATTTTGGGATGGAGGCAAGGTATTGCCTTTAATAACCCCACTCCCCCTGATGAATCACCCGAAAGCTTGTGAACAACAAAAAAAAAAGTTCAGTTCAAAGAAAAGTAAAACAATACATTTAAAAATATCTGATACATTTTGCCTTATGTGTACCCTCGGCATATGTCCTACATCTTTCTTTGGCATCTTCTTGTCTCTCAACTTGTCTTGGCTGGTAATTCCTTTTTCGTTTGCATTCCTGTTAAGCCTGATTCTCAGACTCTATAATTTTGAGGCGTCTTTCCCTGTCCTGTCCACTTTTTGAATACCACCAAAGGTAGACACAGCATTACCTGCTGTGAAAACAATATTTGAATTGTTGTGAATGCCTTCTGTGTTTGAAGACGACTGTCATCGGTATCATTGTGTGTGTTGAACTCCTATGACCGGCGCTCCTTAGATGTAGAATTAAAAAAAATACAACAGGTGGATAAGAAATTACATACAAGGTATAAATTACATGTACAGCATACATAAAATCCTTTATATAATTTACATTACGTGGCTTTGTTGTGATCACTTACTGGTTGTCTTGTATAGTGACTTTCACAGTCAAACATAATGTAGGTATAACTAACAATTGTTGGTCTAAATAAAAAACTAAAAATACCCTTTACAAAACTATAGTATAATCTCAAGAACCACTATCTAAGTAAGTCTGAAACTGTCGCTTTTAGGTGTTAGTAAACAATATCCATGGGGTTAAATTGAATTTCACAAAAACAAAGTTATTGAAAACCCTTTTTTATTTTTTATAAAATTTTAGTCTTTTTTTATTTTGAACATGTGTGGAGTCTCTTTGTCCCTGATAATGTCACTGGTCCTGATCTAAAATACAGCCTCGAAGTAAGACAATGTCCAATGATTTTCAACACAGGTATTTTACCTTTATTTTTCATATTTCAGGACCATCTTAGAAACAGTGCAAAATGAAGACAGTCAATGACTCCAATAGTCACTCATTCTGGAGTGGTCCAGTATGAATAATTGTGATAGAATATTATTCTTAGGTTTTTTCCCTTGTTGCACTTGATGTTGCCAGGATTGGCTCTTTTCCCCCACAACTCTGCATTAAACTGAAATGATTCAATAACGCATGGATAGATGGAAGAATAGAATTTTGTATACTTTACAGACATTTTAGCTTTATTTAAATTGATTTAAATTATGTTCCTCATGTGATATATGGCCGGCAGTTGATCCCGGCCAATACCCCCACACCGCTAGATGGAGTCCTCCCTGCAACATGGAGGGGCCCCAAATTCCTGCAGGACATCATGGACTGAGTTTTACTTCACAGCCCTGCTGGATACCGTGAGGGATGCTGCAGGGAGGCATGGGGATTTGTATTTTCCATATAGCCCGGAAGTACTACCTTGTCACGAGGACGGAAGAAATGAAGTACTTCCGGGCTCAAAAAAAAGAAGATTTCATCTGACCCGGAAGTGCTATGAAATCACGTGGACTGAGGGACAGAGGCACTTCCGGGTCGAGGAATACAAAAGGACTGTGGGAGATCCCAGCAGTGAGCTGAGTTGGGAGGGTGTGGAATGGAGCTGCTGGGAGTTGAGGATTGTGATTGAGTATTGTATTATGATTATTGATTTAGTATTGGGTATAGTGGAGGTGGAGGTGCTTTGTGCACATTATTATTATAATAAATTTAATATTGGACTTTTACCTGGTGTCAGAACGTGTTGTCTGCAGGTTCAGGGGTCGACAGCGACCCCTATCTATCACACTCATGCTTCATACAAACATAGCTGGATAGATTAGATTAGATAAACATTAGTAGTCTCCTTAGCGTTAGACCCAAGCATTACTCGTGCTAAAAGCATTAGTCCCAAGTCTCATTCAGGCAACTGTACAGATGCGTCTTGTGTCAGCGTTAGAACCGAGAATCACTCAGGCTGTAAAAGTACTGCCAGTGCTGCCATTCTTTGGAGAAATTATGTCTGGGTGTAGGTTTCCACTAATAATGAAATATCTGCACTTTACCAACAATGAAGAGTTTGATGAGAATACCCATCCAGCACCTAAACTGAAGAAAATTTGGGACATATACCAAGCGATTGTATCAAAATTTCAGAGTGTATACATTCTGGACCGTGATGTCAGAATCAAAGAGTCTCATGGCTGATAAGGGCAGACTGTCATGGATATAGTATATTGTGTCAAAAACAGCAAGATTTGGCATAACGTTTTATGAGCTTTGTGAATATAAAATGGTATACATTTGGAATTCGGATCTGTACACTGGGAAAGGGACAATGTTTGTTCCTGTCATAAGCCTTCTTAAAATCAATAAGCACCATTTGCAAGCAGTTCTGCATCTCTATGAGCTGTCTCAGTGCAAAGACTTCCCCTATGGTGGTCTCTTCCCTAAGCCTTCTCTCTATAACTCTTTCCCAAAGTTTCACTGTGTGTGACATCAGCTATATCCCTCTATAATTTTCCACAATCTTGAACATTCTCCTTCATATAAATGAGTACAATCACACTGTTCCTCAACTCCTCTGATATTTTCTTCTTTTCATACTTCTTCTGCAATAGAAGAATACATCTACTTCTGCTAAATTCTTCCAGTTCCATTTATGCCAGTACTTCATACAATCCTGTTGCCTTTCCATTTTTCATTGTTTTCATTTCCTCCTTCCTTGTTATTCTTTGTACTAGCCATTCTTTTGAGATGGCATCCCCTAATGCTACCTTTGGATTTTCATCATTCAGCAGCTTTTCAGAGTACCTCTTCCTTCTATTCTTGACCCTGTTATGCTCACTCAAGACCGCACCATGCTAAGATTTAATTTGCTGTATCCTAGCCTTGTTTGTAGCCTTCACTATTCTAAAATTCATTCTCTCAGTCTCATCTCCAATTTTTCATACACCTCCATTTTTTTTTTCTAAGAAGTGTGCAACTATATGGAGAAAAAAAAAAGATTATTTTTTTATTAAGAAAGTAAACACAACACTCTACCAGTACTTACCAGACATTCAAAAGGTGCAAAATCACCATTGTCACTTGGCTGCTTATCCAGTGGTTGTGGAAGACATATTATTGGTGTATCATGAAAATATAATGCAAATAAACATTATAGGCAGATAAGGCAGAAGAGTTACCAATTTTCATAGGAAAAACAGTTCAGGTAGTTGAGCAGGGTGAGGGCTTGATACAAAGCTTTAAAAGTCAGTAGCAAAGTATGAAAGCTGTGCGTTTAATGAACCAACAGAGATGTTATATGGTCATTAAGTTTGACACTGGAATATAGGTTAGCTGCATTTTAAATCAGGTAGAATCTATTAATGCTTGTGCTATGGAGTCTGTAGAAGAATAAATTAAAGAAATTCAATATGGAGGTAATAATGTTGTGTTAAAAGTAAGATCAGACTCCAGGGATGTTTCATAAAAGACAGTTTTATTTTTAACTGCAGCCTTTTAAAGCCAAACATATATTTTACAACACATACTGGTTCCTACTGTACATTTAATGTAATTTAGTCCTAGATTATAAGGTCATGCATTCATATCTTAATATTAAACTTGAAACATTACAGTATAAGTATTTCACTGTGACTACCTGACACTTTAAACTTACTTAGACTGTCTGGCACCTGGTGACATATTGATGAATTGAGGGTCAAATAAATAATCCCTTCAGAGCATGACCGAACAAAAATTAAGACAAGGAAAGGAAGAGCTTAGTGACTGAGGAAATCAACACCATGCAGAGCAGAGCCACTGGCCCAGGTCCAATAGACAGTTTGGATTGCCTGCCTTGAAATTATTTGCATTGGGATGCATTTGTTTCCTACTGCTACAGTATCTGCTTCCCAAAGTTGCTCTTCTGTTAAAAGATCTCTGGCTCAGCCTCAGTGAATGCTGTCACAGAAAAATATGCATGATTGAAGAGTCCCTTTCATATTACAGAAGAAAGAACAAGAATACAATCACAACTCACCTGAAAGTTCATAAAATACATTTAAGAAGAAAATCTATATTGGGGCATGAACAGTTATAACAAGTAAGAATAAAATAATCTAGGAGTAAAACGTAGCATAATAATTTATATTAATAACTACTGGATATATATGTGCGTACGTGTGTATATGTATCAGTGGCGGACCGTGCATTTCACACCTAGGCCTTCAGTAGTGCTCCATCTGAATCAACCCGCCCCTCAAAAACTAATTTATGGTTATAAAAACCATCTTAATATGCAGAAATACAGTATAAAGAGCCGCTGCATCGCAGATAGATAACTCCTGTAGCCACAATAAATGCCTTTATTGAATAGACAAACCAGGGGTGAACAAGTTCCTTTCTACTGCAGCTACAGCCGCGACACACATAAAAAACATCAATAATAACTCATAAACTTGCAATATTATTTAGGAAAATCTCAACATTTTACTCACCAAAAATTCGGATTATTTGTAAACAAAATCCATCCTCCTCTCTTTCCTCAAAAACAGTTCAATTACTCTGTCGTACAGATTATCCGTGCGCTTCAGTTCCATCACAAAGTCCCTTTCTATCGCCATCGAAGCTAATGCTGAAAGTCGAACCTGCCCTGTTGTATTTCTAGCATTAAGTTTTATTTCGCTTTAGGGCTGAAAATGTCCGCTCGACAGAAGCAGTGGACACGGGAATGGTCATCGCCAAACATACCAATGTGTACAGCTGCCCCATGCTCTCATTCAGATTTTTCTGATGAAGGAAGTCAAGGAGATCAGTGGGAGATTTTCCTGCAAAATCATCCATGGCATACTTACACCATCCTATCCAATCAACGGGTCTGAATACGGTGACGTTGCCGTACGCCTGCTAGAGGGCCCTAGTAACACCAACTCAAAATCTGATTGGTTGAAGCAACAGTTTAATCGACATTTATTTTGTGTTAGAGGGCCTGCAGAACGGATTGTGAAGGCCTCCGGGCAGACTTCATTGACTTTGACCCTGCCTGACAACAAATGATGGCTGAAATGTGATTGGTTAAATGCTTTAATGCTAAAAAAAACATGTCTGGAAGCAGCACAACCATCGGAAAAGCTATGAAAGGAAGTGGACAGACTATTTGGAATTATTTAATAAGTATTAATGGACAAAATATAATTAACATCAGTTTGTGATTCAGATATTTTTTTAGGCCAGCAGAGAAGGCCTTGCAGGCCCCGACGGCCCACCACTGATATGTATACACATATTTATAGATAGAAATACACAAAGGGACCTTTGATTGTATGTATATATATTTACAATCATACAGTATATATTAGTGCCAGATTCAGAAAAGATGTGGCTTGTGGCACAAGTCCCAACCAGGAGGTCTCTTAGGTGTTGTGGACAAAAGAGAAGAAGATGTAAGCAATTAAGCCTGCTTTCGGCCTAGAGTGGAATAGCTTACCTTAGCAGAAACATGAAAGTGATCCCTAAGCGCACAAGCATTACATGACACCCTTAGCTTGACCCTAGAGGGGCAGGCTGACCTAGCCATGAGGTTATGTGTCTGGGAGAGGCTAGCAGCATTGCCATGGAGAGCTCCCTGCTGGTGCTAGACCACAAATTTGTAAGGTTCCAGGCTCAAGAACTGGCTGGTAACTTGAGGAATGGAGTTCTTGTAGGTACACAGCTACACTAAAGGCTCATGCTTACTCACCAACACAAAAACTTGTCCCAGTAAGTCAACAACCACACGATCATTCAGGAAGTGGACCCCGGAGGCTGAGAATACTCTGAGAGAACTTTTTGGAACTACAGACTGGGATATCCTGCAGGGATCTCATAATGAGAACATTGAGGAAGTTGTTGACTGCACTACTGACTACATCAACTTCTGTATGGACATTGTAGTTCCAGTAAGAACA
Source organism: Erpetoichthys calabaricus (assembly GCF_900747795.2). NCBI lineage: Eukaryota > Metazoa > Chordata > Cladistia > Polypteriformes > Polypteridae > Erpetoichthys > Erpetoichthys calabaricus. Next base: position 144,284,541 of record NC_041396.2, read on the forward strand.
GTACGCTGCTATGCTAACAACAAGCCATGGATTACAAGTGACATCAAGGGCCTTTTGAATCAGAAGAAAAGGGCTTTTAAAGACGGTGATCAGCATGAGCTCAAGCGCGTGCAGAAGGAACTCCGAGTCCAACTCAGGGCGGCGAAGGAGCAGTACAGGAGAAAGCTGGAGCAGAAGTTGCAGAATAACAGCATGAAGGAAGTGTGGGATGGGATGAAGATCATCACTGGCTGCAGCTCGAAGCGGGGTACCACCATTGAGAGAGACGTGAAGAGAGCAAACCAAATGAACAACTTTTTTAACAGGTTTGACCACCCTAACCCACTCTCACTCTCACCTCGGAGTACTGCACCCTCCACACATCCTTCTGCTGATACCAGCATAGGAAAAACATCCCCACCCATAATAACAACAGCGCAAGTGAGCAGAGAGCTGAGGAGACTTCGTGCCAGCAAAGCAGCGGGTCCAGATGGAGTATCGCCACGACTGCTGAAGGTCTGTGCATCGGAGCTGGGGGGTCCTCTACAGCGCATCTTCAACCTGAGCCTGGAACAGGGGAGAGTCCCGAGGCTTTGGAAAACATCTTGTATCACCCCCAGTCCCAAAGGTATCACGTCCTAGTGAGCTGAATGACTTTCGGCCTGTTGCTCTGACATCACATGTGATGAAGACCATGGAGAGGCTGCTGCTTCACCACCTGAGGCCACAGGTTCAACACGCCCTTGACCCTCTGCAGTTTGCATATCAGGAGAAGGTGGGAGCGGAAGATGCCATCATCTATATGCTACACCGATCCCTCTCCCATTTGGACAGAGGCAGTGGTGCTGTAAGAATTATGTTTCTAGACTTCTCTAGCGCCTTCAACACAATCCAACCTCTGCTCCTTAGGGACAAGCTGACAGAGATGGGATTAGATTCATACCTAGTGGCATGGATCGTGGACTATCTTAAAGACAGACCTCAGTATGTGCGTCTTGGGAACTGCACGTCTGACATTGTGGTCAGCAACACAGGAGCGCCACAAGGGACTGTACTTTCTCCGGTCCTGTTCAGCCTATATACATCGGACTTCCAATACAACTCGGAGTCCTGCCATGTGCAAAAGTTCGCTGATGACACTGCTATCGTGGGCTGTATCAGGAATGGGCTGGAGGAGGAGTATAGGGACCTAATCAATGACTTTGTTAAATGGTCCGACTCAAACCACCTACACCTGAACACCAGCAAAACCAAGGAGCTGGTGGTGGATTTTAGGAGGCCCAGACCCCTCATAGACCCAGTGATCATCAAAGGTGACTGTGTGCAGATGGTGCAGACCTATAAATATCTGGGAGTGCAGCTGGATGATAAATTAGACTGGACTGCCAATACTGATGCGCTGTGCAAGAAAGCACAAAGCCGGTTATACTTCCTTAGAAGGCTGGCTTCCTTCAACATCTGCAATAAGATGCTGCAGATGTTCTATCAAACAGTTGTGGCGAGCGCCCTCTTCTACGCAGTGGTGTGCTGGGGAGGCAGCATTAAGAGGAAAGACGCCTCACGCCTGGACAAACTGGTGAGGAAGGCAGGCTCTATTGTTGGCATGGAGCTGGACAGTTTAACATCTGTGGCAGGCGAAGGGCGCTCAGCAGGCTCCTATCAATTATGGAGAATCCACTGCATCCACTAAATAATGTCATCTCCAGACAGAAGAGCAGCTTCAGCGACAGACTGCTGTCACTGTCCTGCTCCACTGACAGACTGAGGAGATCGTTCCTCCCCCAAACTATGCGACTCTTTAATTCCACCAGGGGGGGTAAACGTTAACATTTAACATTATACAAAGTTATTGTCTGTTTTTTTTTTTTCACCTGTATTATTATCATTCTTTAATTTAATATTATTTATTGTATCAGTATGCTGCTGCTGAAGAATGTGAATTTCCCATTGGGATTAATAAAGTATCTATCTATCTATCTATCTATCTATTTGAGCTAGTTTATGGCCCATTTCATAGCCAGAGCCTCTCACTCAATCTACTAATACTTTGTCTCCAAGTCTAACAGTTTCAGACTTAAGTGCATGGCAGTGTGTTTAGAGCCAATGAAGACAGCTCAGCTTGGCTTCCAAGTTAGAGTCTGAGGTGTTGGTCTGGAGGAGAAAGGGTAGAGTAAATTTAGGGGCAATCAATGCAGGAGGCAATGTAAGTTAGTGTTAGTGTTAACTTAGTGTTAAGTTAGTGAATGCTGCCTCCACCAAATGATTCCAATCCACAGTGTTGGAGGCATGTTTTCATTCAAGGTGCATTAAAGGTGTATCCCTCTCAGAGAGTTGTGGCACAAATCATCAGTAATAATAATAATAATAATAATAATAATAATTCTTTGCATTTATATAGCGCTTTTCTCACTACTCAAAGCGCTCAGCAATTGCAGGTTAAGGGCCTTGCTCAAGGACCCAACAGAGCAGAGTCCTTATTGGCATTTACGGGATTCGAACCGGCAACCTTCCAATTGCCAGTGCAGATCCCTAGCCTCTTAGTAACCTGCAAGTCAGCAACCTGCAGAAAGGTCTGTATTTCCCTTTTTGCTTGGAGCTCCGGACAGTCTCAAATGGCTGCAACTTTTGAACACTGTGGTTTGACATGTCCTCCTGCCACTACGTAGCCTAAGTATCTGGCCTTTGTCAATCCAACATAACATTTCTTGGAGTTAATCAACAGGCTGGTGTGTTGAATGGTATGGAGGATGGCCAAAATGTGCTGTACATTCTTCCCACCAGTTGCTGGAACAGATGATCACATCATCAATATAGGCAGCACTATAGGCATTATGGGGTCTAAGCAGTCTGTTATCCAGATGCTGGAAGGCCACTAGGGCTCTGTGTAATCGAAACGGCAAGGCGCAGTACTGCCTGTGTCCACTAAGGGTGTTAAATGCAGCCTTTCCTCTTGCCGAGCCAGTCAGGGGCATCTGTCAGTTGCCTTTCATTATATCAAGGATGGACAGATACAGAGGATTACCCAACCATTCTAGGAGGCTGTCCACCCTTGGCATAGGGAGTACATGTCAAAATGGGGGACCTGGTTAAGCACATGTAAGTTATTGCAAAAGCACCATTTCCAATCAGGCTTGGGAACAAGAATGATCAGGCCAAATGAGAGTCTATTTCTTTCTTCAATAACTCCCAGTTCTAACATCTGCTTGATCACTAGCTCCATTTTAACTTTCTTCACCTCTGGGAGGCAGTATAGCCACTGTCTATCCATGACTCCCAGCTGCATCACAATTTCATGAACAGCTTGGGGTCCAATACCCTGGTGACAGAGGCAATGGCTGAAGGATAACAGTTGTCTGCAAAGAATGTCTCTACTGGATTGTGTGGAGGATTTATGTTCCCTTATTTCCTCCATGAATTCAGGTGGACCCAGTGGCTGGTTTGGCTGGCACACAAATAGTCCAACAATTCCTTCCTTCCTTTCCCAGAACTATTATGGGTGGGCCTTACTAATGTGCAGGAATTTTAGAGAGTGAGGTGGTTATAAGGACCGTAACCCTGCTTCCCAAACAGAACTTACAGAGGTGGCACCTCAATTGTACTGCCAGACCTGTGTGCACTGAGCCTCTTCTATGTGCTCCTTCAGCAAGGGCTGCAACTTATAGAAACAGTCTTGCAAACTCAAAACATACTCTATTATATTATGGATTGAGTGGTTATTTGTTTTTCCTCCTCCCAAACCTCTTTTATGATGTCCAGTAAACTGGGTGGCTGTCTTCCGTAGAGGAGCTCAAATGGGGAGAAACCCGTAGAAGTTTGTGACACCATCCGGAAGGCGAATATGAGGTGGAGAGATGACCCAAGTCTCTCCCATCCAGTCATACCACCTTTCTCAACATCTACCTGACTGTTTGGTTAGATCAGTCTTTTTTCTTCGGTTAAAATCTTGAATAAAAGTCCCCTTGTTTTGTAATACCTTATGTGAAAGTGTTTATTTGGTATTTGGACTTCAGTTTTCATACATTATACATTTCAGGTTATTACTATAACATGAAAAATGTTTCTGTTTAAGTTATGGTTCAACATTTCTTGCGTTGCATTTTCTGTCATCCTACATTTACACGGATCGTTGTAGACACGGAACATGCATGAAATGTATGTATTACAAATAACGATATAACATTTACCCTATACAATTTCAGGCACCTCATAGCCAGATAAACAGACTTGAACTGGGAGAACTTTAGCTGCATCAGTTGGGGGATAGGATAGCAGGGTTCTTGCTGCTTGTGCTGATTGACACATTTGCAAAACAAAAGATGCTAATGAAGAGGTGAAAAGGAATTTAAGGTGACCCAGCATTACGACTTTTTTCATAGGCTTCAGGGATTCTAATGTTAACGTCGTTATTCAGGAGTGAGATTGGTCTGTGTGAGGCACATTGTAGTAAGTGCTTATTTTTCTTAGGAAAGACAGTAATTAACACTTGCCAAAGTTTTTTTTTTATTTCCTTAGTATTTATTTAAATACTCTAAAATATGTTGTAAATAGCTTGGCGAAAAGTTTGTGGTAGAATTTTGCTGTCTCTGTCTTCTATAAATGTTGCTAATAATAGTGGAGCTAACTTATTTGAAATTTTAAAAAAAAATTCCACTGGTTAGCCATTAGGGCCGGCTGCTTTCTCACAGAGTCAAGTAATTTTAAAAATGTCAGAGGTTTATCCAGTTCCACTGTGGTATCAGTAATGAATGAAAAAGACTCATTAGATTGTGTCTTATCTTTTTTAAACTGAGCAGAATATAAAGACTTATAGTACTCTCTAAATGTGTGGTTTGTATTTTTATGGTCAATGATTTATCTCCATCTGTATTGGTAATTGCTGTTATTGCATTGCAGACTTTCCTCTTGTGGATTTGTTGAACTAAGATCTTACAGGCCTTCTCTCTCTCTGTTCATAATAAATGTAGCAATTTAAAGAATAGCTGGTCTGTTTTTTTAATTGTCAAGAGGTTAAATTCTTGTTACAAACCTTGTCTTTTAATATTTATTTTCTGTCTTTTGAATTTAGTTGGTAATGAAGTAATTTTAAAGTTTGTATTTTGAATCTTAGTTTTTGAATTTTTCTTTTCATTCATTTTTCTTTTTTCCTTCCTCCATGGCAATATTCAAAATTCCTTTTACTTACAAAATTATTCTGTTAACTTGGTAGAAAGGCCTATAAAAGTAATAGTTTTTGCTTGCTTTTACTTTAATACTTTGCAGTCAGTTTTATTGTTTACTAGCAAAATACCCGCGCTTCGCAGCGGAGAAGTAGTGTGTTAAAGAGGTTATGTAAACATATATATACATAAACATATATACATATATATATATACATATACACATCCACATATATATATACATATATCAACATATATATACACATACAGACACATATATACATATACATATTTGTATATCTACATATATATACACATATATACATATACTTATTTGTATATCTACATATATATACACATATATACATATACATATTTGTATATCTACATATATATACACATATATACATATACATACATATCTATCTACATACATACACATATATCTATCTATCTATATATATATATACACATACATACATATCTATCTATATATATATATATATCTATCTATATATATATATATATATATATATATATATATATATATAGCTGATTACCCAGTGGATTCGCTCACTGAGTGCAAGAGAAAAAAATAAAATGTATGTATAAAATAAGTTTAATTGCCAAATTTATTTTTCCACAAATAAAGGGCACTTACAATAACATAGAAATCAATATAAACAACATTAACATCATTATCATATGAGAATATGAAGTAATATATAAGAAGCACATTGCATATAAATATAAATTATTAAACAGTAAAATGTTCTTCTATAATACGCTACCGTGGCTATTCGTTTGTCTGTCCAGGATTTTAAATCACCTGTAGCTCGCAAACCGTTTCACCTATTGACTTGAAATTTGGTACACATATACTACGTCACGTCTACTATTCGCTTTCCCACACATATGAACAAATATATATATATATATATATATATACATACATATACACACACATACACATATATACATATACATACATAGTGCGTTGCAACACAGGCTGCGATTGTTACATGGGAGGGAGAGGACAAATCACAGCTTCCCGGTTTCTAATCGGGCTTGTGATTGCTGCTTTGACGGATGCCCAGATCCCACAGTATTTCCCCTTAGGAGAGGCGTTAGGCAAGTGTAATTGAATAGCGGTGCTGCAAGTTATTGCTCTTTTTATCTTTATTTTATTTTATTGTAGAGTCAACTCACAGCTGCGCGCACCAGTGCGTGCGTGGCGGATGCGTACGGCTGACGTTTTCATTGTCTACCACCTCCGCTAATCATTCTTGAGGCAGATTGAAGACTTAAGTGCCAGCTTAACTGAAAAATTAAAGAAAACATACTAAGTTTTAAAAAAAAATCAGTTTTAACGGGAAAAGATGCCGACGAAAGAAGAGAAGCAGCGGGACGCTAGGGTGAAGAGCTGCTCATTAAGCAGCAAGGTCATCAACCTTTGAGCAAACGAATGGTAAACGTACAGAGAAAGAGGATAAATACTATGAATGGTCATGTCAAGTATATTCACTCCACGTTATCGTGCAGTGCGCTGTTACTGGTATTTTGATAAAAGAATGTGAATAACATATAAGAAGCGTATAAATTATTAAACAGTAAAACATTAACATTTAAGAAGTAAAGCTACATTGAGTACTACTGTAGTGCTTTCGGGTATAGTACATTTTTTGTTTGCCCATTACATGCGTAAATGTATACATTTTTTGGTGTACCTACCCAAGAACACGCGACATGACCCGGCAGTTAAAAATTTATCGCTCCAGCAATTTTAACTGTGTTACAAAGTCATCTAATATGGTATTGCAAACGGCAGCAGGAGCGTTTCTATAAACTCAATTTAAACGTACTGTTTACACCGTGCTTTGAAGATGCATAGTATGCGACACGTGTTTTGCCGTAATTGTGGGCTCATTAGGAGTACACAGTCACTGCACTCCCTTACTGGAATCGATCCTCGGACGTAGAGGCGAAGCCCATAACGTTGTGCTATGGCGTGTGGTTCGTTCATTTGACAGCATGTAGATCGGGGTAATTACATTGCAGGCATTCGTAGTCTGATTCACAATCTGATTGTATGGGTGGTTACCTACCAGGTAACGCTTGTGGTTGGTGAGCAAGTCGGCTAACTTCTGCCACGGTGCCCTCTTTCAGTTGCGAGAAGCAGATCATACAATGGTTGAAATAGTTTAATATATATAGCAAAATCACCGCGCTTCGCAGGGGCGAATATGGTATTGCAAACGGCAGCGTTTCTATAAACTTAATTTGAAGTTACGGTTTATACCATGCTTTGTTTCATATTCTTTTCCTACTTTATCAATTGTGTAATGTGTTTTTTGAACAGGTTTGATTCATGGAAGTGATCACTCCTGCTGCGTTCAGTCACTTCACGTGAGCCGCTCTCTTGTGTGATGTTGCGATGTCCACGGGTTTATTTAATGTTAGCTAAGACCCGGCAGTTAAAAGTTTCTCGCTACAGCAATTTTAACTCTGTTACAAAGTGATGCAAACTCTCGTTTATACCTCGTGTCTTCTCATTAAACTTGTATCTCGCGAATATGGCATTGCAAACGGCAGCGGGAGTGTTTCTATAAAGTTAATTTAAGGTTAGGTTTATACCGTGCTTTTTTATACCTCGTGTCTTCTCATTAAACTTGTATCTCGCGAATATGGTATTGCAAACGGCAGCGGGAGCGTTTCTATAAAGTAAATTTAGACTTACGGTTTACACCGTGCTTTTTTATACCTCGTGTCTTATGAAGATGCTTGTATGCGTCACTCACTCGCTTCTTATTGTTTCGCTGCCTTGTCAATTGTGTAATGAGTGTTTTCTTCAGCGCTCTTTGGGGCTCCTCCTTCTTTTCTACGTACTGAGTTCACAGTCAGTTCACGTGATTACGTGGGAGGCGTGATGACGCGACACGCAACTCAGTCTCCTACGGCCATCTTGCTGCCTTCCATTACAGTATATGGACAAAAAAGAGGTTCCAGTTATGACCATTACGCGTATAATTTTGAAATGAAACCTGCCTAACTTTTGTAAGTAAGCTGTAAGGAATGAGCCTGCCAAATTTCAGCCTTCCACCTACACGGGAAGTTGGACAATTAGTGATGAGTGAGTCAGTCAGTCAGTGAGTGAGTGAGTCAGTCAGTCAGTCAGTCAGTGAGGGCTTTGCCTTTTATTATTATAGATTCAATAAGCACCCTTTTTCGTCTCAATGAAAATATTCTGTGTGAGGCACTTTAGACACTTGAACCTGTACCACTGTAAATAAAAATACTAGGGTAGTGAAATGGAGAAATGATTGGAAAAAAATATAAAACAGATTATATACTATGTTGAAAAAGCATATAGTATACAGTATATGTATAGCTTTGTTACAGAAGCATTAAATTAACAAACCATAATAGCCATCAAGTCATGAAATTAAATTTCTCTAATAAAAAAGGTAATTCCTGCTTACAGATAAAAATTATTTTACCAGAAGTTCTTACAAAATTAATAAAGGAAATCAAATTACCCGATGTTCAATTGATCAGTATTTTGCATACACAGCAATTATTATTCCTTTATTTTTTAATCAATGTCCATTTCATTACAATTATTGTAACATTATATATATATATATATATATATATATATATATATATATATATATATATATATTCACGGCATTAGTAGTCTGAATCACAATCTGATTGTATGGGTGGTTACCTACCAGGTAACGCTTGTGGTTGGTCAGCAAGTCGGCTAACATCCGCCACAATGCCCTCAATTGTGAGAAGCAGATCATAGAATGGTTGAAATAGTTTACTGTCAAATAATGCAAAGAGTACGCGACACGTGTTTCGCCCTAATTCTGGGTTCATCAGGTGTACACACTCTACCGCACTCCCTCTCGGGAATCGAACCTCGGACGTCAGCGCTAGAGGCAAAGCCCCTAACGTTGCGCCATGGCGTGTGGTTCGTTTATTTGACAGCATGTAGATCGGGGTAATTACATTCACGGCATTCGTAGTCTGAATCACAATCTGATTGTATGGGTGGCTACCTACCAGGTAATGCTTGTGGTTGGTCAGCAAGTATATATATATATATATATATATATATATTTATATATATATATATATATATATATATATATATATATATAGTGGCAGGATGCCCCTGCACACTATATTCAGGGGGAGCAGCCCTGGACATTGCAATACCTCCCCATGGACGCTAGATGGCCGCTCCCCTGGGGTTCCACGTTCTTCCACTACATAAATCCCGCTTAACGTGGAAATAAACACACGTTTAGAATTACGCCTCTTTGAATATGCAAATCAATATAAATAGCCCAGCGTTCTGTGAAAAGGCAATGGCAAACGTACAAGGAAAAATAGAAGAATTTCAGTGAATACCAAATGGTGGCAAAGAAAAACGTACTATTTGTTGGTTTAAACAGTTATATAAGCAACAAAAGGAAGTTGATTGAAAGCTTAAGTTCACAAAGTCGCACAGTGCCCAAAATAAAAAAGTTGGCACATTTCAAAGTCGGCGTGAAAAGGCGACTCGTAGCCCACCGTCTGAGTGTCATATGAAAGGTTTTTAGGGTACAGTGAAAAAAAATAGGCACACAGTGGGGAAAAAAGCACGAAATGTCAACTTTAATCTCGAAATTTCCACTTTAATCATGTAGTTTATTTTGTCATTAAAGTAGAACTTCATCTTAAAATCATTTAATTTACTAGTTTCTCAAATCCCATCGTAACTAAAATAGCACGTTAAATGCTTTGTTGCGTATTTGATCTTACATGTGCTCTATGTGCCTGAATCACTACGTGCTCTTCCTCCGACAGGACTCAGAATCCTTACGTTCGTAATATTACAGCTCTCTGAATAATTAAAATACTGAGAAGTATACGTGATATCATTTTCATGATGAAAGGAGTTAAAGCATGTTATTAAACATGGGAACATGGTGGCGCAGTGATTGTTCATGTCTTACAGCAAGATGCTTGCTGCGCCATGCGCGACCTTCAATGAAATGCTTTATTACAGAAGTACTGTCTTTTTCAAACATACTAACCCCCAATTCCTGTCCTTACTTTTCTTTCTCCAAATACCCTATTGCCACACAATCAGCTCTGTAATAGACGTTAAGCCGTCTGTAAGCTTAGAACGCCGATTCTTCAAAACTTTTAAGGAGCATCGAAATATCTTTGTAATGTTTAATTATTCTATTCATCTATCCTTCCAGTGTCGCGCCAGCCACAGTATGAATACAGCGCGAGGCAGGAACAAACCGTGAACGAAGCTCAAGCTCGCTAGCGCTGCGGCACCGTGTAGTTAAAGTTAAAGTTTTATCTGTATAATATAATAAACATGTTTTGCTGCATTTCATCTTAAAAATGATATCATCATCATATGTAAATATGCGCTTTATAAAGTGGCTCAGGTTGTGCAATATTATAACTATCATAAGTACAATTACCTCACGGTAACTTGCAAGTACAAACAGTTCTACAAGGAGCACTTGATGGACTGATTGAGTGCATTTAGAGTTCTTGGGATGAAACGGTTTGTGAACCGCAAGGTCCGAACAGGAAAGGCTGTGAAGCATTGGTTGGATGAGAGCAGCTCAAATAGCAAATGGCTGAGGCAGCGAGTGCTTGATGCTGTATACCGATAATTCTCTTTCCAATCACTGTAGATCTGTGATTCACACTCAGATACAGTGATATAAATACTCCGAGTGGTGCAGTGTGAGTAGTATGGAAAAAGATGATCTGCTGTGGCAACCCCTAACGGCTGCAGCTGACAGAAGAAGAAGAAGGTGCAGTGAGAGTAACAACGCTAAAGTAGTTATGGTATTTAGAATAGTTTGACCATTCTGTGGACCATTATATTGTTACAGGTTAATTACAATCAGATGCATTAAATTTATGAACGATATGCGGTTAATTTCAGTGTATTTGATAAAGCCGCCGTCGTGGATGTGGATCTAAGAAAGCGTAACCACACAGGAACAGTAGCACTGCTTTGACGCTGGGTGCCGTCAGTCTGCAAAACCGAGCGGAGAACTTGCGTACGACAGGGTATGAGGTACCGTGGAAAAGTGCGTTGCTTTACGCCAAGAGTAGGTTTTATACATCGCGATTTGAACGTGGAAACATTCTTATGCAACATTTCTGTGTGTACGCACTGTTTATACATGAGGCCCCTGGAAGTGCAGCCGGAACTCAGTGATCAAGCACCTGGAGCACTTCCAGGTGAACTATAAAAGGAGCCAGCAACCATCACTCAGCGGACAGAGTTGGATGGAGGAGGACAAGGTTGCCTGGGAGGAGTGGTGGTGGTGCCAGTGAGAGAAGAAGAGTGCTTGGTGTGTTTTATTTGGGACTGTGTATTGCCTGTGGGTCACAGGGAAGACATGCGCCCATAGACAAAGAAAATGTATTTATTTTACACGTGCCTCCCGTGTCCAATCTGTGTCTGGTTGGGCGTTATATAGTGTCTTCTTACTATATATATAGCAAGAAGATATATATATATATATATATATATATATATATATATATATATATATATATATATATACACACACACACACAGTATATATACATACATATACTAGCTGTGTAAACCTGTGCTGTAATAAGAAATTATTGAAATCGTCAGAAAAAAATGAAATGCAGATATGTCAGGTAATTGAAAGGAAGTACTCTGGGTATCTGTCTCCTAGGAGGACTTGTTTTGCCAACATGCTTACATCGCTTGTGCATTAGCTGCAGGAGGAAAAGTAAAAGGGATACAGTTTTGCCGATATTAGCGGCTAAGTGACTTGGTCTTTCTTCTGAGGTCTCGTTTTGCTGACTGCTGGCCTTCGCTTGTGTTATTAGCAGCTAAGTGAATTTTCTGTTTCCTCTGTGGTGGAGCCCTTACTCCCGACTCCACCTCTCACTTCCGGGCCGGACAGACACACAATCTTCCACACGCAGACATTTATATATAAGATATATATCACAAGATGTTAGTATTGCCCTAAAAGTCACAATGAACCAGTATATACACTGGACCAGTCTGTTTCACAGTTGTGCAAGATGTCCTTTGAAACCAGCAACCCAGAATCTATCATACAACCCAGTATTCAATATTCAGTGTTAGGTTTGATTCATGCCTTACAGTCTTGTGGTTAAGGTGTTGCATTTTAATAAAATGCCTGCCTGTTCAATCCTCTCCTCTGACTCTGTGACCCAGAGAAAGCCACATAACCTGCTTTTGTTCCATTTTATGAAAACAAATCCTAAAAATTATACTGTATATAAAGTTCATGTTCATTTAAAAAAAAAAGTTATTTGAGAAAAGTCTATCAAGTAAACATTGCTGAATGCAGTTGAGCATGAGTTAAAATATTTGGCAACTAACACTTAAAAATGACCCAACAGAATTTAGCTGATTATGCATACTTTTTTAAGTAAATTGCATTCTTAAAGGTAACCACAGAAACAATTTATAATTAAAAAAATGATCTTAATAGAATTGCAGAGTTGTAGTACTTCATCACTTAACACAAATATGCTGCTTCTGTTTAAACTGATTAAACTTTATTGATTGTTTTATATGTATGACAATGCTATCTGGTATAAAATGAATTTTTTATCAGAATTTTAAAATAAAGCACAGTGAGCAAGAAAAAAAGAAGTACATGCGTTTCATTTTAAACCTTGACTGCCTGTTGAAAATGCTTACTGCTTCCACTTAACAAGTAAATCGGGTTTCTTTCTCACAGAAGCATGGATGAAAAATGGCTTTCATTCCTGGAAGCTACGTGAAACTGATTTATCCAACTGATGTGTCCAGATATGCTTAGTTTAAAGCTGAAGACAGAGAATTTAAATGAAGAGCTACTACAAGGTTGTAAACACCAATGAGTTACTGTTCATTTTATTCTCTTATATGATGCAAAAATCATTCTTTAATAAAATGTGTTTTAAATGTTTTAGCTCATTCAAATCCAGTGCAAATACATTTAAAGATATTTTCTTATGCTGCAATAATTTAGATTAATACATGAAAAATCCCATCATCCACCTGTTAGACTCACAATTCTGAGCATGCAAAAAGTTAGTGGCCTTGCTCTGACTTTCACACAGTCTTTCATTTTGATTTCTTTTGCGTACTCTAAGCCTTTGTGCATGGGAGAGTGGATGAACAGAAATGCGTCCTAACCTCCACTGTTATGCTGCTCTGATCTATGGCACCCTTTTTTATCCTTTCTCCTCAAAATCAAAACACAGGTGAATGCACTCACCAATGCTCAAATAAAGTAAAATAAATTTAAGTAAAATAAATTTAGTCTCTGCCTTGTGGATGATAGCACCAGTATTTGGACTCTATAATTCAAACGCTGAACGTGCCAGTTTAGAAAAACAAATAGCTAATCAGTTGAAACAGCTTGCTTTATTAATACAGGGAACTGGAAGCAAATCTGCAAAATGATCATTGAGTATTATGTGATTCTGCTTCATTGGTTTATTTTTTAACTCTGTAATTCAGTTATCAAGGGGAGAGCCACAAAAAAGGACATTTATTATTATTATTCTGTCTTGTTTAGTTTTTTGCTTCCTTTTTTAGATTTCATTCTCATGATCTAGACATTCTAATTTGATCATATAAGACTACATGGACTACAAAAAAGATTCTGCAGCAGGGGAGCCACACAACGTCCCGGGGTGGAGGAGTACACAGAGAATGGTATAAGACTCCCTACTACGGGAGGGATCACCAGCAACAACATTTGGTAATGTTATACAAATGATTAAAAAATCATTCAAAGTTGAGTACTACAAATTACAACTCAAAGTCTAAAAAGCAAAATTTCCCATCTATCATATTATGAACCTGAAAAAATGTCTACTGATACTCAACTGTAAATTACTTTTTCTTACTGAAAGAAGCCATCCTTAACTGTTCTGTTTCTCTTTACCATATTCTCAAAAATGCATGCACTATAAAAATTGTTAATAGATTTATGCTACTTCTTTCTGTTAACTTGCAGCTTAGATATACTGCATGTTCTGCATTTTTTTTCATTTCCTCATGATTTTTATTATTATGTGTATACACATTGTGCAAAAGATCACATGAAACACTGAATTGTGATTGATATCTTGATCATTGTGACCACATGTGGGAGGCTGATTGCATTGTTTTTTGTTTTGTTTTTTCAAAAATTTTAAAGTTTTGATTTGACCACAAAATGTTATGGAGTATAATCAGGGTCATATGCACAGAGTACAATGAAATTCTTATTTGTATGCTTGGCCAACTTGCAACATGCATCACTTTCCAGTGCTACAAATCTCAGATAGATAGATAGATAGATAGATAGATAGATAGATAGATAGATAGATAGATAGATAGATAGATAGATAGATAGATAGATAGATAGATAGATAGATAGATAGAACTTTATTTGCCCCAAGAGGGCAAATTGGTTTTTTACACAAGCTCAATAAATACATAAACAAGTAGATAAATAAATAGATACACACACGTACACACAATAGTCTGGACACACACCAAAATGACTAAAAAGGATGAAAAATTAAAAAGAAAGAAATCTGACTTGGCTGTCCTAGTCCCAGTGAGACATTATGCTGATGTATTGCTATTAGTATAAAGGAGCCCTAGTAGCATTTCTTGACACACTTCTGCTGAATTAATAATTGGCTGAAAGCGTTGGTGTATCAGAGAGAGGATGTGCAGCATTGTTCATTATAGTGCACACCTTTGTGTTATTGGAGTGCATCCAATAACTTAGCCTACCCTTTTAATTAGGTTATTGATTTGGTGGGCCTCTTTTGAAGTGATATTTCCAACGCAGCACACCTCAGCTTAGAAAATTGCACTTGCCATCACAGAGATGTAGAAGATGAGAAGGATGTCATTTCCCACGTTAAAGGAACACAGTCTTTCTTATATAGTGCCTTTGTGTTACAAGACCAGCCCAACCTGTCATTGACGTGGACTCCCAAGTACTTGTAGAACTGGACCACCTCTATATCAACTCCTTGAATTGTAACCAGACATAGAGGCCCTTTGGTGCAGTGAAATTCAGTAACCAGTTCCTTGTTTTTGCTGATGTTAATTTGCAGATAATTCTTTCTACATCAAGAAACAAACTTCTCCACCTGATTCCTCTCCTCTGTCTCATCCCCCAATATCGATACACCCCATAAGTGCAATATATATATTTTTTAAGTAAATTATATTTACACATTACAAAATACAATGCACAAAGCAACTTTTACTTGTTCAGATCTCCTACCACTTACATTATCACTCATGAATGAATTACAGTTACTAATCATCTGAGAATTTCTGCAAGTGACATGACCTGGTGTTATATTTGTATTTGGAGATGTAAAGAGTAAGGAGAAAAGAAGACAGGCCTGTTCCTTGTGGTGCTCCAGTGTTGCTCACATCCATATCAGAGACACAGTCTTTGAGTCTCACAAACTGAAAGACAGTCCATTACTCGGGACACCATAGGCTCATCCACCTACATATCTCTTTACCTCTTAACAGAGATGGCTGGATGGTATGGAAATAACTGGAGAAATCACAAAACATAATCTTTTCAAGATTAACTTGAGACATAGTGTGGCACCAGGCTGGGGTTCATGCCCGGCCGGGATGCCCAGGAGGACCGGAGGAGGGCTTGTGCCTCCTCCAGAACACGAGGGGGCATCCGCCCTGGTTGCTTTGGGGGCCACGGGTACAGAGCATGGAAGCTCTACCCTGTAGGGGCCCGTGGCCACCGCCAGGAGGCGCCCCAATGCTTTGGGAGCCCTGGACCTCAGCACTTCCGCCACAGCCGGAAGTACTGGGGGGGAAGAGGAGCAGGGACACCCGGAGTCCTTCCGGTTGCGCAGCCGGCACTTCCGCCACACAGGGGAGTGTCGGCAGAAGAGTGTCGGGAAGCACCTGGAGCCCATCCGGGGTGTATAAAAGGGGCCGCCTCCCTCCAGTCAATGGCAAGAGTCGGGTGGAAGTAGGATGGTGCTCAGAGGAGAGGAGTGGAGGCGGACCAGAGACTGAAGGCATTGTGTTGTGTGGCCAAGGACTTAAGGGGTGATTGGTGCTGCGGCACTGGGTTTGTGCACTTATGGACATGGTATATATATATAAACCGTCATGTCTACCTGTCTGTGTCCGGGCTGTTCCCCACAATAGACACAGCCATAAAGAAAAGCAGCATATCATAATCACCAGAATAAGAGTCTCTGCTACAACAGGAACATTGGGCATTTTTTTTGCCTTTCGCTCCCTTTTTTGCTGTTTAGATTTGCCCAGCTTGTTTTGGCAAAAAAAAGATCAAAATGCTGAAGGTCTTTATGATTTTCAACAAAACAGTACTCAAATATTTAATCAATTTATGAAACAAACAGCATTTAAGCATTGATTACAACATTTACACAGTAAATGACACAATTCTGTGCCTCCTCTTCCCTCTCTTATCCAGAATATTCTGCCAAGACACCGATTGGCCCTCAGTGCTATTGTTCTCATTTACCCCTGGAGGATTTCTAAAGCCCTTGTTGCACAAATTAAACAGTGTCTTATATTCTCAGTACAACCTAAACAATTATTATGGCTAAATAATAATTAATAAATAATTAATTTACCTTTTAATTATTTACTAGTTAAAATACTTAAATATGTTGTGAAAAAAAAATCACATATATGTATATGTAACCTTTAAAACACAACAGTGACATACTAAATACTGATTATGTTTGCTGCACACCACGAGGCTCTGGTGGTTTTTCATGACTTCCATTTATAAGACACTGGTTTACCTGTAATCCTGACAGGTGTATGGATTTTTTTTTTTTTATCTTGTCAAGCTTTTAGTAATATAAAATATGACTAATTTTAAAAGATTTGACAAGGTTCAAGAAAAATTTGAAAGGGGAAAAGCAGACAATGGTGGGTTAATGCAATTATTTTTGTTCAGTGTAAATATTTTCTTTGAAAATAGTGCATCTGCCAATAAAAAAGCCTATAATAAATGGAAGGTCAATGGTAGCCGTAAGCAAAACTGAACCGAAGATTTTACAGTAAGATGAATAAAACCAAATTAAAAAAATGATCAAAACACATGAGAACATACTTGTAGTTTCCAATAAATCCACAGATACAGAGAATGTAGACTGCATGCCTTACATATTTTATTTGCTTTACCAAGACAATCAATTATAACTGATTTGAGAGACAAAATATGAAGCACAGTATCAGCATACTGTGGAAAATGCAGCAGAAAGCATTGTGAAAAGCTGAAATGCAATTCAAGAGAATTTAATAATGTCGTTGGATTTTGTTCCAGAGGATGCAATCACTGATGCAGGCTTACCCTGACATCAATCGTGGCACGTTTCCAATCTTATTGTATTTCTTATGCAATATTTACTGTATACAGAAGTATTGCCTAGATATATATAGGCAAATAATTTTTACAACACTAACCTGCTTACTATCCGTTAAAAAAATGTTTCCATATTGTGTTCTGACAGGAAATTAAGTCCTATGTAAAACATATGGGCAATGCTTTTGCTATTATAGACAGCCTTATGTGCTTGCTAAAAGCCAATTTGCAAGTTGGTACTCTCCTGCAGTGCAGCTCATGGATTAATACTGAGCTGAGCATTACATGTATAGGAGCAAGCTTTTGCCTTTTTTCCTGATTTCCTGTTTTAATGCTATACATGATGTCAATGATATAAACACTATCTACACCTCTCACAAAAAACTGATGAAATGAGGAGATGGTTTTGAAAGAATAATTATTAAACATGTCATTTCAAGTGAAGGCTCCTACAATCCATTGGCAGCTAAGGACTGCATATAGGACACATTACCTATTCATATTCTGACCCAATTATCCAGTATAAGGTTTCAGGGACCTGTAATCTTGGCAGGAAAAGGACCAGGTTTTGAAACCTTCCTTGGGCAGGATGTAAGCCCACTGCCAGGTAAACACAAACATTCTTATCAGAAAAATTACATTTTTGTCCAATGGCATTTCAGCAGGCTTCTGAACTATAGGAGGTATCTGGTGTGCCTGGAAGAAACCCATGTAAATACAAAAAGAACACATACATATTTGCACCTAAAAATAAAATTTGTTCTCTAACCCAGTTAGAAGGCAACTGTACCAGCAGTGTATTATGCTATCTACAATTACACATTACATGCTGCTTAATTTGTAACATTATATAATCAACTGTGATATACGACCAACATATTTTTATATATCAGTTTTCATAATAATGACTTAAGGCTTTCAAAGCTTTTTCCTGTTGGTGAAATGTTTTTTAATATTAGTCCAGATGTCATTTGCTTGGCATGCAAATCTAATCATCATCATTATTATGTAGTTTTCTGGACTCTACCCACCCCAGAAACAGACTGTTCAGTCTGCTCTACTCAGGCAAGCAGGTGCACAGCCTAACAGCAAAACTGAAAGTCTCAGGAGGAGCTTTTACCCTCAGGCCATCAGGATCCTGAACTTTGACATGCCAACGTATTTCGAACTTAAAACTCATGGCACACTCACTGCAGAGTCACTGTATACTTTTTACTGTTTCAGATTTTAACTTAATTTTAATCTAGTTTAACTTCATTTTATTTAATTTTTATTATCTTTTTCTTAATTTTTTAATTTACTAGCATAGCTGAAATACCCGGCGTTGCCCGGGAGGAAAATAAAATGTTTTTTTTTTTTTCTTTAAATTGAATGAGAAAAAAATAATTAAAAAAAAACACAACTTTAAAAATAAATTAACTAACAATGAAGACTCACTAATGTGCTTGTCTTGCGGTCTTGTATGTATGTTATAAACCAGATGACCCTCGGAACCGGCCAACTCTATTTAATTTCAAAAGCAACAAGGGCGCGATGGTGCTCAAACAAAGAATGCTGGCAGTCACCTCCAGTTCACCCTCTGGTGGTCATTCAGAGTGTCAACTGGATGATAACATGCATACAAGACTGCAAGATCACCCCCAACACTACCCAGAAGGGGGTGGGGTTAGGGTTGATCTCACCCTACAGTATTTTTAGTCGACCAATGAGAAACATGTGTACCAAGTGTCATGAAAATCGCTCCAGCCGTTCGGAAGTGATGCTGGAACATACATACATACATACACACACACACACACATTGACTTTTATATGTATAGATTACTGCGTGTTGGTTTTTGTTTTGCAGTCTTGGAGTAAGCTAGCTTTTCATTTCACTGTATGTTGTACCTGTATAACTATGATGAATAAACTCTTGAATCTTGCTTTATGTTACATTTGGATTTTCAGCATTCTCATACCATTGCTCTTCTGTTTTACCTTCCGTATCCTAATCTCTGTGTCATCCTAAAGGAAAATGTAAGGCTATTCTAAACATCCTATGTTGTTTAGTAACTCTTACACTGATAAAATACTAACAAGAAGCATTGCAGCCAAATAAAATGACATGTGAATAGATATCTTACCTTAATAAAATAGGATCCAACATTTCAATTTGGCATCATCCAGGTCTATTTGTTGTGGGTCATCCTTTCTTTAGTTTTAACAAGCATGCGGCTGGCAGCCGCTCTTGGCACATTCTAGGTGATCCTCTTACACTTCCACAAAACACTGAAGTGCAATTTTGTTTTTGCAAATTTCAGTTTGTAATGGCAAACACAGTATACAGTATATGCAGAGACTTATCCTCCATGAATATCTTACATGGATTACTGTAAATATATACAGTAGCTATTTCTTTGCTGTTATGCCACATTTATGTAGAAAATCATTATCACCTTTACTGTTTTAATACTATACTTGAAATAAAGTTGTTCTCTAGGGAGTAAAATATTATATATCAGAGTAAAATAATTATTCCACAAATTATTAAAGTTTACAGAATTACAGTACATGCATTTCTTATGGGGGAGTGGTGGCTCTGAGGCTAGGGATCTGCCCTGGCAATCAGAAGCTTCCCAGTTTGAATCTCATAAATGCCAGAAGTGACTCTATTCCGTTGGGCCCTTAAACAAGGCCCTTAACCTGCAATTGCTACGTCATGGGTATGATGTTAATTTGCATCCAGCCCTGCAAGCAAGCCCTCCAATTTACAGGGAAAACTTGAAGGTTGGTGGCAGGATTGGCATTCCAGCCACTGTAAAAAAAAAAAACAAAGTCACACTGTTGCAATCCAGGTGGTTCATCGTGTGGTGGGTGCAGCAACATGCTATCAGCGCTTGCACCCAATCTCTCTTATTTGTTTGGTATATGGAAGAAAAGTGAAGGCAGGGTGTAATCTACATTTACACAGAGGGGAGCTGGGTCTAAATCTTAACCTGGTCACATTCTTGGTGGTATTTGCAAAGATTCACTGTTTTCTCTGGATTTTTTTGCAGGTGTTTTCTTCCAACATCCCAGAAATATCCATAACAGCTTGATTAGGAACTCCATATTGGTGCTGTATGAGTGAGTGTGGCTGTATGCAGAATGCCTTTCAGAGGACAGTATCTAACTCTGTGACACTAAAAATAAATAACTGTATGATCGAATTTTTCACAGAACACATCATCACAAAACACAGAAAAGTATAATTCAAAGCTGCCAAATGAATAGAATATAATTGAAACAAAAAATAAATCACAGTAAAATAAATTTCTTGGAAAGACATACAAAGTGAAAAAAGAAAGTAATTGAACAAAAGTCTTGTTTGAGAATCAAGTTATGAGACAGCTCATTAAAAAGTTTGCAGTGAATAATGATTTTCTTCCTAAAACACCTTCCCTCAATTTCCTCCAGTCTGTGCATTTTAAACCGCTGGGGTTTCAGAGATACTGAGAGAAAGTAAAAAAAACTGAAGCATCTTTTATCAATTCAGGAGCTTGGTAGCACAAGGTAACTGAAGTGCAACGATTAATTGGTACATTGTAATTGGTGCTGTGACAGAGAAGACAGACACACACACACATACAGTATACCACAGCAGCAACTTCACTTCACACGTTTGAAATGTGCTCCTGTCTGCTAAGATATCTTTCTGTCATTTTCACTGTTGTATAACTACAAGTCATAACAACAGCAAGTTTAGATAACCGGTAGGGCCTATGGATGTATTACATGTTAAAAAGTTGCCACTATATCCCGGCATGGCATATTTGCATTTCCAATTAGACAGCAATGTTCAGTTACTTTATTTATTTGTTTAGAAGTACAGTCAAAAAGTGGATGTTGTGCAAATTTGTCTGTGATTCTACTAATGTCGTTAGACACGTTTGTTGATTCGGGTGCTTTGAGTACTTGAAATCACCTGTGTCTCTTTGTTATTAGCTGTCTCAGTGGCAGTCCTTTTTACAGCTTGTGACAAATTATTTACTTTGAACACATATTTTGCAATTTATATTTTCGCGAACATAGCTGCCAGTTCTTTCAAGCTTACATTGACTTTTACACTATCGTCATAACATTGAATAACAGCACGCACAAGGCACCTGTGAATATGAGTTGTTCACTTTAACCACTAGTCTATTGCTTTCTTCAAATGCCAATGTATAATCTGATGTTACAAAAAGGTTTTTCCCTAGCAACAGGTTAAATGTATTTTTAACATCTGCACATGCAGCACACATGTGTAACAGGGTTTTTTAGGAGACTTTTCAGTTGTAGACAGTTCATCGTAATGAGATGCTTGCTTTCTGTTGGACCAGGTTAACAAGAGTCACTGCTCCCACTTTGAGCATCACATTCATGAGGTGTTGGATTGGTTTAAAATGTAACACTCAGTGAGCTGACTAATTGTCCCCAACCAGTTTCTAACAAAATTCACTCATGGCTGTCTCTAGATGTATATACAGTGGTGTGAAAAACTATTTGCCCCCTTCCTGATTTCTTATTCTTTTGCATGTTTGTCACACAAAATGTTTCTGATCATCAAACACATTTAACCATTAGTCAAATATAACACAAGTAAACACAAAATGCAGTTTTTCAATGATGGTTTTTATTATTTAGGGAGAAAAAAAATCCAAACCTACATGGCCCTGTGTGAAAAAGTAATTGCCCCCTTGTTAAAAAATAACCTAACTGTGGTGTATCACACCTAAGTTCAATTTCCGTAGCCACCCCCAGGCCTGATTACTGCCACACCTGTTTCAATCAAGAAATCACTTAAATAGGAGCTGCCTGACACAGAGAAGTAGACCAAAAGCACCTCAAAAGCTAGACATCATGCCAAGATCCAAAGAAATTCAGGAACAAATGAGAACAGAAGTAATTGAGATCTATCAGTCTGGTAAAGGTTATAAAGCCATTTCTAAAGCTTTGGGACTCCAGCGAACCACAGTGAGAGCCATTATCCACAAATGGCAAAAACATGGAACAGTGGTGAACCTTCCCAGGAGTGGCCGGCCGACCAAAATTACCCCAAGAGCGCAGAGACGACTCATCCGAGAGGTCACAAAAGACCCCAGGACAACGTCTAAAGAACTGCAGGCCTCACTTGCCTCAATTAAGGTCAGTGTTCACGACTCCACCATAAGAAAGAGACTGGGCAAAAACGGCCTGCATGGCAGATTTCCAAGATGCAAACCACTGTTAAGCAAAAAGAACATTAGGGCTCGTCTCAATTTTGCTAAGAAACATCTCAATGATTGCCAAGACATTTGGGAAAATACCTTGTGGACTGATGAGTCAAAAGTTGAACTTTTTGGAAGGCAAATGTCCCGTTACATCTGGCGTAAAAGGAACACAGCATTTCAGAAAAAGAACATCATACCAACAGTAAAATATGGTGGTGGTAGTGTGATGGTCTGGGGTTGTTTTGCTGCTTCAGGACCTGGAAGGCTTGCTGTGATAGATGGAACCATGAATTCTACTGTCTACCAAAAAATCCTGAAGGAGAATGTCCGGCCATCTGTTTGTCAACTCAAGCTGAAGCGATCTTGGGTGCTGCAACAGGACAATGACCCAAAACACACCAGCAAATCCACCTCTGAATGGCTGAAGAAAAACAAAATGAAGACTTTGGAGTGGCCTAGTCAAAGTCCTGACCTGAATCCAATTGAGATGCTATGGCATGACCTTAAAAAGGCGGTTCATGCTAGAAAACCCTCAAATAAAGCTGAATTACAACAATTTTGCAAAGATGAGTGGGCCAAAATTCCTCCAGAGCGCTGTAAAAGACTCATTGCAAGTTATCGCAAACGCTTGATTGCAGTTATTGCTGCTAAGGGTGGCCCAACCAGTTATTAGGTTCAGGGGGCAATTACTTTTTCACACAGGGCCATGTAGGTTTGGATTTTTTTTTCTCCCTAAATAATCAAAACCACCATTTACAAACTGCATTTTGTGTTTACTTGTGTTATATTTGACTAATGCTTAAATGTGTTTGATGATCAGAAACATTTTGTGTGACAAACATGCAAAAGAATAAGAAATCAGGAAGGGGGCAAATAGTTTTTCACACCACTGTACATCTGACATAGTGTGAAACAAGAAGGATACAGGAGTACATTTTAATGATGAGAATTGATACAGTCTGTTAGTATCTGTATTGCTGGCAAGGAAGATTCAAAAAGTAAAGTGCAAAACAGAAAAGGAGGATGTTCAGGCACAATTTAACACTGATGGGGTCGCACAGTCAGAACAAGAAAGTGTAGTCTCTGCTTTCACACAAAGGTTAGCAGATAAATCCTTTAAAATGTCAGCTTACCTAAATGCATCAGTGAAATAAAAGATAAATTCACATTCATTGTTAACCTTCACATTAATGGGTACAGTACATGGTAATGAATACACTTGAACTGAAACACATTGCTAAAGAGATGCTGTGTTATATGTATTGCATAATGTAATGTATAACTCAATATAAATGATATTCAGTTACATTATATTTTTGAGCCTGTCAGAGCAACTACATGACCTACAGAAAAAGCCCTTAAGGTTTATGTCAACTCCTGCTTGGAAACCATTGGCATAAAAAATTATTTCAAAAGCACCAGCCTTTACAAAAATGGAATGGGGTGATTTTAGGACAAACAAGCTTTTAGCTGTTGTTGTGGTGTACAAAATTTGCAAATTTTTGTCTATATTTTCATTATATTTTACTCAAGACAAAACAAGATGAACTACTCCAATACTATTTGCATGGGCAGTTTAACATCAAAGCATTCTATTTTCCTGAATTGTACCAGTATCAATCACAGTAACATCTGTTTGAACTGGCCAGCAATTCAGGAGATGCCTCAGGCTACACTGATAATTATCTCACCTGTGAAGAGATGGGCACCAGGACTAAACTGGTTTACAACTTGGGAAAAGAAGACATTCCGATGCTTTGAGCTGTACCTGATTACTTTACAACCTACTGTAGCTGTGCTATAGGAATGGGGACATCTTAAATGGGTTCTGTGCTGAGTCGAGTCTTTTATAGCGTTGTCCCATTTATATGGTCTATGTGTGTCTGTTTAAACATTTGATGCTGTTGAACCGTGACCACTTGTGATAGTTTTCCCTGTCAAACACATCAATTCTATCTGCGCCATTGCTTTTTTTTACGAGAGGAAGAATGTGAAAAATGGGAATCACTTACAATACCGACACTTCACAGAAGAAAAAATAGCCAAGAGAGAGCACCGATACAGATCACTTTACACTTTTTCCTGCTTGCTGCTTTCAACGCCAGACATTAACGACTTCACTTTCGTTACGCAAAATCCTGGGGTTCCAGATTATACCAACACACCGACGATAATACGGAGAGACTGTTTTTTCTCATTTGGGAGAGCAGTTGAGTATAATTGGCATAGGACACTTTCCAGTTGGACAAGGCTCACATTCACTAATCATCCTCCATCTAATCTTTTGGACTTGTGTTTTTTTGGGTTTTCAGGCTGTCATACTTGTTTCATGTTCAGTGTTGGTACAAGGGAGGGCTTGTGCTGTATGTTAATTATTGCGTAGTACCATTAACTTTTGGGGTTGTGTGATGTGTGGGGTGCTTTGGAGGGAGTGAAATATATATTGTTTTGTTGTTTGTTTCCTTTCACTATTGAAATATATACACATTATTGTTTTACATACTGTTTGGTTTTTGATTATTTAACCGTCGATTCTGGGAAGTTATTTGGAAGAAGTACGGCTTGTCTGGTCTAACGTTTCCTCAGTTTGCCAGGCCACGGGTCTTGGTGGTGCAGCTGCCGTTCTGGATGAGTGGGTCAGCTGTTACACTGCAAACAGAAGGAGATGCCATGAGACTGGAAATTGTCAAACTACTTTACAGCTTAAGACAGGAGATTATTAAAACATCAAAAAATTTCTTGTTTAACGTACTCAAACAGATTAAAGAGTTTGAGCAAATTCATCCATCATATTGACAGCCTGTCAATCGGATGCATGTAACAATCATGTGTTGTGAAACCCCATGGACTTTTATAATAAATATGCCTCGTCTGAGAGCAACATCGGAAAAGGACAGAGCAACGTCAGAAGAGGGAGAGAGCAACATCAGGAGAGGGCACCGGCCACATGTGGCTGCTTTCATCTGATCATCAGTTAAAGGATTCCATGAATATTGATTGCTATATCAATGCTGCCTGGGGACATTCATCTTTGACATTGTTAACTTTTCATAAGCTTTTTCTAAAGACTATATATATCCAGACTTTTCTATTTACATTTTCTTTTATTCTTTGTTGTACTGGTATTATTGCTCTTTAATAAATACCATGTTGCTTTTAACTTTCTTTTCTTTGTCTTCATATATAGAGTGACTGAAGACTGAAGTAATAATCTAAATTTCTTAGAGCACATGGAGCAGTGAGTAAGTGCCATATGATCCAAGCTGCAAGATTTATTGAGCTAAGGACATAGAGCTCTGTCCAATAATGAACAGTACATTAAAGTAAAACATTCCCTGGTTGATAAATGGCCTATAGCCAGGAATGATGAGCCTTTGTATGCTTGAATATATTCTTGGAGACCAAAGATAATATTTAGGCCTGAGATACATGTAAAACATTGTATATTATTCATGCCTATGATAAGCAAGTCTCTTGGAGTACTAGGGAAAGTGGACTGTGCATGTGTTATTCATATGGTACTTGTGTGGGTTAAGGTGCTAGGGAATATGGTGCATGTGTATACGTCTTTCATACAGTACATTTGTGGTTACAGTCTGTGTGTATGCGTACTGTATATCTATGTATGTGTATGTTAATCTTAAGATGTGACAGTAGACCAACCCGGTAATGAACCTGATGAGTACAATTATCCCTGAAGGTAAAGGGTAAGTACAGGGAGATACCACGATAACACAGCTGTAAAGAATGCTCTTCTACCCTTGCAACAAATAGGGTGCTCAAACTTTACACATTACAGAGTGATAAATGATATTTTATGGTAATACATTTTGATCTAAAGCAATCAAAACTTTGACTTAAGTTAAATATTTTTTTGTTTTCAGCCTGCAGTTTGGTAAGAAAATCCAACCAAACCTCTAACTTTGACTAATTCTAAAGTAAGATCTACTAGCTTTACACAAGCCTAATAATTGTGCATTATTTATTTAGCATATGGTAACAGTGATGTCAGAATCATTTCTGTATGCTTTGTCTTTGATAGCAGAATGGAATCAGGGTGTGCACTGTGGTTGAATAATGTTTATTCACTGTGTAACAAGTTTATGCCTGGGGTGCTTACTGATGAAGTTCCCTTACTTTGTGTAATTTTGCAGGTCTCCTGTTCTCGGTTAACACATGTCACTCATTCACTCCATCTCTAACTTGTATCTATATCCCCTGTGAACGTTATAACGCACCTTGTTTTCTTGTGTGTCCGAGTTTTTAAAGAAGATAAGATTCTACATACAGTAGGTAGAGAGAGGCTATGAAATATTCCTAAATTAAATTGCACAAAGAAACAAGTTTAAATTATTTAACTGTTTTAGAGGGATTTCACAAGATATCATTTGTTTTCCTAAAGCTCGGCTTATTACTTTCGAAATATAGCCCAGAAGCCACATGTTAATAATTTCAGTTGTAAAAAATGTTCAGCAAAGCTGAAAGTGTTTGGCAAACTACATGAAGACTACTGCCTAGTGGTCTCGTAAAATATGTATGTGAGCATCTGCAAAATTAATTTTTAAAATGCTTGCAATTGAGATAAACAAAGCTGAATTAATGTTACAAAAAGGCTGACTTACACAGAGCCAAGAAATTGCTCCATTACTGTATAACAATGACAAAAAAAATCTTTATTTTTTTATTTTGGTCAGCAAACAATGTAGCTTACACTTCAAACTGACAAAAAGTAAATTGGAGGCAGTCTGTCTGCCAAGTCATTTCCTTCTTTTTCCTCTTTGTCAATACCTAATTACTCACTCTGTTGAGCTTTCAACGGGATGCAAAGCTTAAAATAGACCATGGCAGGCATTGTTTCTGAATTACAGTTTATAGATGACAAATGCAGGCTTTTACTCCTTTCTGGGTAAAATCAGTTTCTTTCCACTTCCTACCAATGAGGCAGGACTTATGAAGTTTGCCCTGTGCACTAAACTTTTTGCAGTCAATTTTTTTTTTTATGTTGCTTGGCAATAGTAAGGAACCACGAATACCTTGTAGCAAGCCTATCTAATACTACAAGCGGGGTGGCGCTCTGGACTGGCCATGACTGTATTATATGATCTAGAGCAGGGGTGTCAAACTCATTTTGGTTCAGGGGCCACATACAGCCTAATTAGATGTCAAGTGGGCCGGAGCAGTATTCATAACATAATTACCTATAAATAATAGTAAGTCCATGTTTTTTCCTTTTGTTTTCGTGCAAAGAAGTACAAGTACATTAGAAAATCTTCATATTTAATGAAATGTTTTACAAAACATATCAACATATCAAAACATATAAACAACCTCAGATTTCTTAAAACAAGTGTTTGCACAAATACAAACAAAACTTTAAGTCAGAGGTATTTGGAACTGAAAAATATAGTACTGCACCTTAAAATTTATGGCATTACATGAACAATAGGATTCCACCAAACCAAACTCTTTTGTAGTGAAGCTGTTAACTTACATTAAATTTAACATTTTTTAACTATTTCTACAGCAAGAATTCATTTTCACAGAACTGAATTCTTTAAGTGCAATCGGTGTCTGAAGCAATATTTTAAAGGAGTTAGTCACATCTAGACTACTTTGTTTTTGCTCCTGAAACTTGGCATCTTTTGGTCTGCACAAGTGCATCAATATCAGGTGTCATGTCCTGACTAGTAGCCAATCTCAGAATGTCATCTAAGTGCTTGTTTGTGAGCCTTGAGCGCAATTTTGTTTTATTGATGTTCATTACTGAGAAAACTTGTTCACAAAGGTAGGTTGTCCCAAAAATGCACAAAATTTTTGCAGCCAGGGCTATTAATTTGGGGTACCCTGGCAAGAGATATTGATAAAATGTGTCCAAGCCCACTGAGGCAAACTTGTCCTTCAAATCTGCATCACATTGCAAATCAATTATCTCTAGTTGGATGTCGACAGGGACATCAGAAGCTTTGACTGTGAAGGGTGAGCGAAAAACTGCAAATTCTTTCTCGAGTTCACCAAAGATCTGAAACCGTTTCTCAAACTCACACAGCAATCCTGCAATCTTGTCTTTATACTGTTTCATGTCAGCATTAATGCCTGCTGCACATACCTCTCTTAGGCAAGGAAAATGTGCAGGGTCACCACTTGACAGCTGTGTCTCCCACAAAGTCAGCTTCAATTTGAATGCACATATGCTGTCATAAAACTGTGTGACAACTTTTTTGCGGCCTTGCAACATTTTGTTCAGAATATTCAAGTGCTCTGTAATATCCACCAGAAATGCAAGGTCCTGAAGCCATTCCTGACATTGTAATTCCATCACTGGATTTCCTTTTTTCTCCATGAATTGTCCGATTTCCTCGCGTAGATCAAAGAAACGCCTCAGCACAGCACCTCTGCTTAACCACCTTACTTCAGTGTAGTATGGCAGGGTATTAGTAACGTGATTGTCACTGAGAAGGCAGTCAAACTGACGATGATTCAGGCCTCTGGCTCGGATGAAATTAACAGTTCGGACAACCACCTCCATGACGTGATCCATTTTTAACGACTTGCAACACAATGCCTCCTGGTGCAAAATACAGTGAAATGTCCAGAAACCATCTCCTCCATTAGCGGCTTGTACTTTCTCTCTGAATTTTGTCACAACACCTGCTTTTCTTCCGATCATTGATGGCGCGCCATCTGTAGCCAGGCTGACGGCGCGGGACCAGTCCACCCCGACTCTGTCCAGCGCGCCAACCACAGAGCCGAAAATGTCCTCAGCTGTTGTGGTGTCACTCATAGGCACCAACTCAAGGAACTCCTCAGTGACGGTCAATGTGTCATCAACTCCACGAATAAATATGGCCAGTTGAGCAACGTCTGTAATGTCAGTGCTCTCATCAATTGCAACAGAAAATGCAAGAAGTGACTTGACATTGTGTTTCAACTGCCTGTCTAAATCAGCCGATAGTTCCGATATCCTCTCTGCCATAGTGTTTCTCGTCAGACTAATGTTTGCAAATGCTTGTCGCTTCTCAGGACACACGAGTTCTGCAGCCTTCATCATGCATCTTTTAACGAACTCACCGTCGGAATGCGGCTTTGATGCTAATGCTATTTCGTTAGCAATTACGTAGGTGGCTTTTACTGCTGCTTCACTGACCTCTCGGCTCCGAGTGAAAATTGACTGCTGTTTTCTCAGACCCACCAGCAATTCATTTATCTTCTCTCTCCTCAGTCGTCCTTGCAAGATGTCGTATTTTCCACCATGATGAGTCTCATAGTGGCGCCGAATATTATATTCCTTGAGCACCGACACTTGTTGATTACACACCAAGCACACAGGTTTCCCATTTATCTCTGTGAATAAATAGGAAGTGGTCCATTTCTCTTGGAAAACCCTACACTCGGTATCCACTTTTCTCCTTTTTGACAAAGACATTTTGGCTAATGAGGGTGTCAAGGTGAGTAGAAAATAAGGTAGCCTACAGAGTGGCAGAGTTGTTGCTTCTTTTACTCTAATTAAAACAGTGCACCCCTCCCCTTTGACTAACACAGTGCGCCCCTCTCATCTGACTAACACCCTAGCGGATGATTTAGGAATTGCATTTTATTACGAATTTCGAGTTTGTGTCTTTTATTAATTTTTTTACTTTCAAAATTCATCCAGTGGGCCGGATTGAACCCCCTAGTGGGCCGGTTTTGGCCCGTGGGCCGTACGTTTGACACCCCTGATCTAGAGGTTAACAAAGAAATACTCCCTTTAGGCATTATTGTGGACAAACAAGTCTGGTAGGACCCCGCCCGGTAAGGATTCCAGCTGCCTAGTGCAAGCGTTATGTTGCTATGACAACTAAGCAGGAAATGGATGTTTCCGTGGGAAACTTTCTTTTTTAAGGGGAACTGCGGACCGAGAATGGAGGAAGAGCGAGAAGCAGCAGGAAAGGAGGCAAGAGAAAAAGAAGGAAAGGAGCTCAGCTATCTATGCCTAAGAATACAGCACAATCAGACTTCACCCAGGGACGTCTGCTATTTGTAAGAGGCCACCCAGATGATAAGAAGCAGCCAGGCGAATCCCCAAGAAGAGGCAAGTGCGTCAGCATATGGACCTATAGTTCTGTGTGCTCCTGTTGGTGAGTCGGACGTGTGTTCCTAAATTCTTCAGGATAGCAAGAAGGCAGCCATATTCACCTGAGGTCCATTTTTTTCTTTCATCAATGAGAACTGTACCACCGGATTCACCGCTGTTTCACACAGACTATGTTTAATCCTTCTCCTTTTCATTTGCCTTTTATTTCATACTGGGGGTTAAGATTTGGCCACTAAGGGTAGGGAGGCAAGGGAGGGCATCCAAGGAAAATGGGATCATAAATGAGCACCCAGTCATCTTTCACGTAAATGCATAAATATTGTATCCTGAATTACAATACACTTGCTTATTTAACCATCCGAACTATAATCTGGGGTTCTGTCTAGCATTGGGGATTGGCATTTTCTTGGGGTGCAGAGTGGGGGAAGAGGGGTTGAGGACTGAATATTTTTTAATGCTAATATATCCTTTGAACATCGTCCACTGAAGTGTAGCAATTGCACCACTTTTGGCCGATTGTTACAACCTAAGGACAACAACAGAGGCATATGAAAGTATATATATATATATATATAAAGTATATGGAAGTATAATGTTGACCCATGTTGCATTACAGCCACTAACCAACTATTGGTTGCTCTTTTTAATAGTTTAATATTAAAAATCACACAATTTGTAACAATGTATTGATCACTACACCAAAGAAGAGGTGTAGCATATGACCAAATCTTTCTCAAGAAGATGGGCATGTTGTTGAAATAACTGCCCTGCCATGGCTAAAGGAAAGCCAAACAGAAGGCAGAAGAAATGAGAAAAAAGAAAATACTGAAGCCCCACCTTAGCACAGACTACTCCTTTATAGTCCCACATACCACATAGTTAAACTATAATCAACATTAAAGAGATTATATATGTAAGCAGGTAAGACAATGTAAGCAACACCTGATCAGAACTCTAAATATGCTCTGACCTAACTGATGTAACAAACCAAACAAGATATCGATCTGTATGGGCAAATCTCATGCTAATTTAACATAAAGAAAAGGCAGAGCAAGAGCCAAAAGAGCTCTGAAATTTGGTCAAGGCCAAGCCAAATTGTCACTGAGGAGATTTTGCCTACATAAAGGAATGGTTTATAACAATCTATCATGTCATTCTTGATTCATACGCCAATATGTTGCTTTCCCCATGAAATTATCTGGTCCATTGATCTTTCTTCATCTCCACTGAACTATCCCTAAATAAAATAAAACATTCAGAATTGTTTTTGTAACTCCAGTGGATGGAACAATTGGAAGAAGGTATCATGAGTATTGTGTAATCAAATTAAGGTGAAGATTAAAGGTAAGAATTTTAAGACAGAGGGAGGCCAAAGTGGAGGTGGATGGATGAAGTAAAAAGTAAACCTGAGGGAAAAGGGCTTGACTGGAAAGGAGGTGCAGGACTAAGCTGTTTGAGGAGCACATCAACCCCACATAGAAGTGGGAAAAAGTGAAGAGGAAGAAGAAGGTTTCTTCATTTTATAACAGCAACATCATAAAGTTACTTTTTAAACACTCTGTATATGTGCCAGCTGGAAAAACATGAATAGATGCAAGCAAGTGTTGCCATTACCTGAAGTTCCCCATCTCAAACCTATCTGTTAAAACAGTTCATAGATGTCATCTGCATGTTGGTCCCATTACACGTTTTATGGTTCATAAAGAGACACTTCCTGAACAGTAACTAGACAGGGCATGTAACCTATAAAAATATTTTTCAATAAGTTGTACCCCCTGCTAATTTCATATTCCTCTCAGTCCCACTTCCTTTTTATTTTGAGTATTATTTCTTTGAAATGCCTAAACATAACTGTGTAATGAACCACTTAGTTATAGCAGGGGTGTCATTGAACATGTACTGAACTAATTTGCATTTAATGAGATTCCATTAAAACTTTCTATTAATATTAATGGAATGCTCTCTCAGTGTTGAGGATGCATGCACACTGATTTCCAGAAAAATCTGTTACCAAGTTGCCATTTAGGCTTGTTTTTCATACCTCACATGCAGCATATACAGTAAAAATACTGGAGGATATGTCAAATGCAAAGTAGTAGTCAAAAAAGAATTCTAAAAATGAAAATAACAAATGTAATCATTTGGGATGATTCAAACTGTAATGAGAAGTACATAGGTGTTATACTGTATAACAGGATGATAAAAAATGTCAATGAACTTGTTAATGGGCCCCCAAGCACAGTTAAACCTGCACAGAATACCATCTACTAGTCATTCATAAAAGACGTCTGAATTACTAAAGCACCAGAATCCAAAAGTAACAAAACCATAGACAGTTGAAGTGAATCACTATTGTGACTTAATTTTAGAGATGTCATACATTTGCAGTGAGAGAGAATACTGCTCAAAATAACAAAAAACAAACAACACAGATAATATAGTCTTGATATGTGTGATGAAGAATTTATATATCTGCAAAAAAAGCATTGGCTGGTAATTTCATATAATCTGTGTCAAATTATATCCAAATAAAAACTTTTGGATACTAACTCCCTGACATCATTATACCATTTATTTTATCTTCTCCTTCAGAACACCTTTCACATGTTCCAGGATTCAATTAAATTCTAAGGTCAATTAAGAGTTCACTATATGAATGAAATAAGATACACTCATTTTAATGCAATTTAGTGATTCCTTTTATTTAAGACGAAATGGCACCCATACAGGTCAATTCCTGCTTTGCACTCCATCCTGTCAGGACAGATTTTAGTTCCCTGCAACCTTAGAATGAGACTGTAATAACAATATCATTAATTATATTTATACAATGCTTTTCTCACTACTCAAAGCACTTCACATAGACAGAGGGGAACCACTTCAACCACTTCTATGTGTAGCACCCACCTAGATGATGCAGCTGGAATCTTTATTGAGCCAGTACACTCGCCACACATTAGCTGTAAGGTGGTTAAGGGATGAGAGAGACAGCCAATTAGAGACAGGGGATGATTAGGGGGCCAGAATGAACAAGGCCATGGTGGGACATTTAGCCAGGACATTGGGAAACATCCTACTCATTTTGAAAGATGCGCAGAGGCCTTTAATGACCATAGAGAATTAGGACCTCGGTTTTAAGTCTCATCCAAAGTATGTCATAGTTTTTACAGTGCAGTGTCGCTATTCTGGGGCATTGGGATCTACAGTATACACAGACCCCAGGGTAAGCACCCCTTGATGGCCTCTCCGTCACCTCTTCCAGCAGCAACCCAAGCTTATTCTAGATGGTCTCCCATAAAAGTACTGGTCGGACCCAAACATGCTTAGCTTCAGGTGGATGACCTCTTCTGAAGTGCATGTGGCATCGCTACTGACTGTATGGGTTTAGTAACTTGTTAGGTGTCAAGGGTTTATATACTGTATGTACTTGCTAGCCTCCTGAAGAACTTGAGGGTAAATATTATCTGGTCCTGGTGATTTGTTTGATTTCAGTCTATTTAATCTGAGCAGTACTTCCCCCACTACAATTTCTAAATCCCTCAGAACCTCCTTAGTAGTCCCATTTACCACTGGGAGGGTGCACCGTGGTCCTCTTTAATGTTGTATCATGCCACTGCATGAATGCTGCCATATGGCGTATGGATGGTATGACAATAAAGCTCTTAACTTGACTAATACAAACTAAGCATAAAATAAGAAAAGCATATAAAATGTAAAAGCACACTTCAAGAGATGAAGGACAAAAAACATTCCTAATGCTACTTTAAGAGGATAAAGAAAAACAAAAAAGGAAGGGCTACTTAGATCAATTAAATAATTAAGAATGAAATTTAGAACATTTGTTCACCTTGATCCTAAATAGATTAAGCCATACAAGTATGTATTGTATGATGTACAGTATATGATGCATATTCTACAGAGTGTACAGCAGTTACAAACTTATATCTAAAATTTATTTATATCTAAAAAATTGATAGTGAATTAATCTTTTTGAAGTATTATTAATGTTAAATAAAACTAACATGCAAAACAAAATCATTTCAGGAAAACAATTTCATTAAATATGAGTGCTTGCTGTCTTTCTCAGGTACTCTCTGAAGCTCTCATACTTTATCTGAATTTTATTTTGACTTAGATGGGGTTTACAGTAATGCTTGAAAAAAGTTGAAGTTACTTACTAAATGCAAATTAAATGTTAGTATATATCAACTTTCAAGTCTAATAAATTTTTAAAATTGCTGCAATGCTTTTTGTTTACCATGTTAGTTATTGGACACATAATTTCATTTTTTCTTTTTTCCCAGCTACATGGATCTTGTTCACAGATGCTTACTGTTTGTCTTTCTAGTTTTGTTTGATTCCAAGAACAGCGTATAAATAAAAGAATGCATCAGTTTGCACAAAAGCCACATGATTCTAAACTGGATTAATTAAGCAGATTTGGGAATTTGTTTGTTATAAATCAATAAAAAGCATGTTATCCTAGTTAAACAATCTAAAGATCTTTAAACACAATCCTGCCTTTTTGAAGGAGATGACAAAATCCCACCATATCATAGTCACTTTCTGAAATTTATGTGGCACAATTTACACAGTCTTTGAAAATTGTTCTGGTTAAACTGATTAAATATGGAAAGTATCATCTAAATATACAATTTGCAATAAATATTACAATGTTTCCAGTGCTTTAGTGTCTGTCTCCACACTTAACAGACTGTT
Source organism: Erpetoichthys calabaricus (assembly GCF_900747795.2). Classification (NCBI taxonomy): domain Eukaryota; kingdom Metazoa; phylum Chordata; class Cladistia; order Polypteriformes; family Polypteridae; genus Erpetoichthys; species Erpetoichthys calabaricus. The sequence goes on from NC_041396.2 coordinate 144,320,112, forward strand.
ACATGTGGTAATTATTTGACGCATTAATTTTGTGCTGTTAAAAAGGGATGTTCATTTGTGGTTAACAATTTGTTATGTCCTGTGTTTAGTACAAATTAGCTTTCTCACAGGATTTCATTCTCTTCACTTCTTGTTGACTCCACAGAGCCATTCAGTTTCTAAACCTGCTTTTTCATTTACTGTTTCTCTGGGATCCCCACTTAACCACCCTGCTCCGTCTATTTTAGTGATTTGTACTGTACATTTGAAAACCTTTAGTGATCTAATTTTATTAAACAAAAATGAATTTTTGTGTGTAATATTGTGAAGTGGCAGCAATTTTTCCTCTTTTTATTCCCAAATCAAATGAATTGAGGTAACCTTAGAAGTGCACTGATTAGTTTTAATGCAATTTAGACATTATTATTTATAAATAAGCAAGTACTTACAATATCAAATAGCAGGAAGGTCGAGTTATGTAGGCACATTCCACAACAGTAATGAGACTTTGTGCAGGAGACATTGTAGTGTAGTGTTTAGCACTCCTACTACATGGATGTAGAGTTATGGGTTCAAATCTCACCTCATTTGTTATCTTTGTGGAGTTTTCACCATGCCTGTGCTGTCAGGAATCTTGAATACAGGATGTCAAGTGTCCAGATGCTCTTTTTTATAGGACACCCAGGTGATTTTTCACTATCTCTACATTAAAGGATGTTACCATGATGGTACCCAAAAACTTTATACTGTTATCTCCCCTTAATTACACCAGGTTTTCATTGATTTGCTTGCCTATCCTGTTATTGCCCCTTACTTATCTTTCATTGCTTTACTATCCATATATTTCCTCTTATAAATGCTTTTGTGATATTATATAATATTTTCATGTCATTGTTCTTTCAGCTTCTTCTGCTTTCTCCATTAGGACTTTTTTTGCACCATTTTCCACATTTTATACGTTTATCCTTGTATTTAAATTCCTTTCTTAATAACTCCAATTTAATTTGTTCTTTTTCATCTAGTATTATTTCTTTTGTTTTCTTGCATTGTGGGATTTGTCCCTGTGTGTCTATAACCCACACAGAACCAAGGACAACCTTGGCGCAAAACATTAACAAAGACCTTCACTTCTTGGGTATGAATTGAACAGAAGCACAATCACCATCACGTCATCATATTTCTGCCTTATGTACCACTGGGCACAAAAAGACATGAGAGAAAGAGTGTCTATAGAAAGCCATTCTTTACCAACTCTTTTTTATTGTTATTATTTCTTTACTTTCCTGTGTAACAATGTTTATTGTTTTCCATACCGTTTGTTGCAAGCTCAAAGTTTTCTTCTCTTCATCCTTTCCTCTCCCTAACTATATTCTCACTAATTTCATTTTCTTCCATTATGTTCAGCCCTTTCAATGGCTGAAATCCATTTTTAATGTAAGCATTATTTTTCTGTTATTGTACTATCTTCAATGTTTATGTGAAGAACTTTATTCTCCAAATTTTACATATTTTATTTTTTGCTAATTTAAATTTTACAGCTGCTTTACCAAATAAGGATCACCTCTCATTGATCTTACATCAATCAGTGAGGCTCTACTATATATTGTGCTTCACTTATTTCCCACGTCTCACTGTCTTATAGATAAGGTAAAATGCCACTAAAGCTATTATTGCACTGTAAAGTAAAGACTGATCAACTGTGAAATATTCCCTGTTGAAATTTGGAATTATTACTCCATCTACCATTATGTTTGGGAGGCACTTCTGAGGGTAAGATCCACATTGCACAGATTAGAACAATCTAGACATGAGTAGGCCATTCAGCCTAACAAAGCTTGCCATTCCTATCCACTAAATTCTTCTAAAATAACATCAAGTCGAGTTTTGAAAGTCCCTAAAGTCCTACTGTTTACTACACTAGGTACCTAATTCCAAGTGTCTATGGGTCTCTGTGTAAAGAAAAGCTTTCATAATATTTGTGAAACTTACCCTTAACAAGTTCCCAACCGTGTCCCCATTCATCATAAAATTACAGTCTCTGCTCCACTGTTCTAATTCCCCTTCATAGTTTTAAACACTTCAATCATGTCTCCTCTTAATCTCCTCTTGCTTAAACTGAAATGGCTACGTTCTTTAAATCTTTCTTCATAACTCATCTTCTGGGCCCTAGAATCAGCTTAGTTGCTCTTCTCTCAACTTTTTCTAGCACTACTATTTCCTTTTTGTAACCTGGAGACCAAAACTGTACACAGTACTCCAGATAGGTCTCACCACTGTGTTAAATGTGGGTTCACTACTGAATGCCGACTTCCAGTCTGACAATTCTTTAGCGAGGCAGAAAGGATGAAACTTCTGGAATGGAATTTGAAGTAACAGTACTTCTCCCTGGAGTCATCTTCTATTCTGAGGATATAAATGAAGTACTGTGCCACCTAATGCTCTCATTTCAAAGTTCTTACTTTGACATTGTCCTGAAGATGGTCCCTAGTCACATGTGTCTAACAGTAGGTAGAACATTTTTCTGAGATTTATGGACGAGTAATAAAAAACAAAGAAAACATCAGAGGTCCTACCTATAAAGAATTACAGGTCAACATGAAAAAATTGGTAAATTAACAGCCATCAATAATGTGCCAAATGAGTCATGGAAATCTAGCCAATACAATACTATAGATAAAATGTTTGGTTTATTCAATCGAATTTGTAATTAACTATAAATACCACAAAAATGGAGGGAGTGATTGTAGTGAAATTACCAAAAAGGGATGATACAGGGAAGTGCTAATACTAGAGGGGCATAGCCTTGCTAAACATCATCGTCAATGCCTTTGCTACAACAATGGAAAATAATAAAATCAACAAAAGGTTACACACTGACCATATAGCAACATTGAGAATTATTGTAAAACATTTAATTGAATCGCAGAGTAGCCTATACATGAACTTCATAGATTTTATAGATTTCTGAAAGTCATTTGATAAATTAAATAGTTATCATAGGTATTAAGTTAGATGAATGCACAATGATGAACCTTCATTATCCATAGAAACAAAAACAAGTGTACAGCAGGAATGCATTCTTCCCCAAACACTGTTTCTGATCATAATACAGAAGATCATGAGGAAAGTGGTTACAGTGAAGCCTGCTTGGCCACCTTGTTCACAGATGACAACTGCCAACTCACACATAAAATAGTAGCATCTGCAAGAAGAAAACTGTGCATTGGTGCCAGAACCAAAGAAAGTGGTTTAACCAATAAATGTGAGTACGACAAGTGGAAGTGTGTCAAGGTTGAAACTAGTACGGAAATGAAGAGTTGACATGTTCACATATCTGGGTAGTATAATAATTAATAAGCACTGATGAAAGAGAAGATGTCAACTCAAGAATGAATAAGACTTACAAATATAAATTTTAACCAGAAAATCCAACCATTAATGAGTAGGTGGCCATCAATACATTGATTAAAAATATGGAGGCTGAACTGAAAGCAATTAATGCCTAAATGCTGGAAGAAAACAGAAAAGTTTGGAAATAATTATTGAAAGAATAATGTACAGCTTGTGCATATAAATGTTTAGTAATGACACTTTATCCTGATAATTCATTTTTGAAATATAACCTCCAGTGTGGCAAAAACAAATAAACCTGAAATTCTGAAAAACAAATGTGGTTCATCTGTAGAAGAGTTGACATCAGCTCAGATTAACTCTGGAGAAAATATAAGAACTCTGCTGTAATTCAGTGATTATAGTTGACTGTTTGGATGGCATGACATTGTAGTGGTTATTGCTGTTCCCTGACTGGAATTTGAATGCCAACCCATTGTGTCTTGCTGTGTTTTTCACTGGATAATCCATTTTCCTTCCCAACTACCAAAGAATGGCCAATAATATTAATTGCTGACTCCAGATTGACCACATATGGGTTAGTATAGGTGTGTGTGTGTGTGTGTGATGTTGTCCAGCAATGGACTGACACCTTATCCAGGATTCTCCCTTTGACCTTCAATTGGATAAACCAGTTGGAAGATGGACGAGTACACAGATAGATGGCTAGTTGATTCTTTCAGGAAGCCATAACGTCCAAAGCCCCATGCTTCACTTTTGATCTGTTTGCTTTTGTTCTGAAATAACAGTTAAAAAGCAAATGGTAAGGCAAAATTTGTCTGGATTGGGCAAATATTTAAAATGGATGCTCACTTTGATACTTCCCTATATACATTAATCAGTGCTAGGTCTGGGAGGTTAGGCATTCTGTCCAAAAATGTAGCCATGATAATCGATGAGCTGATAGCAAAGCTAAGAGTGTGACAAATAAACATTTTAAATCTGAATGCTGAGTCTAAGAAACTTAGAACACTTTGAAAATAACTTTTCTTTGCAATTTTAATACATCTACATAATGAATGAAACAAACACATTTGGATGAAAGAAGGTTAGTGTTTCTAAAACAGAATTAAACAGTGATTTACAGCACTTTTTGTGCAGAACTCATTGTAGAACTTTGTAGATGTTCTTACATTTGTCAGATATGCACCATTCATTCACTGAACAGTAGATTTTAAAGTAAAGGAAAGGATCATTCAGATTTATTTCCTTTTTGGTAAACGTGCTGCAGTTCAAACAGATCATTTTGGTATCCTCTATCTGTTTAAACTTAAAGTAATTGATTTTCTTTTTCTCAACATATCTGAACCATTAAATACTGTGCATCTTGGCATCACAATCCTTTTTAACTAAAATCATTTTTGCAGTTCCGTGATGTGGAAACTAAAATGATTGTCTTGCTTTAGTATAATTCTCTGCTCTGCAGAGTTTAATCTTGCTGCTTCACAGCGTTTATACTGTGAATTTTCTCTGGGGATTTCAGTTTTTCTCCACAGGCCAAAATATAGCTGCTAAGTCCACTGATAACTGAAAACTGAGCTTTGAGCGTAAAGGAGTCTATATGCGTGAGTGTTATGCATTAGCATCCTGTCCAGTGGTAGTTATTGCCACTTAACTTTTGCTTTTGTGAGCAGGAACAGAAAAAATAGGTACAGAAAATAAATGGTGGGATGTGGCATACAGTATTTACAATAAATTTTCTAATTTTATGGCTCGCATTAAAAATTCAAAGTGCCTGGCAGTGAGTGTGGCTGTTGTCTATGAAGTGAACTGTGGACAAGAAATTTGCACAGGATAGGTGGCCAACGGAGGGAGACCAAAGGAGGGTTAGGAAAAAATACTTCTCAGAAAGAATAAGTCTGTAAAATGGGGAAATTTTGTTTAATGACCTGTGTGAGAGATAGATTATTAGGGTGGAAAGGGAGGATCAGTGGGATGCAGCTTTCATTGCTAGGGTTCTTATTATAGTAGATGGTACAAGGTCTGTTTGCGGCTTGATTGAGGGCCTTGTCCACAACATGATGAAGGTACTGTATCTTTTATCAATGAAGAAATTCCTCATTCTGAGTGTTTCATTAGAAAATTCATCCTCATTGGTGCAGAGGTGGTGGAGTCTGAAGAACTGTAAAAAAAAAAAAAAAAAAAAAAAGGTGAAGTCTGGAGGGCCCTGTGGTAGGAAAGAGCTGTAGAGGAGGTAATTATGTGAATCAGTTGGCTTGTAATAGACAGAGGTTTTATGTCCTGGAAAGCTGGTAGAAAGACTGATGTCAAGGAATAATAGAGTTGAGGTAGAAATATCAACTATAAATCTGAGAGATGTGTGGTAGACGGTAAAAACCATAATTGGATTCCTGCAGCTGGCTTCTGGAATAGAAGGTAGCACCAACAAAACAAAGCACTGATGTGTATTTTGCACAAGTTAAGTACAAGTCTAGGAAGAGAGAAAAAAATGCTCTTCTACCCAGCTGACGACGATGTTGGCTTAGCTTGTCCTACTATTGGCAAGAAATTTTTTCAAGTCCCACGAGACAAGACAATTGTTAAGAGATTTTTTCAAGTCCTGTGAGACTAGACTATTGCCAAGAGATTTTTTCAAGTCCCTCTCAACCATTTTCAACCACAGCCATGGTCTTCTCACCTCTCATTCGTGTGAATGCACAGTTCCTGGCTCTCAGCTCTTATACATTTTTATGTTTTCCTTACTTTAAGTTCCCAATTAAAGAAGACTTATTATGTCCAAATCTTATTGAAGACTTTTATCCCGAAGAATTATCAACAGAAGAAATGAGTACAAGGGCAATCCTAGCACCAAGAAACAATGAAATCAAACGAATTAACACAAAATTGTTGATCAGTTACACGGCAAATTGGTTAAATGCGTATCAATACACCATGGTGAAGCAGTTGGTGGTGATAGTGCGGATGATGAAAACATCAGCTTTCAATATCCTGTAGAATATCTGCAACCGTTAACACCGTCCAGTTTTCAACCGGCTGAATCACTGTTGAAAGAAGGATGTATCGTAATGTTATTATGTAATTTATGTCTGAGAGATGGGCTATGGAAGAGGACAAGATTAGTTGTATTCAAAATTGGTCGAACAATTCTAATATGTAAAATTTTAACAGGCGACAAGAAAGGTAATGTAGTACATCTTCCGAGGATCACAGACATCAAAGGAGATTTTGATATGCCATTCATATTAAAACATTTACAGTTTCCTATTAGAATGGCTTTTGCTATGACAGTTAACAAATCACAGGGACAAACATTCGAAAAAGTCGGTTTACTTATTAAAGAGAAAGAAATGATATTCACTCACGGGCAGTTATACGTTGCGTTGTCACGATGTAAGTCCAAACACAGAATCAAAATTCAATGCGATATTGACGAAAAGTTAATTAAAAAAATTGTTTTTACTGACGTTTCACAGTAAAAGTGTAAGTTTAAAAAGTATTTGTGTGTTAATTTCAAAGCCAAACAGAACAAAAACGTATAATGCAACAAATACCTCTTAACGCAACATGAAACATAATTTTCTATCAATTTATTACTTTTTACTATTTTTTACTATGGTCAATTACTAACTGTAATGTAAAATAGTTCTATTATGCATATGTAACAATTCCCATGGAAATAACAATCCGATTAAACAAGGCAAGAGCGCACTTTTTCAGGGAGCATTTCTGTACTGTGCCTATGGCACCTAGCACAAACATTTGTATATGCTGCCTTATTTACTGAACATTTACTTTGCAGCATTTCTTTGTCTGTGATTTTTGATTTCTCTATGCAAAGAGTTTGTCATCTACTGTTCATGAGGTTTGGTTTCAATAGTACAATAAAAGAGAAGTGCTCTGCAATAAATGCTGTCCTTGAATTTGATCTCTGTTACATTGTTATTAACTGAAAAAAGGAGAGAACAGTATGTCAGCCACCAACAGAACGCTAAGAAATAGTACAAAAAATAGACAAGGTCATATTGGTTCATTTTGACAAATCATACTGTATAAATAGATTTACTGAAGTGCAGCTAAAAACTGATCCTGAAGCCTTCCTAAAGAATTTATCAGAGCGTTTGAAAATGGGAGTTTGTAGCAGACAGAATGCTGTGAATTGAATATTATGACTAACAAGAGATTCTTTGATTATTGAGAATGGACAATGCAGTATAAATCTGTTGTGTACACTGACAGTAGGGTTGAAAGAAACATGACATCATGACATACATAACATTGTTTAAGTGGCATGCAGTATAGACCCAAATGGGCTATTTCACCTCAGAGTTTTATATGCACATATTTTACTCAATTCATATTCTTTTACTAAGACTACATTTTTATTCAAATTACAAATAAGCACTGCACAGCTGTTTGTACATCTGGAACAATTGACGGGTTAAATGCCTTGCTCAGGCTGTTTGTTGAGTAGTCAAAAAGAAGTATGTTTTGTATTCCAGTGCAGTACATTTACATTTAGTCACTTAACAGACACTTTTATCTGTTCTTCACATCCAATGAAGCTGATCAAAGTCATGGAGGGAACTAGATTCTTTCGTTGCTGTTATTACTGTGCTGAAAGTTTGTACTATTGCCTTCAACACTTGATCATGATGCCAGTGGTAGTGGCCATCTGGCAGAGTTTTTAGGCTGCCTCTAAGGGTGAACTTCAAGGGTTTCACACAGAGGGGACAAGCTGGTGATCCCTCAAATGTAAAGGTTGGCACATTGTACACTACCTGGACATGGAACTTGATCTGGCACAGCTCAGCATTGAAGACCTCAGCCCAGGAAACTTTTTCACCAGTGCACTGTCCGATCTAGTTTAGGCACCTTCATTCTTCATCCCAGCTGCCCTGCTTGCTCTTGCTTTCTCCACAGAACAAAGTGCATCCTTCTGTACCAAGCGCTGGTGCTTCTTTTTATTTAGATTTTTATATAGGTGGTGGTAAAGGACCCCAGCCCAGTTCTTCCATGTGTAACCACGCTGACCCATCTTTTATGGCACAGCTTCTTGTGCTTGCTGGTTGCCTATGCCGTCTGCCATTTTCTGCATGTCCTCACCTCAATTCTGGCATTGGGTGCCAGTGGACCTGGACTACTTACTCCTGATAGTACAGCGCTTCCCTGATCTTCATCAGTGTAATCAACACTTTTAAAGATTTCATTAGGAGTTGCAGATTGTTGGTGTTGCTGTACAATGTGATTTTGCACAAACACCTTAGTAGTCCCAGCCATCTAAAGAGAGGGCTCCTCAGCTTCCCTTCCAAGGCTTCCACAGTTGTTAATGGTACTTCGTACACAAGGAGTGGCCAAAGGGTTCTCGGGAGGATTGTATGTTAGTACACCAAGGCTTTGAACTTCCCTGACCGGTTCACTGCTGGTAAGCCAGCTGCCTAGTTCCATGAAGATGGCTTGGATGGATGCTACATCTCTCAAGAAGCTGTCAAAGACTTTGCCAAGGCTTTTCACTGGTCTTTCAGTAATGGCAGGAATTGTTGTTCAACACAAACAATCTTGACTTTATTGGCTTAAAACTAATTCTGGTAAAGCTTCTGCCGGATCTATCAATAGCATGGTACTGACTCTGTAGTGACTGTTACATCATCCATATATGTCAGGTCACATTTTAAGCCCTTTTCATTCTGGCTCAGCTGATCTTATGAACATATACATGGCCTGTGAAAACAAGGTAAATAAAATAGTACAGCCTGTTATTATGCCCACCTTAACTTTGTGAGGTCTGATGCGGGATGGAGCCATACATATGCTTTGGCTAAATCTAGCCACAGCAAAATCAGTATCTCCTGAGATACTTCCTTTTTTAAATGTGTTGATGTAGTTGTTTTCAATCAGATACAAGCTAAGCTGGTTAGATGCAATACCAAAGATGATCTTGGCCTAAGCACTCATAAAGGAGGTGACGCAGAACCAATCAATTGTGTTTAAGTTTTCTTCCTTCTTCCTGCACCAATCTCCCATGTTTCTGGCATATATCCTCTCCATAAAATGACATATATGATCTTCTATAGATATACCAAGAGTTTGGGGCAGTTTCTGTACAACTTGTAGGTGGTACCACTGTAGCCTGGTGCAGAGCTGGATATTGCCTTGGAGATCACCTCTTTCAGTTCTAGTTTAGATTTGTCAAAACTGCCTACTTGGCTCTTCAGTCACTGCTTTTCACTGTCATAGGTCCTGAGGCCTCATGTATAACATTTTGAGCAGACTTCACACTAAAACATGGTTTACGGACAAAACTAGAAGTGTGCAAATGCACAAAAACATTCAGATCCATAAAACTGTGTTCTATGCACTTTACCTTTAGAAATTCCAAACAGCGTGAATTTTAGGGCACATTACCAAGACTACAGCCCCACCCTGACTCCTCCCAGAATTCAACTATTTGAATATGCAAATGAGTATAAATAGCCCCTTCTGTTCGGTATTTTATTAAAAGGCAAAAGCAAGTGTTAAAAAGAATTCCTTTAACCGCCACCTTATCGTGGTGGAGGGGTTTGCGTGTCCCAATGATCCTAGGAGCTCTGTTGTCCGGGGCTTTATGCCCCTGGTAGGGCCACCCAAGGCAAACTGGTCCTAGGTGAGGGATGAGACAAAGAGCGGTTAAACAAAACCTCCTATGATGAAAAACAATTTCGGACGGCGTTTTCCCTTGCCCGGACGCGGGTCACCGGGGCCCCACTCTGGAGCCAGGCCTGGAGGTGGGGCTCGATGGTGAGCGCCTGGTGGCCGGGCCTGCACCCATGGGGCTCGGCCGGGCACAGCCCGAAGAGGCAACGTGGGTCCCCCTTCCCAAGGGCTCACCACCTATGGGAGGGGCCAAGTAGGTCGGGTGCAGTGTGAGTTGGGTGGTGGCCAAAGGCGGGGACCTTGGCGGTCCGATCCTCAGCTACAGAAGCTGGCTCTTGGGACGTGGAATGTCACCTCTCTGAAGGGGAAGGAGTCTGAGCTAGTGCGCGAAGTTGAGAGGTTCCGGCTAGATATAGTCGGACTCACCTCGACGCACAGCTTGGACTCTGGAACCAATCTCCTTGAGAGGGGCTGGACTCTGTACCACTCTGGAGTTGCCCACGGTGAGAGGCGCCGAGCGGGTGTGGGTATACTTATTGCCCCCCGACTTGACGCCTGTACATTGGGGTTTACTCCGGTGGACGAGAGGGTAGCCTCCCTTCGCCTTCGGGTGGGGGGACGGGTCCTAACTGTTGTTTGTGCGTATGCACCGAACAGCAGTTCAGAGTACCCACCCTTTTTGGAGTCCCTGGAGGGGATGATAGAGGGCATACCTTCTGGGGACTCCCTCGTTCTGCTGGGAGACTTCAATGCTCACATGGGCAATGACTGTGAGACCTGGAAGGGCGTGATTGGGAGGAATGGCCCCCCCGATCTGAACCCGAGCGGTGTTTTGTTATTGGACTTCTGTGCTCGTCACAGATTGTCCATAACGAACACCATGTTCAAGCATAGGGGTGTTCATATGTGCACTTGGCACCAGGACACCCTAGGCCTCAGTTCGATGATCGACTTTGCGGCTACATGTCTTGGACACTCGGGTGAAGAGAGGGGCGGAGCTGTCAACTGATCACCACCTGGTGGTGAGTTGGCTTCGATGGTGGGGGAGGATGCCGGTCAGGCGTGGTAGGCCCAAACGTGGTGTGAGCGTCTGCTGGGAACGTCTGGCAGAGCCCCCTGTCAGAAGTAGCTTCAACTTCCACCTCCGGCAGAACTTCGACCACATCCCGAGGGATGTGGGGGACATTGAGTCCGAATGGGCCATGTTCCGTGCCTCTATTGTTGAGGCAGCTGACCGGAGCTGTGGCCGTAAGGTGGTCGGTGCCTGTCATGGCGGCAATCCCCGAACCCGTTGGTGGACACCGGCGGTGAAGGATGCCGTCAAGCTGAAGAAGGAGTCCTACAGGACCCTTTTGTCCTGTGGGACCCTGGAGGCAGCTGATAGGTACCGGCAGGCCAAGCGGAATGCGGCTTTGGTGGTTGCTGAGGCAAAAACTCGGGTGTGGGAGGAGTTTGGGGAGGCCATGGAGAACGACTTTCGGACGGCTTCGAGGAGATTCTGGTCCACCATCCGGCATCTCAGGAGGGGGAAGCAGTGCAGTGTCAACACTGTATATGGTGGGGATGGTGCGCTGCTGACCTCGACTCGGGATGTTGTGGGTCGGTGGGGGGAGTACTTCGAAGACCTCCTCAATCTCATTAACATGCCTTCCAATGAGGAAGCAGAGCCTGGGGACTCAGAGGTGGGCTCCCCCATCTCTGGGACTGAGGTCACCGAGGTGGTCGAAAAACTCCTTGGTGGTAGGGCCCCGGGGGTGGATGAGATACGCCCGGAGTTCCTCAAGGCTCTGGATGTTGTAGGACTGTCTTGGTTGACACGCCTCTGCAACATCGCATGGACATCAGGGACAGTGCCTCTGGATTGGCAGACCGGGGTGGTAGTCCCCCTCTTTAAGAAGGGGGACCGGAGGGTGTGTTCCAACTACAGAGGGATCACACTCCTCAGCCTCCCTGGAAAAGTCTATTCAGGGGTCCTGCAGAGGAGGGTCCGTCGGATAGTCGAGCCTCGGATTCAGGAGGAACAGTGTGGTTTTCGTCCTGGTCGCGGAACAGTGGACCAGCTCTATACCCTTAGCAGGGTCCTGGAGGGTGCATGGGAGTTTGCCCAACCAGTCTACATGTGTTTTGTGGACTTGGAAAAGGCATTCGACCGTGTCCCTCGGGGAATCCTGTGGGGGGTACTCTGAGAGTATGGGGTACCGGCCCCCCTGATAAGGGCTGTTTGGTCCCTGTACGATCGGTGCCAGAGCCTGGTCCACATTGCCGGCAGTAAGTCGAACCCGTTTCCAGTGAGAGTTGGACTCCGCCAGCGCTGCCCTTTGTCACCGATTCTGTTCATAACTTTTATGGACAGAATTTCTAGGCGCAGCCAGGGCGTTGAGGGGGTCTGGTTTGGTGGGCTCAGGATTGGGTCACTGCTTTTTGCAGAGGATGATGTCCTGTTTGCTTCATCAGGCCGTGATCTTCAGCTCTCTCTGGATCGGTTCGCAGCCGAGTGTGAAGCGGCTGGGATGAGAATCAGCACCTCCAAATCCGAGACCATGGTCCTCAGCCGGAAAAGGGTGGAGTGCCCTCTCAGGGTTGGTAGCGAGATCCTGCCCCAAGTGGAGGAGTTCAAGTATCTCGGGGTCTTGTTCACGAGTGAGGGAAGAATGGAGCGTGAGATCGACAGGCGGATTGGTGCGGCATCCGCAGTAATGCGGGCGCTGCATCGGTCTGTCGTGGTGAAAAAGGAGCTGAGCCGCAAGGCAAAGCTATCAATTTACCAGTCGATCTATGTTCCTACCCTCACCTATGGTCATGAACTATGGGTAGTGACCGAAAGAACGAGATCGCGATTACAAGCGGCTGAAATGAGTTTCCTCCGCAGGGTGTCTGGGCTTTCCCTTAAAGATAGGGTGAGAAGCTCAGTCATCCGGGAGGGGCTCAGAGTAGAGCCGCTGCTCCTCCGCATCGAGAGGAGTCAGATGAGGTGGCTCGGGCATCTGATCAGGAGGTGTTCCGGGCACGTCTAACCGGGAGGAGGCCCCGGGGAAGACCCAGGACACGCTGGAGGGACTATGTCTCTCGACTGGCCTGGGAACGCCTTGGGATTCTCCCGGAAGAGCTAGAAGAAGTGGCCGGGGAGAGGGAAGTCTGGGCATCTCTGCTCAAGCTGCTGCCCCTGCGACCCGACCTCGGATAAGCGGGAGACAATGGATGGATGGATGGGGGAAATGGAGGGGTGTTCAGTGAAGTGGAGGCAAGGAAAATCAAACTGTTTGGTGGCTTAAGCAGTGGTATAAGCAACGAAAGGAAATTGATGGAGTGGCACAGCATGGTGGAGGCTCTCAAAAGTTCAGAAAGTCTCACAGTGACTGAAATGAAAAAGAAATGGTCAGATATCAAAGTTGACATGAAAAAGCAAGTTACAGTCTACCATTTGAGCGTCAATAACACTGGTAGAGGAAGCGAAATTTGTGGCCTCATTCCATTTGAGCAGCGAGCTGTTGCAATTATTAGAGAGACACTTGTAAACATCATTTTACCACCACCACCCAAGCCTGAGAGTGGAGGTCATTATACATTTTCTCGTTAACTCAGTGGGTTGGTTAGAAGGGTGAGAAGCCACATCTTCAGCGGGTACCCACTGTCACCTACGTAATTTTCAGTGGAGCAACTATCTGGGACACTGGATCTAGTCATCTGGCTGAGCTCTGTACTGTAGTAAAGATTCTCTGCAGGTATAAAACTTCAAGAGTGGCTGACATCCAACCTTAAATGTTCAAAGCTCTGGATATTGTAGTGCTACCTTGTTGAACATGCCTAACACTTGAAGGATGAGGGCAGTACCTTAAGATTTTAGAGTGTGTGATTCACTTTGTGAGGGATTAGATCCTTCCCAGGAAAGCCTGTTGGATGGCTGGAACAAACTCTGGCTGACATCTAAATGCTAAATTCAGTAGAAGGAATATGGCTTACATGCTTGCATTAACATTTAAGGAAATGTATTAAATATCTCCATGCATATTATGTTGATTTGGTGATTGCTTCTCATTTGATCACATATCTTGTGCTTTCTAGCAGAGATACTGCTAGAAAATGCAGTACTCTGGTTACTTTTGTCTTATTATTTTGCACCAATACTAGGTTAATAAGAGTTGTTGTGTAAGAATGCATTATTTCTGCTCTACAGCTGGTTATTTTCAAGGATGGGATATTAAGTCACAACTGAGGCTTCAATAACATAATATATGGGTTCTTATAGTTATCATATAATTCTTAAAGGAGTGTTTAGTGTTGAATGACAATGCGCTCCTCCAGTTTTAAGGTTGTGATCTTCTATGCAGAAAGAGTAATGGAAAAAAAAAATGGAAGGGGTGGGGTTTGATTTGTCTTCAATTTTGTTTGGTTATAAATTGATCTATTTGTATGGAATGATTACAATAAAAATTAATAAACAGAAAAAAAAAAGAAAGAGTAATGGAAGTCGCAATTACACAGAAGTATAAATACCTCTTTATGTGGTGGTGTTGACTGAAAGGACTGTGCTTTAGTGTTGATGCTTTAGCTATATTGGATGCTGATGCTGAAGCTGTTGACTTACCATTTGATGATATGATAGAGACAAGATGGAAAAGCTGGGCAGAGCTCAGATTAGTGCCACTGCTCCTTTAAATGGATACAATTTTGTTGAGGTGATCTATTTGTTTAATGATGATGTTTCTGAGGAACATACTAAAATAATTGTCCCAGACATTACCCAGCAGGAAGTCACCCAGGAAACAATTGAGGATATGGTCCTGGGATTATATGTTATGCCACTCTGAGTGTGTCTATAAATTATCCAGAAAGATCAGCTGCCCAAGACAGACTCAAATAGAATATCACTAAAAAAAGAATTAACATTAGGATGGCTTCAGTAACTTTAAAATATAAAAGGCCTTTTAAATGAGGTGTTCAGGGGGAACTTTTCTTATAATGGATTAATTTTCGAAATTTTTATTGTAGCTAGTCATCAAGTCAAATGTGAAAATCAAAACATTTTTATTTTTTAAGTCCACATCTGATGTGAGGTGGTTTGATAGAAGTTGTCAATCTGTAGAGTTGTGCATCATAACTGAATGCCTTTAGAGCTTTAGAATAATTAATAAGGGGGCTTAAGGAGACACAGAAATGGCTTTATTTCTGGAGGTAAAAATTCAGTTGATGAAACAAAGTATGCAAAATATATCACAGAACCAAAAATAAGTAATCATTATACATGGCTTTTCTAGTATGAAAAATGGCAAAAAAAAGTGAAGAATTATGCAAACTACTAAAGTTTGCATTTTTAACATGTACTGAATGAGTGATGGCAAAAGTAAATAGTCTTTATTTCAAACACTTTCATTTTTACAGTATGTATGTTTCTGCTCTATTTTTAGGCCAACAAATAAACAGTAGATTCGTTATTTGTATTTTATTATGTAAGAACTGAACATTTAAAAACAAGTTGGGAAATTGCTTTAAATATTTTATATGTGATCAAGTTAAATGTATTTCTAAACAAGATCATTGATTGGTAAAATAGCCAGGTACGGACTGTGCCCACTGCTCACTGCATCAATATTTATGCCTGATTTCCTTTTCTTAATTACAGGAGATGCATCTTGACTTAATTTTAATGTATTTCTTAGGATGAAAGGTTGCTTTTCTCCTGTCCACAATGGGACATTTTGGTGATAATTATTACTGAGTGCTCATGTTCCATTACACCAGGAAGAAATAGAGATAATATATTAAGTTGGTATGTACAGTAAAGTAATGCAGCCTATTTAGTATGGACATTCTAATGATGTAATACAGTATATATACCAGTTATATATAATGCTTTGTCCTTTTTATGCATAGCTTGCGTAATCAGTTCTCATTTACTACATTTCAGCTTTTTATCATAAAATGTACAGTGTAGTTAGCCTGCTGCAAGAAGATACACAATCCATTTGTATATTTTAGCTCAATATTGAGACTTCACTTTAGTTTTGAGTTTGCTGTCACTCCTGTAAAATTCTTATTTGATGTTTGACCAACATGCTACACGTCCCTACTTTCCAGCAGCATAAGCTGCCAATATTACTAGTCAAACATGCATTTCAACTTGAAACCTCTGGACTCTTTATTCCCTAAAAGTGATTTGTTCAAAAGGTAACCTGACTGGACTTAATTAAAAATATCTGCTCTGACAAAATTAAGTAATAATAATGCCGAAAGAAACCACTTCATGGTGAATTATAGACTTACTATTTATGAATCCATTTTGACGAAACAAAACTTTACACTTCACTACTCAAAGATAGATGTAGACTCTATTAGCAGCTACCCTATTTGTTAAAGTGTTGTTATCATAAAAATGATAATGGGTTACAGCAGAATTTAACTATCATGGCCTGACTGGGGCTGATATACTGTAATACTTTTAGCACTCCCATACCAATCAACTGAATTTCAACACAGAAGGTACCCCAGCATAACAGTCTGCGATAGGGAGTAACTGCTTAGAGCATCCTATTAATCCATCGATTCATCTATCTATTATAGATCCTATCCATTCAACCATCCATTTCCTAAACTGCTTATGCAGTGCATGGGTACAGGGACAGGGAGTCCTACCCAGCAGCAAGTCAAGAACCAATGACAAATGACAAGCCATTCCACCCATGCCAGCCAGTCCTGAGTCAGCAATCGGAATATCATGCATGCTTTTGGGATGTGGGAAAAAACAAGAGTAACCAGAGGAAAGAACATATGGACAGCAACACACCATGCAACCTCCACAAAGACAGGAACTGGAACCTCCTTGGGTTAAGAAGACAGTGATTCAGAGGTACAGTTAGAAATCATTTCATATCTGTTATTGTCATGACACTATAAGAAATGCTTGTGTTTTTATTGGTGAAGTAGTTTAAGGTCTTTGAAGGGAAATGTACTGTATTAATAAAAACATTTTATAATCATGCTATTTTATTTCATTCTTTTAAAGAGAAACATAGATACTCAATCCTTTTTTGGTCCCACTAACATTCTTGTGTTCTGGCAGCACACAGACAGCTTTGTTTCTATATCGCTTTTGTGTGCCTAATTGCAGGAATAAAAACCAATTAGAGTCTTACATTTTCATCAAGATAAAACTTTCCTGGTTTTTAACAATCAGTGTGATGGAAACATCTGATTTCACTTTAATTTAAAATGTTAACTCCACTACAGTTAAAAGTCAACTGAGTTTTTCTCTTCTCAGGGGTATCACTGTAGCTTAAGGAATACATTTCTAGAGAAAATCAGCACCATATTCAGCAAAGCACATGGCTGAATGTAAACCTGTGGTTATTGTCAAAAGAATAAATACAGGTTTGATGGGCTTGGCATGGCCAGAGAATATACTATTGTGTCTAGCTATGAAAGAAAAGCAATTGCCTCATTTTACAGTAGAACATTAGAACTATATAGATGAGAACAGGCCACTCAGCCCAACAAAGCATGGCAGTTCTATCCACTAAATTCTTCTGAAAAAACATCGTCTAGTTTTGAAAGTCCCTAAAGTCCCACTGTTTGCCACACTGCCTGTTAGCTTATTCCTTGCGTCTGTGTTTCTCTGTGTAAAGAAAAACTTCCAAATGTTTGGGCAAAATTTACCTTTAACAAGTTTCCAACTGTGTCCCTGTGTTCTTGATGAACTCATTTTAAAATAACAGTCTTGATCCTCTGTACTAATTCCCTTCATAATTTTAAACACTTCAATCATGTCCCCTCTTAATTGTCTTTTGCTTAAACTGGAAAGGCTCAGCTCTTTTAATCTTTCCTCATAATTCATCCCCTGTAGCCCTGGAATGAGCCTCTTTGCTCTTCTCTGGACCTTTATAGTGCTGCTATGTCCTTTTTGTAGCCTGGAGACCAAAACTGCACACTGTACTCCAGATGAGGTCTAATGTTATTTAATGTCTGCACTATTTAATGTCACCCTGAGCTTAATGCAGGAAAGTCACTAAAATGTATTTGAAATATCATTGTGTAAACTTCTACTGCTAGTCAAACCATGTGATGTTTCATATTCAATAAGATTTAGTTCAACTATACAACTATATTATCAATATATCCACATCATAATTAGACCAGTTCATTCCTAAGTAGAACTCTAACACATTTCTCTCTGTAACATTTTAACAGTTTGGTCTTAATTTATATATATTGAGATTTTACAACACCCGGCACACAATGAGAAGAACAAAAATAAATTCTGCAAATCTGTCACATTCATTTCAATGTTGCCAAAGAGCTGCTTCATGAAACATTAACATCAAATTAGATTTTAATAAGTAGTTAATGGGTCATTTAGATGATGTACAAATTACATTCTTTAGTACGTTTTGGGTACATCTTCTGGAAAAGTAGAAGACATATGAGATGGTTTTATTGTTTCCTCTGTTGCAGTATAGAATTTGCTCATCAAAGACATTTTGTCTTAAACAAACCTGAAAATCTGGTCAGCAAAATTATGTGAATATTATTACTGTTTGAAATTATCATTAGGGTTCAAAAGAGTACAATGACACTGCATACTTATTATTTTACCATGTTTAATATGTTACTGTCCAATTAACTAAAACTCCCTGGCATTTAATATACTTAATAAAGTTGCATCCAAGCCACATTAGGCTACATGCCTGGTCTAGTTAATATATTCCTGATTAAAAAGGGGGGAAAGCCATTACTAGAACACTACCAGAGTTTAATTACTACATGCATTTAAAATATAGTGATTTTTGAACTTTAAATAGCTTTTGACTCACACAAAGCTTTGCATATACTACACATCATAAGATTTTAGCAGCAGCTATCCAAACAAATATTTGGAATCACATTTTTTGGATCAGAAAGGAAACATTTGTGGTGTCTGATGGACTGTGAATGTTACAAGAGTTAACAAGTTCTTGATCTGACTCGGTACTATAAATGCTACTAGGAGGCACTTGATACGTCTTGACATTTATTTCTATGCTCACTGCTTAAGTCACTTAGTTGCAAGGAACTGATAACTGACAATGACATGTGCTCAGTGGAAACTTTAAAATGCATTTATATTCTGTTATACTTTCATCTTCAGTAGATCTAAAAATAGCCAGTTGCACCAACTTCTAAAAAAAATAGGATATATTATACCTCCTAAGAACTGTACAATCTGAAATGATGTCACTTGATTAATTCCAGATTGTGTCATCTCATTTAAATATCCTAAATTCATCGGTTACACAGGAATTTCTAATAATGAAAAAATCGTCTATCTATCTAATGATCTTTCTGGAATTATAAAATTTCAGTTAAATCAAGGCATATGAATACACACACACATATATATTGTCACACAGGTGCGCATGGGAGGCAGCTAAAGGGCTTGAGTAAGGGCAGTTCCGAGTCATACCGGGATGTGGCATAGGAGTGCACTGACTCTTTTTCTCCCTTTCCTGTAGACCATTCACGGGAGATTCCACCTGGTCCTCTTGACGTCACTTCCGGAACCGAGCCTATGGAAGGAGACCTTGCCGGCTCCGGCCCCTGTGATGTCACATCCAGGCTCGAACCTATGGCTGAAGACCTTCATGAGCCCAAACCCTTTGATCTCACTTCCTGTCTTCCCCTTTAAAAGCCTCCACCTTTTCCCTATTCCCTCAGTTCTGTTTTGGATTCGGTTTTGTGCACAGCAGTGCTATCATTTAAATGACGATTTGCAGCCAGGAAACCAAATATATGAGTGGCTGCCCCAAACTTTGCTATGGCTCTTTGTGGCTTTTGTGACAATATACACATATACATATACACATATACTGTATATACATATACACATATATATATAAATATTTTTTTCTTTTCTTCATCAATGGTGTAATTAATGTGCCCAGTGTATATAAAAAATGAATCCTGGTAAACATTAAAATACTAGCAGGCAGGAAAGAAGATGAACGTGATCCCTCAGAAGCTGTCTTTAGTGATGACCAGTAACCCTTAACTATTAAAGGGCAATGCACCCTGCAGTTATGAATACAGAGATTAAAAAAACTATTACTGAACCATTTTGAAAAGTTATTTTTTAAATAAGCACAGTATAGAAACTTATTTTTTAAGGAATTGCTTCTTACTCCTGTAGTTCAAGAACACAATGCTTGTACAAAGTATGAGAGTTCTGTACTTTTGCTAGGTTGTTTTGATCAGTATTACACAATATGTAGGAAATGTTTATAACGCTGAGCAACGCAGTTAACAAAAAACTTTATTTATTATTATTATGTAAACAATTATTTTTTTGCCTACAAGTAAGAAATGCATGGAAGTAATAGCTAAAGATAACTAGATAACAATTAGGTGGTGAAGGGCTCAATGGCCAGAATCCTTTATCGTTTAATTCAAGCATGCAGTCCGGTAAGATTCTTTTAAGTGGTACAGTTCCTAATTGCTCACTAGTCCAGTACCTAAGCTCTTTAGATCATCTTATCTGCAACCATAATGTATTACTACATTTTAATTAGCTTCTTAAGCTCTTTAACCAACTATTGATTTTTTTTGCAGTTTAATTAGGTTAATATGCTGAAGTTTTTGCCAAATCTGCTCAAACTAACAGCCTATTTGTAAAGTCTCTGGTAACTCATCTTCCAGCCATGCAATCCAGAATTATCCTAACAAGGCAAAACTAATATTTTATACAGTACATTTTATACAGTACATGATTTTTCAGCCAACTGGTACATGAATTGCTTCATTAACCTGTGGAAATACATTTTTTTCAAATAGTTCTATTCCCCATTCAGCTAAGGAGTTTCTGCCATTATGACCTTGCTACCTAAGGGGCAAAAATGGTTTCCTAGGGTGAAAAGGACACTGGACTGGCAGACAGGTGTTAGTCTGTTTAGGTCTGGACAGCATTTGAAAAAACAGGACCACTCAAAAAGTTAAGACTTACGCATTTGCAAAAGAAAAGTTACTTTCCTGCTTGTTATTCTGTGAAAGAGCATTTGTTAGGATGTATGGTTTAATTGCTTTGGCCTTCTAGCTTATACTGTAATATAATATTTTCTTGACTGCAACTTATGCTATTGCTAGTTTCCTTTGCTAGAAGGAGCACGTTATTTTAGGCAGACACCTATACCCAACTGTTTTTATGGTGCCCCTATCCTAACTTTGTTATATACTGTACACTCACAACAGAACACTACACTTATAATAGTCAGTCAAAGTGTCAATTATACTGAAAACAAAGTCAAATAGAACATACATATTTGATGTACACAATATTAAAACACAATACAAATATGACACAACTAACAGTTATCAGTATCAAAATATTGATTCTCACACAATGAAATCTTAATTCATAATATGGTAAATCACAGCCATTAGTAATGTAGGAGATGGTGTCACTTCCCAGAAAGAGAATACAATCCATCTCCCAGTACATCACAGAACCACAGAGCCAACCTGGAACAGAGGATTCATCTCCCAACAGCTCCCCCAGCAGCACCAACAGAACCCAAGGCAGCAGCCTTATAGAACCACAACTCCCTTGTTGCTCTGCAGGCATCCATACAATGGGCTCACCACAAGGGATGCTGCCATCCAGTGTACAGGGTGATGACCCAAGCATGGGAGGCAACATCACACTGTCCCTCGTTTCTTCTGGCCACCTGACAGAGAAACAAAATGCTGACTATTCCAGTTGGAATATCTCTCCATTCTAGACATCCATCCATTTGACTACCCTTCCAACTGGATAAAGGATTGCCATCTATTGGGACTAGCATCCCAGTAGGAGTGCACTGGCTCCATTGTGCCCCTCCATGCGTCACACCTCCATTCCCAAGCCATTCTTTATACTGGCCCCCTGGTCAGGTAAGGGAACAGGGTCCATCCCAGCTAGGGCACAAACCCATCCATGACACAGTTTAAATATTCTTTAGCATTCTCACTTTCTTATCATGTTTAAATAAATAACAGTTTAAAGCTAACTACCAGACTCCCCAACATCAACCTCTCTAGGAATGGTTAAGAGAATCCAGGTCTTTCAAACTGCTTTATGGGCTGCTGACTGGGTTCCAGTTTCTTGGTTAGAGTGAAGAGTAAGCTACTAGGATACAGTCACTGCTTTCACTCTTTGTCTTTATGTACTTCTTATTAAGATGTTTTCCTTGCTTGCGTCAATTCAGCTGATCCTTGTTAAAGTGTCATATTAGCTGGGACATCATACCTTGAAAGCAAATTACTAGTCTGTCACAGTTCTCAAAACACCCACATATGCAGAACGGTAGTAGCCCTAATGGAATTTCCAATTTAATCATAAGTGCCCAACACAAACATATGCACTGCTTTATGAACTGAAGGTTATGTGAGAATGAAAAAGACTGTGGAATTGTACAAAAGAAATAACTTATTAAGGTTAATTACTCAAATTAACACAGATGCTATAAGGAAATTACTCACGCAACAACAAAAAATAAAACTCAACCTTGATTGGAAAATTATAAAAATTACAATAAGGATACTGCACAAAAATAATTCATACCAATTCAAGAAATAAGGGGATGGGTGTCAAAACAAAACACAAACCAAAATTCCAAATGTATCAATAATAAAAAAATACATACTTGTCAGAAGCAAACAAACAATAACTAATAAACTCACATAAAGTGATGAAAGACTAACTGTGAGAATGGAGAATGGGGGCTCAGAACAAACAGGACAGGACAGTGCTTCAAAATTAAAATGAGATCGGATGAGCTCTTAAGTGGGTTTCTGTCTAAATGGCATCAGATCTGCAGGATTATGCACCCTTTCCCTCCTCTGTTCTACATTAAGGAACACAAAGAGAATACAATTAATCAGGATTAAACTGCTACAAAATATGGGGAAAATAATTACAAGATGATGATCTAATAGGAGGACTGTTGTGTTACAGCCAACTTTTTTTTCCCTAGATTGTATTTATTTTTTTGTTTTATGGTTATTTTTGTTAATTTTGAACTATTTCATGTTTTATCTATCATTTGTTAATGATATTCTGTCTCTTTAAACATTTTTCTGTCATTCCATGTACTTTTATGGTAACTTGGAATTGCTTATTCTGACCCAGGGGACAGGAACCCCTTGAAGTCACTGCCACTGGGTCTTCTTTACGGCTTCAAGTCAGTCAGGAAGAGAACCCAGGAGTAGTAAACAGAGTTTGTGGATTTTTACTGTTTCTGTTGTTAGGTTATTGTTTTGGATTGTGGATTGTATTTGTTTACCTCAGATTTCCTTTTTAGGAACATTTATACTATTCTGAATATCTTTGTTATATTTTTATTTATTGTCGTGCACCGCCACTGTTATTTTCTTCATAATGCCGTTTTGGCAGATGTAACAGCAGGCGGACTCGTACGACTGGACATCCCCATGAATACAGGTTAGATGGGTCTTTATTTTTAACCTTTGTTGCGGCAACACTAAATGGCGAGCAAAAATGGTAATGTTACTGCCAGAGTCAAATAAAGATGCTACTTTAAAGCCATTGACCAGCGCTTCTCCCGTATGAGAAAAGGCCAGAGGATTAGTAGGAGCACTCTGCCCCCTGCTCTGCGTTTCTCCGCAGACACTCGTGTCACCTCGTGAAGCCCTTCGCCGTGCATTGGAGTCTTCCAAAGCATGTTCTGCAATGTAAGAGTAAGACTCTAAATTAGTGGCACAACTCCCTCTGGGTTCACAGGGATTCCGTTCTGGTTCTCCCAAGTAGGTTTCCTCCCGCAAGGTGTTAATGATCCCCACCAGGGTGACCATGTTGTTATATGAATGTCCCCAGGTCAGCTGGGCGAGTTTAGCGGGTAGGCCTTTTATTATAATTGCACAGGCCACCTTCTCCACAATCAGTCTGGCATTTTTATTATATGGCCGTAGCCAACACCCGACTGTCTGCCACAGTGTCATGGCCTGTTCTCGGAGGGATTCCTCTGGGTTGTAGTCCCAATTCATTATTTCCCTCACCTGCCGACCGAGGGCACCCCCACCTTTCTCAAAGAATTTCTTCTTTGTAGGGTTCTTTGGGTCGGTCCCCATCCTCAGGAGCCCCTAATAGGTCTCCACTGTGTTCCTTTCAGAACCTGGCCATCGTCTGTAGGTCTTCTGCCTATGCTCCCAGGTTCTCTTTAAGGAGAACTGGGTCAGAACATACTCCAGATCCCCCCGACACACACCGTCAGACCCCAGCTCGGCAACACAAGAACAGTACTCTCCTACCTGACAGGTCTTTAGAGGTTCAGCACGATGGTGTGTTGAGACATAAGGTTGGTTTGACTTCCAATTCCACCAGGAGGCCATCCTGCCGGCTACGCCACTGTGAAAGAACGAGTCTCAACACACTGAAAAAGGTTTGGGGCAGCCACTCGTATATTGTTCCTGGCTGCAAAAGATTTAAATTGTACAACAGATATTGCTTTTTCGAGTTCTCAGAATGAACTGGCTTAGTTTGCCAAGATGGAGGATTTATAGTCTGTAACCCGGAAGTGACTTCAGTCTGGGTGCCAGAACCGGAAGTGACATCAGTCTGGGTGCTGGAACCAGAAGTGACATCAGCCTGGGTGCCGGAACAGGAAGTGACGTCAGATCAGGCAGGTTTTCCCGTACTTGATCTGCAGAAATAACAGAAATAGGTTTACAGCACCCCACCACCCCCTGGCCTGGCGGGTAATCACCTCCACGTGGTCCATTCAGCTCGCTCCTAGTTGCACATGTGTGACAATATATAAACTCCCCCATTTAAAAATGGTTTAGGCCAAACCCTGCAGGTAGCAGTTTGGGACTGGCTGGCTTGGGTGAGTCTCTTCTGGGCTGGCCAGTGATGGTCCTGGTTAGCTTTATGGTCATTTTGAAGACCTTACATCTCACTTCCCTAAGTGTGAGAGTTCAATTCACAACAAGGACCCTTTGAAAATATTAATTAAACTTGCAAAAAGCAACATAAACTGAAAACAAATAAAACAGAAAAAGAAATGGCAATAAAAGCCATAGATTAAATAGATTAGATCCTTAGATTAAAAAAAAAATAACTTAAGAAGTAGCAGGATCTACCTTCTACTATAACAGCTGCCTCTTCAGTCTCAGTTTTTAAAACCTTGGCTGAAGACTCATTACTTCAGTTTAGTATACCCTGAATAGAGATGCTCATTAGCTATGTGTACTGCATTTATGTATCCTGATGTAGATCTTGGTGCCACTGCTGTATTGCCAAGTTGTTCTCCTGCCTATGGAAAAGTCATTTCAGATAAAGGAGCATTAGACTCATTGGCTAGCCAGCCCAGCACTGACTTAGCTGCAGAATGCCCAGGAGAGGGTAGCTGGCTGGGTAGCTAGCTACCTGGCCGAGGTCTCCAGAACCCTGACTATGTCAGACTATGTCTGACTTTGTCTTTGACTCTTTCCAACAATTTCATCTCCTCCATTGTCAACTGGCAATAGTTTTTCAATTAACTAATGGACAGATATTGTTGGTTTCCATTTATGTTTTCTGCAAAACAAAACTGTACCTATATTTATGCTTAATCTGCATTTAGTGATTGGTATAATCTATTCTTACATTTGGTCTTAGGAGTTGTTGTGGCACTCTGTGCTTGCACTTGGTGAGGAGTGTTGTGTCATATTTGATTACATTATATTCTATTTCTGAAACTGCAATGATAGATTGGCCATCTAGATCTGAGAAGATACCTTACTTGTATTCTGTATTGAATGTTGTTGTATTTACCTTATTTTTTTTGACACCTTTTGCATATCCAGCCTACCTGGATGGGGTCTTCTCTTTGAATTCTTCTTTCCAAGATTTCTTTCATTTTTATCCTGGGAGGTTTTTTGCTAGTTTTTTCTTGTCTTCTTAGAGAAGGATGTGTGGACCTCTGATTATACTCAAGATATATGGGGACAACAAAAAACCCCCATGTGGAATGGCTGGTGGGCTTTCAATTAAAGAAGGCATGTTAAAGCCCATTGAGGAGTTCTTTTGTGTAATTTGGGGCTATATAAGAAATAAATTGTCATTGTTGTTGAGTATTCAAGGAAGGCCAAATAGGTCCTTATAAATTTAAGGTATATTTATTCTGTCTAAATGTGTGATGAAAACTGGTAAAAAACAGAAAAATGCTGAAAGCAGGCTAACAGGTTTCAAAATGGTATCCTCTCCTTCTGGGCCAGTTACACTGCACTATTAAGAAAGAAAAAACTTTCAACTGTAATAACAACAGGGCTATATTAATTTACATCACACAGTAAAAAACATAGAATTGCAATTAAATAATACTGTAAATAACTCGAACTAGAAGGAATTCCAAAGTTTTTAAGCACAGATCTTTTAAGTGCAGTACTATATCATATGTTAATATAATGCTGATCGTAAATAAGAGTAATACATACTAGTATATCCACTTGACCAGCTATATTTCACAAAGATAAACTTTAAGAGGTTTCATACTCACTTGTTCAATTATATTGTATTATCAATGATAATAAACATTTAATGACAGTAATTAACATTTTGTTTGGTTGTACAGTAAATTACTAGGAAATGTTTATTCCGAGTTTATGTAGATTTTGAATGTTCTATAATTAATGTGAAATTGCATGATACTATTTGTCATGGATGCCGTACCAACAATATTAACTTACATTTACCTGTTAAGGCCTGAGTATAGTTTTCACTCCCTTGCAGGTAA
The DNA here is from genome assembly GCF_900747795.2 of Erpetoichthys calabaricus. NCBI lineage: Eukaryota > Metazoa > Chordata > Cladistia > Polypteriformes > Polypteridae > Erpetoichthys > Erpetoichthys calabaricus. The sequence goes on from NC_041396.2 coordinate 144,346,805, forward strand.
GATCATACTGAGCCTTTAGTATTCTCAATAGTGGGGAAGCCTCTCTTTTGTTCTTAGTTCCATTATATTTATAAAGTTTCATGAGAGTTTCCTTAGAATGTCAAAGGTCTTGTTTCATTTTGCTAACTATTATATCTTCCATTACTGTCTTAGACTTGTTCCCATGGGAACAAAAACCTTACTTATGACCCAAGACAATTTTAGCTTGTTTGTAGTGCTGTTACTGTAAAGGGCAGATTCTCAGCTATACAAATATGCCAATCAAACAGAGAAGACTCTAAAAACAACATGTACAGTGTACCAAAGTAAAGAATAAAATATGAAAATGGTTTTGTTAGAAAAGGTACTCACCTAAACAAAATCCTTAAAGGAATGGCCTTGTCATTTTATGCATGTTGTATGTGATTTGATAGATTTCGTGGTGGTAGCAAGAACAAAGGCAACAAAAGTCAAGACTGGAGATGAATCTAACCAAATACTTCTTGGAAAAGAAGGGAAATGCTATTGTGGATAAATGCTGATAGGGGTGAGTATGTCATATAAGTGTGCAGAGTGTCCTGAAAGGCTAGTGGTCAGGGGTGTCAACACCAATGAAAGAAAGGTGCAGTCTTAACTGACACTAGTAGTATTTCCTCAGAATACTGCATAGTAGTTGTCAGGGATGTGTGGACCTCTGATTACACTCTAGATATATGGGGACAACTCAAAACCCCCATGTGGAATGGGAGCAACCTTGTTATTGGAACAAGAGACATTCATGGAAGTGGCTTTAGGTCTATGAATGATACACAAAGGAGTTTTGTGTTTGACCCTGAATCAGCAGCATACTAATGTATAAAGGTGCTTTACTCAGTGTGGAATCAGTAGTTAAGGCCAGACCTGGAATGGGAGTATAAAGGGAGAACTGTTTTGGAGTATGCACAGTGCTTTGGTAAGTGGGCAAGTGCAAAAGTCACCATATTGGATAGACATGGTTTCAAATCCTTTTCAGTAAATCTTAGAAAGTGAGCAGCATTTGTTTTCTGTTTAATTTGGTACTTTGTGTTTGCCCTTGTTATACCCCCCCATTCTTGAAAACATGATAAACACTCTCTGTGTTTTATTATTTGATTTCTATTCTATTGTCACAATGGATATTTAAGATATTACATATAGCCCATGCACTGTTTATGTGGAGTTTGTGCCTGAGTGAGTATGACAACTCCACTTTCTATTACAACAGAGTTGGAATTGTGTCACCCAGGTCATGCCCAGGACGTGAAATCGAATTGCCCAACCCAAGAAAGGGATTGCACCCATCTAAACATATATCCCTGTAAAAGTAAACTTGGGATCACAAGTAGCAGTGGGGCAGTTTACCTATGACCGTCAGAGGGTATGAAACATGCAGATGCAGTTGCTCCAGTTGCACTTTATGAACTGAAGATTTTACTGCTACATGGACAAAGTTGCATCTTAGCCAGCTACACTAGAGTATATTTCTTAGAGACAAATATCATTTTAAGACAGCTCAGGTGCATTCAGATAACTGAAAGTTATAGATAGAATATTTCAGTGCTGCGCAACACTAAACATTATTTTACACAAGCAAGTCTAAAATAACTACAATATTTGAGGTGCAGCCTCTTGATGTACCATCCAAAACCCAGCAGTCACTATCATTCTGCCATGATGTGGATGACAAAAGTCCCATCTGGACTGTGAAGACTGCTAGACAGCAGCAATCTTGTTCTTGGGAAAGTGATTGAAGAGCAAATTTTGCCTGGTGTGGGAAACTTCAAGGAACTTCAATCAGGTTTTTGAAGGCATTTTAGTATAAAACAGCACTGTTAAGTGTAACAAATGATCTGGTTTTGATCATAGATGCTGGGGACTGTTCAGACTTAAAATTACTTGATTTAAATATAGCTTTCAATACCATTGACTTTACTATTTTAACTAATACTAGGGTGTTGTACCATGTTCGCCATTGTGAATGTAGTGAGAAGTCAAGCAAAATGTTACCTTTTATTTGCTAACTAAAAGATTATAATATGCAAGCTTTCGAGGCAACTCAGGCCCCTTCTTCAGGCAAGATGTCAAGAGAGTGCTGTGTCACATCCGATTATATTGTATTCTATTTCTGAAGCTGCAATGATAGATTGTCCATCTAGCCCTGAGAAAAGGCCTACTTGTATTCTGTATTGTATGTTGCTGTATTTACATTTTTTGACACCTATTGCACATCCAACCTATCTGGATGAGAGTCTTCTCTTTGAATTCTCCTTTTCAAGATTTCTTTCATTTTTATTCTGAAAGGTTTTTTGCTATTTTTTTCTTGTCTTCTTAGAGAGTTAAGGCTGGTGGGCTTTCAATTAAACATGGTCTTTTAAAGCCCATTGAGGCATTCGTTTGTGTGATTTGGGGCTATACAAGAAATTGTCATTGTTGTTGAGTATTCAAGGAAGCCGAAATGGGTCCTTATAAATTTAAGGTATATTTATTCTGTCTAAATGTGTGATGAAAACTGGTCAAGACATCTTGCCTGAAGAAGGGGCCTGAGTAATCTTAAGTTAGCCAATAAAAGGTGTCTTTCTTAAATCCTGATAAAACAGAAAAAATAATTTTGGATCAGATCAGTCTGATAAACAAATTCAGAGTATGCTCAAGATGATGGCTGCTAGTGTTCAGCCATCGCTTAAAAAACCCAGGAGTAATTTTTGGTTCAAATTCTAAGTTTTGAGTATCTTATGAAAAAAAATGGTGTAGTCTTGCTAATACATCTTTAAAAATAATGTGGAAGTTAGACCTATTTTATCATTTGGTGACAGAGAAAATATCGTACATGCATATAATTTTGTTTCACTTGGAGTAGTCCAATGCTTTTTTCCTTGTTTAAATTTTCAAACATTGATTCGTCTTCAGTTGGTGCAAAATTCTTCTGCCAGATTACTTGCCATTAAGCCATTAACATGCTACGTTATATAGCACAATGTGTAGAGTACAAGTCAAAGAAGGTTATGCTCAAGCTTTACGACGCATTGGTTAGCTGTCATCTGTAGTACTGTGTGCAGTTTTGATCACTGGGCTATAAAAAAAAGGACATAGCAGCGCTAGTAAAAGTCCATAGAAGAGCAACTAGGTTAATTCCAGGACTGCAGGTGACGAGGAGTGGAACCTTTTCAGTTTAAGCAAACAGAGGTTAAGAGTTGACATGACTGAAGTGTTCAAAATCATTAAAGAATTTCTATAGTGGATCGAGGTTACTGCTGTAAAATGAGTTCAACAAGTTAAACAAGGGCACTAATGAAAATTTAATGGTAATCTTTGGACAAATGTTAGGAGGATTTCCTTCACACAGAGAAACATAGACATATGGATTAAGTTACCAAGTAGTGTCATCAACTTAATATTATTTTGGAGGACTTACAGAACATGGAAAAATAAAGAACAGAACATATGGCTTATGTGCTTACTGCGCCTAAAATACAACTGTATGACCAAACTTACAGAAATGAAACAAGATAAACAAGCCTTAAACAGAACTTTTCTTAAACAAGAACTTTTCTTTTCTTTAATATCATTTTTTCTCTATGTTTTATTTGAACTGTTATGCTTTGAATTTGACTAAAACTTTTGAAACAAAGATATTTGGCCTGTGAAATTATTTGAACACGTGTCATACTATTGCCTGAATCATCCTATGAAGCAAACTAAAAGCTGCAGAACTTTGGTAATTTGAGACAAACGCAGCTACCACCTGTATGTGCCTCACTGCATTGGTTGTCTGTGAGTTTAAGTTTTTAAGATTTGATTATGTATAGGGCTTTATGTGATTTAGCTCCAGAGTATGTTAATAAGATGTAGACTCTTGTGAGACTCAAAGATCTTTCAGATCAGGCCTTGCCAGTTGTTCTTGCTTTAAGATTAAAATCTAAGGGCAACAGGGCTTTTTTTGTTATTATGTGAACATTCATGTACTCAGGTTATTGTGAGAGCAAAAAGGACTGGGAGATAAGAACACAGGCCCATAAATATCACCCAACAAAGGTCATAAATGTGAAGTCAAAAAATAAAACTGAGTCAAAAGATAAAAGAAAGAACTGGAAGGAGAGTGACTTGGGGAAAAAAAAAAGCTAAAGTCAGAAAAACAAAATGTGCCTCTTTATTAGTGTTGAAAGCTAAACTACCGAGAAACTGGTAAGATCATTCCTTATTCACAGAGGATTAACTCAGTGTGTCAGTGTTGCCAAATATATATGTTGTGACTGTTATGCCATTGACACAACACATCTGCTCATGTGACTACTATATGGCATTGCATAAATGCAAAATTACATACCATTAAAAAATAGTAATGTCAAAACTGACAAAGAGAACAAAATAAACAAAATCAAATTCTTGACAAAGAAATAATAAGAAAGTTGAATCAAACACATATATAATTGGCCAAAAATTAATAAAAATAAACCACAATTATTAGTGAAGAACTTTAAGAATTCTGCTAGAAAATTGCTATAGAAATAAAGTTCATTATTATTATTATTGTGTATATTCTTTTCACTTGAATGAACAGGCAAATGTTGCAGATAGCTACATTAATAAATTGCTGCTTACATCATAGTGATTAGGTTGATCAGCAACAAAAATAAAAATTCAGGTATTATAAGTCATGTAATGCCAACAATCTGAACAACCCTAACACAAAAGAGCTCCCAAAAGCATTTCTATTAGCATTTTCAAAGAAAACATGGAATCGATATGCGGACAACAATACAAATTTCCATACCGGATCAGTTGAGGCCTGGGTTAACAATAGCTGCCACCGATACTGTTAGCCAATAGGGTGCTAGTGGATATTGGGCTACTGTTCACCAAACAAGGAGAAGAAGAGGTGGGAGACATGTCTGGAGGCAGGAGGAAGGTAAAGAGTGGAACTGACGGTAGGAACTTTGAATTTTGGCTGTATGACTGGTAAGGGGAGAGAGTTAGCAGATATGATGGAGAGAATGAAGGTTAAAATGTTGTGTGTGCAAGAAAGTAATTGGAAGGGGAGTAAGGCCAGGTGGATCAGAGGTGGATTCAAATTGTTCTATCATGGTGTGGATTGGAGGAGAAATGGGGTTGGGGTTATTCTGAAGGAACAGTATGTCAAGAGTGTTTTGGAGGTGAAAAGACTGTCAGAGTAATGAATTATGAAGCTGGAAATCGAAGGTGTGATAATGAATGTTGTCAGTGGATGTGACCTGCAAGCTGGCTGTGTGATGGATGAGAAAGAAGACTTCTGGAGTGAGATGGATGAAGTGATGAATAGTGTACCCAAGGGACAGAAAGTGGTGATTGGAGTGAATTTCAATGGGCATGTTGGTGAAGGGAACAGAGGAGACGAGGAAGTGATGGGTAGGTATGGTGTAAAGGAGACGAATGAAGAAGGTCAGATGATAGTGGATTTTGTGAAAAGGATGGACATGGCTATGGTGAATACCTATTTTAAGAAGAGGGAGGAACACAGGGTGACATACAAGAATGGAGGAAGATGCACACAGGTAGATTATATCCTATGCAGAATCTGAAAGAGATTGAAGACTGCAAAGTGGTGTCAGGGGAAAGTGTAATTAGGCAGCATAGGTTGGTGGTGTGTAGGATGAAGTTGGAGATCAAGAAGGAGGAGAGTGAGGGCAGAGACAAAGATCAAATGGTGGAAGTTGAAAAAGGAAGACTGCAAGTTTGAGTTTAGGGAGGAAGTAAGACAGGCCCTGGGTGACAGTGAAGAGTTACCAGGCAGCTGGGCAACTACAGCAGAAGTAGTAAGGATGACAGCAAGAAGGGTGCTTGGCATGACATCTGGACAGAGGAAGGGGTGAAAGGAAACCTTGTGGTGGAATGGGGAAGTACAGGAGAGTATACAGAAGAGGAGGAGGATGTCGACCAAGAAGTGGGATAGTCAGAGAGATACAGAAAGTGGACAAGAGTACAAGGAGATAAGACGCAAGGTGTAGAGAGAGGTGGCGAAGGCTAAAGAAAAGGCGTATGATGAGTTGTATAAGAGATTAAACACTAAGGATGGAGAAGAGGACCTGTACCGATTGGCTAGACAGAGGGATCGAGCTGGGAAAGATGTACAGCAGGTTAGGGTGATAAAGATGGATACATACTCACAAGTGAGGAGGGTATCTTGAGCAGATGGAAAAAGTACTTTGAGAGGCTGATGAATGAAAACAAGGTTGGATGATGTGGAGATAGTGAATCAGGAAGTGCAGTGGATTACCAAGGAGGAAGTAAGGACAGCTATGAAGAGGATAAAGAATGGAAAGGCTGTTGGTCTAGATGACATACCTGTGGAAGCATGGAGGTGTTTAGGAGAGATGGCAGTGGAGTTTTTACCAGATTGTTGAATAAAATCTTGGAAAGTGAGAGGATGCCTGAGAATTGGAGAAGAAGTGTACTGGTGCCGCTATTTAAGTATAAAGGGGATGTGCAGGACTGTAGTAACTACAAGGGGATAAAATTGATGAGCCACAGCATGAAGTTATGGGAAAGAATAGTGGAAGCTAGGTTAAGAAGGGAGGTGATGACTAGTGAGCAGCAGTATGGTTTCATGCCAAGAAAGAGCACCACAGGTGCAATGTTTGCTCTGAGGATGCTGATGGAGAAGTTTAGAGAAGGCCAGAAGGAGTTGCATTGTGTTTTTGTGGACCTGGAGAAAGCATATGACAGGGTGCCTCGAGAGGAGATGTGGCATTGTATGAAGAAGTCGGGAGTGGGAGAGAAGTATGTAAGAGTTATACAGGATATGTACGAGGGACATGTGACTGTGGTGAGGTCTGTGGCAGGAGTGACTGATGCATTCAAATTGGAAGTGGGATTATATCAGTGATCGGCTCTGATCCCTTTCGTATTTGCAATGGTGATGAACAGGTTGAAAGACAAGATTAGACAGGAGTCCCCATGGACTATGATGTTTGCTGATGACATTGTGGTCTGTAGCGAGAGTAGGGAGCAGGTTGAGGAGACCCTGGAGAAGTGGAGATATGCTCTAAAGAGGAGAGAAACGAAGGTCAGTAGGAACAAGATAGAATACATTTGTGTGAAAGAGAGGGAGGTCAGTGGAATGGTGAAGATGAAGGGAGTAGAGTTGGCAAAGGTGGATGAGTTTAAATACTTAAGATCAACAGTACAGAGTAATGGGGATTGTGGAAGAGAAGTGAAAAAGAGTGCAGGCAGGGTGGAATGGGTGGAGAAAAGTATCAGGAGTAATTTGTGACAGACGGTTATCCACAAGAGTGAAAGGGAAGGTCTACATGACGGTAGTGAGACCAGCTATGTTATATGGGCTGGAGACGGTGACACTGACCAGAAAGCAGGAGACAGAGCTGGAGGTAGCAGAGTTAAAGATGCCAAGATTTGCATTGGGTGTGACAAGGATGGACAGGATTAGAAATGAGTACATAAGAGGGCAACTCAGGTTGGACAGTTGGGAGACAACGTCAGAGAGGCGAGATTGTGTTGGTTTGGACTTGTGCAGAGGAGAGATGATGAGTATATTGAGAGAAACATGTTAAGACATCAGTTTTACTCCATGAGATAGATATCACAAATAGCTTTAGCACCCAGAGTTTGTTTTACAAAGACAGCATGAGAAAAGCAGTGAAATTATTCACTCTCAGAATATAAAGTTATGTATTTTATAGTTTCCTATCAATAAGATGTTTTGTGTAACATCAATGCTTATCAACGTCAACATTGTTCCAAAGGACACATCTTAAGTAGGCTCTAACATCCAGCCTCCCTAAACTGGATGAAGTGGGTTTAGAAACATATGGAGAGACAACTGTTATGTGTTTTGTTTAATGCTGTTAAAAGCATTGCTTTGGTTTGA